>NC_091951.1:193803736-194123736 GCF_031021105.1 Erythrolamprus reginae | reverse complement strand
GAATGAGATTTCAGCCACTAGTTCCTAGCTTGTTGCCCTTATTAGATGGGGCCCAGAATTCCCAGGGGAGTGGCCCCACTATTTGAGAAGGACTGCTCTACCTTGTTTAGCAGATGCTCCAGTGACAAATTCCATGTGTGTCCAATCATACTTTGGCAATAAAGAATTGAATTCTATTCTGCTCTGCTCTGCTCTGCTCTGCTCTGCTCTGCTCTGCTCTGCTCTGCTCTGCTCTGCTCTGCTCTGCTCTGCTCTGCTCTGCTCTGCTCTGCTCTGCTCTACTCTACTCTCAGGCCAGATCCTGACCAAGTGTGTTATGGGAGGCAACTTGTCCTGATCCAATTTCATGTTCCAAGGTTCAACCTTCCGTTTAAAAAAATGTTCATTCTAGTTCAGAAACTACTACTGTGAGAGGGGCGGCATACAAATATAATAAATTATTATTATTATTATTATTATTATTATTATTATTATTATTATTATTACTATATCTTCTTAGTTCCAAGTGAATTTAGCAGCTTGGCCCATTTTTGTTTGTAAGGGCTTCTGAGTTTGCAAAGCTTGGGAGATAGTTACATGTTAATCAGAGAATATTATTTGTTGGGAGTAAGATCAAAAGCAACATGAGAAAATATTATTTTACTGAAAGAGTAGTAGATCCTTGGAACAAACTTCCAGCAGACGTGGTAGATAAATCCACAGTAACTGAATTTAAACATGCCTGGGATAAACATATATCCATCCTAAGATAAAATACAGAAAATAGTATAAGGGCAGACTAGATGGACCATGAGGTCTTTTTCTGCCGTCAGTCTTCTATGTTTCTATGTTTCTATTTTCTATTTTTTAAACCCAGGTTTGTGATCAGGTAGGTTAGGAACCTTTCTGCCTATTTAAGTGAAAACTATAATATTCTAAGCAAAAATTTGCTTTATCTGTGGTAGTAAGGAATAGTTCTCCGAAGGACAGGAGTGATCAAAGACCAAATTGCTTTTCTTAGTTTCTATCGGTTTTTTTTTCTTTTTGTGGGCAGCCAAATCCTGCAGTTTAAAAAAAAATATATCACTCTCACATTTCTTTGCATTGACTTGTTTCAGTTATTGTTACCTTTTTCCTGATAACAATTCCGAGGTGTGTGTGTGTGTGTTGGGGGGAAGAACCAATAAACATACCTATTGAGAAACAAAGAGGTATGGCATGTTTTGTCTCTCATCTTTTACTTTAAAGAGGAAAGGATTAAAAGGGGTATAGATGAGTTTTCTGAAAACACTGTTTTATTCGCCAGGAAAGGTGTGCACCAAAAGATACCTTCTAGTCCAGTGATGGTGAACCTATGGCATGGGTGCCACAGGCGGCATGCGGAGCCATATCTGCTGGCAAGTGAACTGTTGCCCTAGCTCAGCTCCAACATGCATATGTGTGCCGGCCAGCTGATTTACGGCTCACACAGAGGCTCTGGGAGGGTGTTTTTGGCTTTTTAACCTCCCCGGGTTCCAGGGAAGCATTTGGAGCCTAGGAAGGGTGAAACACAAGCATATTGGGCCCACCAGAAATTGGGAAACAGGCCTTTTCCGGCCTCCAGAGGGCCTCCGAAGGACAAGGGAAGCTTGTTTTCACCCTCCCCAGGCATTGAATTATGGGTGTGGGCACTTGTGCTGGCGCAATAGCGTGTGCATGTCCAGTCAATGAAGCAGTGGAAGTGATGTGCCGGTGCCTGGAGGCTGTTGGGGCCTGGATGGGTGTCAACAGACTCAAACTCAACCCGGATAAGACGGAGTGGCTGTGGGTTTTGCCTGCCAAGGACAACTCCCAGCGACCGGTTAGGTCCCACAGAGTTGGCCTTCTCCGGATCCTGTCGACTAAACAATGTTGTCTGGCGGGACCCAGGGGAAGAGCCTTCTCTGTGGTGGCTCTGACCCTCTGGAACCAGCTCCCCCCAGAGATTAGGATTGCCCCCACCCTCCTTGCCTTTTGTAAACTCCTTAAACTTCGTCAGGCATGGGGGAATTGACACTTTCCCTCCCCCTAGGCTTATAAAATTTATGCATGGTATGCTACCGTGTTTCCCCGATAGTAAGGCAGTGTCTTACTATCTTTTTACCCCCAAAAGCCCCACTGTGTCTTACTTTGGGGGTATGTCTTACATTGTCCCGGGCACCGGGGCCGGCTCGTCTTCGGGCGCGGGGAGCTGCCGGAAAGGAGGCGGGCGAAGGAGGGCGCCTGACCGCGCCACTCACCTTTCCGCTCGCCTCGGAGCCGATCGGCCTCACTGGCCGCTTGCAGCTGAGCCTCGGCAGGGGAAGAGGCGGTGGCGCCGCGGCGAGCGAAGGCGAGGGGCGCGCAGGGAGCTGCCGGAAAGGAGGCTGGTGAAGGAGGGCGCAGCAATAGTATTTGTCTAGTTTTTTCCCCCTTTAATTCCTTTTATACTACCGTGTTTCCCCGAAAGTAAGACATATGTCTTACTTTCGGGGTATGGCTTATATAAGCCGATGCCCCTGAAACCCCCCATATGTCTTACAATCGGGGGGGTCTTACTATCGGGGAAACACGGTAGTATGTATGATTGGTTTCTAAATTGGGGTTTTTTAAAAATTAACTTAAATATTAGATTTGTTTACATTGTATTATTATTGTTGTGAGCCGCCCTGAGTCTGCGGAGAGGGGCGGCATACAAATCTGATTAATACATAATAAATAAATAAATAGATAAAACCCACCTCTGCCGTCAGGCATGGGGGAATTGAAACATCTCCCCCTTGCCCATGTAGTTTTTGTGTATGATTCAATTGTGTGCTTGGTTTTTATATATTGGGGCTTCTTTTTTGGATTTTTTAACCTAAAACTGTAATTTAGATTGCGAAATATTAGATTTGTTACTATATACTGTTTTTTTACCATTGTTGTGAGCCGCCCCGAGTCTGCGGAGTGGGGCGGCATATAAATCCAATAAATCTAATCTAATCTAATCTTTTGGCAACCGAGGGGGAAAAAGGTTCGCCATCACTGTTCTAGTCTTTTCTCCATGTTGCTCAGCCTCTGCAGATACTAGTTCAATTTTGCCTAATGGTTGGGCTGGCCATAATTGCCACCACTCAGCCTGTGGTCCTTAGTACCCTGCACTGGCATGCAGAGACAATTCACACTGTCAAAAAACAGATGAGTTTGTTGCAAGAAAAAGAAGATACAAAAGAGTCTTGCTTTGCTTTACTGTAGTGAGTGTCTGCATTGGCCTCCCCTACTTACCCCTGTCTCTTTTTCCTTTCAGTGGCAGCATCCTTGTCGGGGCACCCAGGGCAGAAACAGGAAAGTCAGAAATTACGCAAGGAGGTGCGGTTTTCTATTGTCCCTGGCATCTTGGCAACAACAGCTGCACAATCATTGAATTTGATTACAGCAAAGGTAAGCTGGGTTGATCTCAGGGGGATGGCTAGCTACCTGCCTGTTCTTCCTTCTTTTAAGTTTGCAGTTGCACATCCCAGACCAGGGGTATCCAACTCAAGGCCCATGGGCCACATTCAGCCCACGGAGTGCTTAAATCTGCCCCCCCCCCAAAACAGCGAAGAAGCAGCCAACAGTGCCTCTGCAAGTGAAAATAAAGCTCCACCTAGGAGCCGGGGTGGTGCAGTGGTTAGAGTGCAGCACTGTAGGCTACGTCAGCTAACTGCAAGATGTAGTTCAGCAGTTCAGATCTCACCACCGGCTCAAGGTATATAAGTCTAATTGCTATTGCTATTTTTGCTGGCAGAGGGTTGCAGGGGGCCACCCCCTCCCTGGCCATGGCTACCTCAGCTCAAACACACTCCTGATGCAGCCCTGAATGAAATTGAGTTTGACACTCCTCTCCTAGATCCTGATGTAATTCACGTTCCACCCAGATTCATTTTCTTTCTTTTATTTATTATTTATTTATTTATTCAATTTTTATGCCGCCCTTCTCCTTAGACTCAGGGTGGCTTACAACATGTTAGCAATAGCACTTTGTAACAGCCACCAGCATATTGCCCCCACAATCCGGGTCCTCATTTTACCCACCTCGGAAGGATGGAAGGCTGAGTCAACCTTGAGCCGGTGATAAGATTTGAACCGCTGACCTACAGAGCTACAGTCAGCTTCAGTGGCCTGCAGTACAACACTCTACCTGCTGCGCCACCCCAGCTCATCTTTTATTGTTTTAGATCTTATTTATCAGTGTGGTTTTCCTACATCAACAGATTTTGCTAAACTATAAATTTAGGCATCCTGAGTCGATAGTGAGGGATGCCAGGAACTATAGTTTAACCCAAAAAAAATGTCCTAACTTCAGAGCACTTTTGTGTATTTCTAGGGAAATAGCCTGGCAAAGCGTGGCTATATAGGTTTGTTGGGAAAACCAAGCGAAATGTTTGGAAATCTGTCATCTCTAGCCAGCTTTTGCTGCTACTATCTCTAATCTGGAATGAAGCCCTCAGCAAATCTGCCAGCAACATAGACTTAAAATATAATTGGATGCCGATGTTGACTGCCAAGCCTATTAAGTTGATGTGCACTCAACACTCATTGCCATTTATAAGATGCAGACTCTATTTCTCTATCATTGACTATCTGGGTAGAGTCTGCATTCAATTTTATAGTGCAAGCGTTAGAGTAGAATAGAAGAATGGAATGGAATGGAATAGAATAGAATAGAATAGAAAAGAATAGCAGAGTTGGAAGGGACCTTGGAGGTCTTCTAGTCCATCCCCCTGCTTGGAGAGGAAACCATATACCATTTCAGACAAATGTTTGCACATTAATTGTTCTACATTGGTGTAGGACTCCCTTCTTAGGGACTTCTGGCTGGGAGAAAGGTGTGCAAGACGTTTGGTCTGTGGTAAGATCTCTATGAAGTGAAATTTTGGGTGTTCAGCTATAACTGGTTGCCGCTTCAGAGTATATTGCCGGATTTGATAAGTAAACATTAAATCCACAAAAGTATCACTCTGTCTGCGTCTTCTGATGTATTTGAATATAGCTCCCAGCATCCCCAGCTACAATTCTAGTGTAATACTTTTGGAAGGCAACAAGCTGTTGGTGGCTGCTCTCAAGTCTTTTTCTCCAAGTGGTCCTTTTTATTGGTTTATAATATAAAATATAAAAGTACAAAAACAAATAATAGGAAAAAATAGGGGAGGGAAAAGGAAAGGGGAAAGTATAGAAAAGAAGGGGGGAAAGAAAGAAAAGGCATTGACTTCCAACTCCCTTTGATGCAGTAGAATAAGACAGTACAGTATTATCAAACCTCAACTTTTTACTTTTGCATAATAGTATAATTCTCTCAATTCTTTTTCTGTCTCAGCTGACTGAACCATCAGTTGCAAACAGGAAGTGCAGAGTGCTACCACTCTCCTTGCCCATCTGTGGTT
Organism: Erythrolamprus reginae; assembly: GCF_031021105.1. Taxonomy (NCBI): domain Eukaryota; kingdom Metazoa; phylum Chordata; class Lepidosauria; order Squamata; family Dipsadidae; genus Erythrolamprus; species Erythrolamprus reginae. The sequence continues at coordinate 194,118,355 of NC_091951.1, read as the reverse complement.
GCTTGGCAACAAAGATCCGCCCTTTTCCTTCCTATGTAGCTTAATATAATAAAAACAACAATAGCTACTGGTTGGCCCTGTTGAACTCAGAAGGGAGTGAAATATTTTTGAATGTCAGGATCCTGATTTTTGCCCTAACTGATTTTACCACCTGAAGCAAAATATTAATGGGGTGAAACTGTCAAGGAGGGGGATCAGATGCATATTTTTACATAACGATCCCCCTTATGTTCCTTATATTGTTCAAAAGCAAGAAATAAAATCAGAATGTTTTCATATATGGCATTTCTCCTATCATATTGTAGGTGGGAAAATGATACTTGCCAAAATTCTCCTTGTTTTTGCTGATGCCAAAAACACAAGAGGGCACAGGTGGCCTTCAACTTATGATTGTTTGCTTAATGATGGTTCAAAGTTACAGTCGCATTGAACCGCGCCTTGCAATCGTGTGATTGCAATATGGGCATTTGCAACCTGGCTCCCATTTACAATGGTTGCAACATCTTGTGGTCATGTGATTGAGCCGTGGTAGGTACAGTGGTTAGAATGCAGTACTGCAGGGCTAACTGACTGCTCACTGTCAGGTGTTCGATTCTCACCAGCTCAAGGTTGACTTAGCCTTCCATCCTTCTGAGGACTCAGATTGTTGAGGGGCAGTGTGCTGACTCTGTAACTGCTTAGAGAGAGCTGTAAAGCACTGTGAAGAGGTATATAAGTCTAAATGCTGTTGCTACTGTGATCGCGGTTTGTAACTTTCCCTACCACTTTTCTGCAAGCTAAGTCAATTGGGGAAGCCAGATTCATTTAACAACCAGGAGATTTGTTTAATGAACATAGTGATTCACTTAACAACAACAATAAAAATAGTTTTAAAATTGGGGCCAATCACACAATGATTCTTCTTATGACCATGTTGACTTACACTGGAAATTCTGGTCCAGATTGTGGTCATGAATTGAAGACTATCTGTATACCTTTAAACCAGGATGCTGTAATTCTTCAAAGATTTCTTTGGGGCAGGAAGAAATTATTTTAGGGGTCTGAAATTTCAGTAATTCTGTCATAAGCGACTGGCTCAAATTTGATTTATAGTCTTACATTTATAGATGTATAGATTGATTTATAAACTAACTTTATAAATTTTAAGCAATTGTAGAGATTGGGTCGTAGACTGAAATATATACATATTTATAAAGGTCATCCTTGTTTAGCAATTACAACTGGGACCAGCAATTCGGTCATTAAGTGAACTAGTCACTAAGTGAAACTGTAACTCACCATATTACTTCAGCTATCCTTTACAGACCCGTGAAAGTTGTAAATATAAAGATTTATCCTAAGGTTACTTTTTCATCACCATAGTATCTGTGAACAGTCACTAAACAAGACAGTTACTAAATGAGGCTTAGATGTACTTTTAGATGTATAGATTGGTTTACAAACTGAATTCTATAAACTTAAAGATGCATAATCTATAAACCCCTAGATGTATAGACTGGTTTATAGATGTACATCTATACATTTATAGACATATAGACTGGTTCATAGACTTATCTATAAATTTTGTAGAAGTAGACTTAATCTATAAACCTAGATAGATTTATAGTCTAAATCTATAAATTAGGCCTGTCACAAACAGGCCACACCCATCCTGGCTCCGCAAAGGCAAAAAATGTCACAATACCTCACAGTATATCATATGACGTGATCGAGTTTGAGATCCATGCTATAAATCAATAGATTTATAACCTGCCTTTCCTTCAGGAGATCAAGGTGGCATATCTTATAATTTCTCTTCCCACGTTCCTCACAACAAAACTCTTTTGAGGTACATTGGAATGAGAGAATGACTGGCCCAAAGCCTAGGAAGTTTTTGTGGCTCAGGATAGTCTTGAACCTGGCCTTCCCTTATGCTAGTCTAATATTTACAGTACATCTCTACACTATATTAGCTCTCAAATGTAGTATTCTTCAACCTCAGCCACTTTAACACGCATGAACTTCAACTCCCAGAATTCATTCTGGCTGGAGAATTCTGGGAGTTAGGCCGAACATCTTAAAGTTGGTGAGATTAAGAAAACCTTTCCCAATGGATGTCAGGTCAATTTTAGGACCAAGGATAGCACAAACAAGCAATCTCTGGAAAGGCAGATTATAGTGCAGTATAATATTGAGCTTGGAAAAACATATTCATAAAAGTTCTTCTTTTTTAAAGTTTTATTTATAAAATTTTGCAAATTAAAAATGAATGCATCACTATAATTTTTACAGATCTTTGCCCATTTCCTTATATCTCTTATATTACAATATTATTTACAATGTATTTATTTATATTTAGAAAGATAGATAAATAAATAGGTAGGTAGGTAAGTGGATAGGTAGGTAGGTAGATAGGTAATTAGGTAAATAATAGGTCAAGCTGCTTTATTTGTGCCAAATCCCATTTTGCTTGTTGCTGCTGACTGGCATGGATTTCCAAGATTTGTTTGTTTGTTTGTTTGTTTGTTTGTTTGTTTGTTTGTTTGTTTGTTTGACTTGTATGCCACCCTTCTCCAGGGACCCAGGGCGACTCATAACATACAATGCAAACAATAAGTATACAAATCTAATAGTTAAAAATATAGCTAAAAATCCATTAATTTAAAAAACAGTCAATTTACTGGGATTTATGCGGCAGAAGGTGGCCCCGTAAGTAATCTGGTTCGATGTTATAGCTCTGTCTTTGGAAGCTGAAGGCTGAACTGAGAGCTCAAATAGTGGCCCTGCAGAGTGACAGCTCCTTCTAGTACTTGAGATAATTAGACTCATCCTTTTTTTTCAGGCCCACCTTACAGAGGTCATAAGGATGAGATGGGAAAGGGGAAGATCGGTGTGTGAGCTCAGGTTAAACATAGGGAGGTACTAATCCCACTCTGTAAAGCTCTAGTTAGACCACACCTGGAGTACTGCATTCAGTTTTGGTCGCCACACTACAAAAAAGACATTGAAACACTAAAGAAGGTGCAAAAGAGAGCAACCAGGATGATAAGAGGACTGGAAACTAAAACATTCAAAGAGAGGTTGCAGGAACTGAGCATGGATAGTCTAGCAAAGAGAAGGACCAGAGGAGACATGATAGTAGTCTTCCAATACTTGAGGGGCTGCCACAGAGAGGAGGGGGTCAGGCTGTTTATCAAAGCACCAGAAAGCCAGACAAGGAACAATGGATGGAAGCTGACCAAAGAGAGATTTAACCTGGAAACAAGGTGGAACTTTCTAACGGTGAGAGCAATCAACCAGTGGAAGGTCTTGCCTGCGGAGGTTGTGAACGCTCCAACGCTTGAGACTTTCAAGAGGAGATTGGACTGCCATTTGCCTTGGGTGGTGTAGGGTCTCCTGCTTGAGCAGGGGGCTGGACTAGATGACCTACAAGGTCCCTTCCAGCTCTATGAAGGAAGGAAGGGAGGAAGTAAAGAAGGAAGGGAGGGAGGAAGTAAAGAAGGAAGTAGAGGGGTGCCTAGATATTATCAGCTAACCAGTTCCCCCAAATCAGATTCCATTGTTTCCCAAGGCAGCGATCTGTTCTGCAGTCTGGCTGAAAGAGTAGTAGATCCTTGGAACAAACTTCCAGCAGACGTGGTTGGTAAATCCACAGTAACTGAATTTAAACATGCCTGGGATAAACATATATCCATTGTAAGATAAAATACAGGAAATAGTATAAGGGCAGACTAGATGGACCATGTGGTCTTTTTCTGCAGTCAGTTTTCTATGTTTCTATGTTTCTAAGTAAAGAAGAAAGTAAGTAGATAAGTAAGTAATAAACAAACAAACAAATAAATAAATGCATTAGAACTTACGTAAGTTATAGGGCTGTGCGGTGCTTAAAATTTAAAGGCAAAATATTTGGTGTGGGCTGCTGGCAACTCCGTAAAATAACAGCGTCTTCACCAAATGCCCCTGCAGCTGTGGAAAGCAGCCACCTAATCCATGGAAAAGATGCGGGCTGCCTTAGGGTGTTGCCGTTGGAGGCTAGCTGAGAGCCCCTGCACACTCCAAACAGTCATTTTCTTTTCGAATCCCAAATGCTACACAGCGCTAGGAATAAAATAAGTGCTGCGATAATGCTCTGTCAGCGGCCTGTTTTCAATTTACACATGCTGAGAAGCTTGCATATTGCAGCCTCTCCCTCCCCGCCCGATGTATTCTGTGTAGCAGAAGAATTCTAGATTCCTCAGGCACGCGCATGCGCAGGCACTTGAAAAGCCCGGACTTTTTGGCTGCCTGAACTGGCACTGGGTTTCCCTGCATTTGGCAATGTTGCCTTAACTTGTGGACAGTCCCTGATGGAGATGGGCCAGAAATACGGAGATTAGGTTTCAGCCAGACTGCAGAACAGATCGCTGCCTTGGGAAACAATGGAATCTGATTTGGGGGAACTGGTTAGCTGATAATATCTAGGCACCCCTCTATCTTGGAAGCAACCCTCCATTCGTATTATATTATCAACTACTGTTCACAGTGTTGGAAGCAGATCTTTTATTTGGTGTAGTTTTGTAGCAGAATCACTCAAAGCAAGGGGGGGGAATCAGAAATAACTGGATTCTGGAATGGGTAAATATCAGTGGAATTAGGCTGGTTTGAAAAATGAAACTGGTGTTGGCAGTGTCATGGAAGAGCATTTCCTTAAAATTTGGAGGAGTCCAACCTTATTACCCATTCGGAAAGCCTTGGCTGTTCCTCCAGCCACTGTAAGCAGGATGTTAGGTGAGCAGAACCTATGTGATTTTAATAATAAACATTATCTTTAGTGGTTTCTGGCACATTGTATACTGTATACCATTTACTGGTTTCTTTGTGGACTTCAACGTATTGTTAAGTGGCCATATTGATTGTTTAAATAAATAAAATCCTGAGAATCAATAGGCATTTTAAACTTTCTCCATAAATTAAATATCTCCTATTAATCTAATAGATAATGTGAAGTGTTAATACCACTTGGTAAGACCACACTTGGAATACTGCATCCAATTCCAGTCGCCACAATGAAAAAAAGATGTTGAGACTCTAGAAAGAGTACAAAGAAGATGTTGAGACTCTAAAAAGAGTACAGAGAAGAGCAACAAGGATGATTAAAGGACTGGAGGCTAAAACATATAAAGAATGGTTGCTGAAATTGGGTATGTCTAGTTTAATGAAAAGAAGGTGACATGATAGCAGTGTTCTAATATCTCAGCGGTTGCCATAAAGAAGAGGGAGTCAAGCTATTCTCCAAAGCAAATGAGGGTAGAACAAGAAGCAATGGGTGGAAACTAAGCACGAAGAGAAGTAACTTAGAACTAAGGATAAGTTCCCTGCAGTTAGAACAATTAATCCATGGAACAGCTTGCCTACAGAAGTTGTGCTCCAACACTGCAAGTTTTTAAGAAGATGTTGACAGTCATTTGTCTGAAGTAGTGTAGGGTTTCCTGCCTAAGCAGGGGGTTGGACTAGAAGACCTCCAAGGTCCCTTCCAACCCAGCTGTTGTTGTTATTGTTGTTGCTATTAATTAACCATTTGTATGAAATGGCACCAGTTTTCCTGCTTCAACATAGGGTTGACTAGAAGACTCCAAGATCCTTTCCAACTCTTATTCTGTTAATTGAGCCTCCTATAACTGATTAATAGTAGAAAACCTTATCTGATTGTATAAACTTACATATTTATTAAAACAAACGAATCAAATCATCTGCATGTGTTCAGGCAAAGAAGATAGCCAGAAAACTTGTTAGGTGAAGGAAAAAAGTCTAATCAATGTTAAATTCAATATTTACTGGATCTTTTTGGTGTCCCCCACAGTAACAAAAGTGTGATGTCAACCGAGCCTGGGTTGACAAATTACACAAATATTCCCAACAGTCCAATGAGGCCATGGAATAATTGCCTAACATAAATGGTCTTAGCATAGAGGTTTTGATCTCATTTTTCATAAAGACAGTTTTCGCATTTTTCTGCTGAAAAAGTTTAGTAGGATACATGCTGATTTTTTTTTATTCCGTCGTCTCTTTTACTCAAGTCTGGTGAACTGACTTGATTGCGAGATATCCTGAAGGGGATTGTATATAAACAGCAATTAAACAAGCAAGCTGCATAATACTGGCTCACTCCAGATAATCCCCAATTTATGATCACAGTTGAACCAGAATTTCCATTGCTAAACAAGGCGGATTTTAAAAAAAATAAATTATGCCCAATTTAGATCTTTTTGCCATGGTTGTTAAGTGAATCAGTTCATTTGTTAAGTGAATCCGGTTTCCCCCATTAACTTTGCTTGTTGGAAACTATCTGGGAGTTTGGCAAAAGATGATCACATGACCTCACATGCCAGGTGTGGTGATGGGCGAACCCAATGGTGTTCGGGTTCGGCAAGTTCGGACGAACTTTACACAAAATTCGGCCGAACCCGAACGGGGAATCCCACCAAGAGATTCCTGGGGCGGAGCTTTGACATCACGTATACTGGCAGGTTGCTAAGGACGCCAAGGTGATCACTTCCTGGTGTCCTTAGCAACCTGCCGGTGACATCAAGGCTCCGCCCCCAGAATCTCTTCGTGGGAGGGACTCCCCAGCTCCTTCAAAGGTAGGTCTTCACATAAAAATAAACATTGTTATTTTTACGAAAAAGGACACCGCAGCGGCGCTGCAAGCAAAGGGCAGTCCTTTCACGTAAAAATAAACATTGAATCCAGGAAGTGATCACCTTGGCGTCCTTAGGAACCTGCTGGTGACATCAAAGCTCCGAATGCCAAACGCAACCCCGAACTTTGCCCGAAGTTTCAAAAAATTTCAGGTTCGTGTTCGGCATACCGAACACCGCAAAATTCAGTACGGACCCATCACTAGCCAGGTGTCAAGCATACAAATTTTGATCCCATGACCATGGGATATGCTGCAATGGCTCGAAGTACAGATAGTCTTTGACCTACAACCCACAATTGAACCCCAAAGTTATGTTGTTAGGTGAGACATATGTTAAGTTATGCCCTTTCTTGCCCACATGGGTTTTCTACATTTGTGGATCACACAACTTTACTCTTATTTCTGTGGTTCACAGGGACCAGGTCCAGCAGTTCCATGATTCCTTAAGGGTGGGAAAGGATATTCATTCATTCATTGTGCTTATATGCCTCCCAACTCCCAAAGGACTCTGGGCGGCTTCCAATAAATAAGAACAGTGCATACAAACAGCATTAAAAACATTTATAAAAAAACCCGCCCAAGCATATGTATTCTCACTCTCATTCCTAGCCAAATCTAGGTTCCATTTGCTCAACGGTTCCAGGCCTGCTGGAAGAGCCAGGTCTTCACAGCTTTATGGAAGGCCAGTAAAGTGGGAAGGGTGTGAATTTCTGGAGGCATTTGGTCCCACGGAGTGGGAGCCCCCACAGAGAAGGCCCTTCCCTGCAGGCCCACCAGTAGACATTGTTTGGCTGACGGGACCCGGAGAAGGCCGACTCTGTTGGCTCTTATCGGTCACTGCGAGGTATGCAGCAGAAGGCGGTCCCGAAGATAGTCTAGTCCTGAACCATATAGGGCTTTATGGGTAATAACCAACACCCTGAATTTCGGACACCAACCAACAACCAGTGCAGCTCGCGGAGCATCAGTGTTGTATGGATGTACCTAGACCCACCCATAATAGCTCGCATGATAGTTTGATCTTTTGGAGATATGTTTTTGGGCAGTTTCTAAGCTTCAGTTTAGATACACTAAGGTCCAGAGCAAAGTAACCAGTCAGTTTCATTCTGTGCTGGTGGGATTCTTCCTTTTTACCTTTCTATAACCCCAAGCAGCTGGATTTGCAGAGCTTTGATTTCCATTAACCATAATGCTCCCAATTGAATATCAATCAAGAATATTGTGTAAAACTAAAATGGCAGTTCCTGGCTTTTTAAAAAGGGGGGCACTGGGCAGGTGTCAAGGGGCCCCTATTTAGGCCTTGGCAGCTTTTCCAGAGATGCAGGATGTGAATGTTAGATTAGGTCATAGCCCACCCTCTGCTCTCCTGTACAGTAAAGGGAAATAATTAATATTTCCATGCAGGAATCTTGAAAAGGATTCAAGGGGCCTGGGATCACAATATGGAGAATTACAGCAATCGTAGATGTCAGACAGTTCAGGAAGATTGTGGTGGTGGGTTTCAGGGTGGGGACGCAGAAGGTTGTCCGCATTTTTGAGACGCAACAACTTCCCCCGCCATTCTTTACCCTCTTTTGAGTCCTCCCTTCTCCCACCAAAGAGAAACAATGGGAAATTCAGGTGGGGGGGGGAGATGGAAAACAATATGCTATTATGACATTTTCTCTTTCTCTCTCTCTCTCCCTCCCTCCCTCTCTCTCTCTCTCTCTCTGTGAATAAACAGTGGAGGAATTTCTGGAGACCTGTTCAGAGCAGCCTTGTGGGATTTTTGAAATCGTAAACAATGAAAGGGTTTCTCTTGTTCTTTTTATTAAAAAAAACTTTTCAGGCAAAACGGTGTCAATGGAATAAAGCAGGAGGGTGGAAGTGGAGAGAATTATATAGAATGAAACATAATTTTTGGCAGGGGAGGAAGAGAAGTTGGAAAGGCCTTTCCAGACCAGAAATAACTAGCAATCCTTTTCGATTGCTTGCACCTGGCCTGCAGCAGTTTGCTGAATTCATTCTCCAGTGGGATTTTGGGAGAGAGAGAAAAAGACAACATGGTGTCTTATTCCAAGAGCCCGGGATGCGTTTCTGTATTCTTCTGGATTGTTGCCTTTTCATTGAGCAGTGGGAATATTAGTGAATGTCTCCAATTCAGAGCCAGAGGGATGCCTTTTGGGTCTGGATTGAAACCAATGGTGCCAATTATCAGGAAAATCAAAGTCATCATTTAAAATTTCTAGGCCAAGATTTTTGGAATTTCTGACAGCTGGGGTACCTCTTCAGACCCCCTCCCCATGCTAAATTAAAATTGGACGAGTGCCTTCTGAAAAAATGTACTTTTAGAAAGTGCTTATTAATAGAACTTCAGCTTGAGTTGCTGATCAGGACGTACAATATTTAGGCTTTGGAAGAAGCATTAAATCATGTGGAAAGACAACAGAAAACCTCTGGGTATTTCTACACTATTCAGCATAGAATGTTTAGTATGTCCAGATATGGCAGAATTTCTCAAAAAGCAAAGCCCAATTATTAACTCATGTAGAGGATTATCATAATGATACTAGAGTGGAGGCTAGTTGCTATGGTCCGGATTGTTGTATTGATTCTTTTTCAAGCCAGCAATTTTCTTGGGATGGAAGGTGCTATACTGCAATGTTTGCGGGATCTCAGGCCCCAGATATCATATATTGAACAAAAGCCACAGTAGCTCAAATGTCTTTCAACCCTGTGTTGTGTGAACCTAGCTAATTTGGTTTATTTATTAACCTTCACTGAGGTAAACATAGTGCCTGACAGTTTTTTCTTGCTTTGAGACTGAAACCTGTTTTATTTTGCTTTTTTATCAGAGACAAAAAATGTACCCTGAATACTGAAATATTTAAAAATACACATCTAGGTCACGTTTATACTTTCTGTTGCAGGATCCCGTTTGGAAGAACTCAATGGGACGCAAGAGCAAATGGAATTTAAATCTCTCCAATGGTTTGGAGCCACGGTGCGATCACACGACAAATCCATCTTGGTAAGTATTGGCTGCCATAATGGATAATTGAGCAGGAGGTCTTGTGCAAATGACTGGAGCTCAGTCATAGATATTTTGCTTGCTTGCTTCGTTTGGTGATGGAGATGCTTTAGGTGGTAGATGTGGGAGCAGAAGAATCTCTGATTGCAAGAAAGATGCTCCAGGGTGATTGAAGTTGTCACATCCACATTGTTGGTTATTGTGCAATCAGATGAAATCTGGGAGTGAGGAAATCAAAAAATAAACTACCGTATTTTTCAGAGTATAAGACGCACCTTCTTGCTCCCTAAAAGAGCTTGAAAATTTGGGTATATCTTATACTCTGAATGTAGCTTTTTCGAAGCTTTGTTTTCCATCCCTAAACAAGGCGCTAACAATCTTCCTGGCTCTTAGAGGCTTGCAGGCTTTTTCATTATCACTCTTTCCAAAGAATTTGTTTTCCAGCTCTAAGTCTTTGCAGGCTTTTTTTCATTGCTGCTCACTCAGAATAAGGTTTTTTTAAGCCCTCACCAGGGGATAAAATAATGTGCTGAAGTTGACCAGGCTAAGGATGCTAGCCAGATAAATACCTGGTGGGCAGATTTTTTTCCCCCTTATTTTCCTCCCAAAAAACAAGGTGTGTCTTATACTCTGAAAAATACAAATATTTCTTCCACTTTCTTGAGAAAAAAAAACATTGCATTAATCTCTGGAGACACTTGCCTTTCTCACTCACTGTATAGAAATAGTAGTCTTTTCATCCACTGGCTCATAGCAACTTTACAACCCTGCAATTGTACATGCCCTCATCTTGGAGCAAAGCTCCTCGAACAAAGCTGGACTTAACTTCTTAGTAAACAAGCACAAGATGCTTCTAACTCCACTGTCTCTTTCTTTCCTGACCACTTAATGTTTAATTCATATTAGAAAGCCAGGCATTATCATTATTATTCAGGCTACAATTGCAACATGATGTCTGTGGTCACATTGTATTACAAAATTTTGTGAGGATGAAATTTTAAGGATGACTGCAGAGCAACCTTCTCCAATCTGTTGTACCAGAAGTGCAGCTCCCATCATTCCAGCAAGTTCTGCTGGGTGATGGGAGCTATTGCCGAATCTGTATGGTTGGGCAGTCAGCGCAGTTAGTCCTCGACTTATAACCACAATTGAGCCAAAATTTATGTTGAGAAGTGAGACATTTTTGAAGTGAGATTGCCCCATTTTACGACCTTCCTTCCCACAGTTGTTAAATTAATCCCTGCATTCCTTAAATTGACAACACAGTTATTAAGTGAGTCTGGCTTCCCCATTGACATTGCTTGTCAAAAGGTCACATAGGGGAGGTAGTCATATAACCCCAGGACACTGCAATTGTCATAAATGCAAAGCAGTTGCAAAGCATCTGAATTTTGATCACGTGACCACGGGGATCCTGCAATGGTCATTTGAAAAATTTAATTTAATTTAATTTATTATATTTGTATTCTGCCCCTCTCCGGAGACTCAGAGTGGCTAAATCCTAAATCCCTAAATGGTCATAAATCACTGTTTTCAGGGCCGTTGTAACTTTGAACATTCACAAAATGAACTGTTGTAAATCGAGGACTACCTCTGCAGATTATTCCTATGCTAAATTGGAAAAAAACTTTTTTAAAAGGCATGATCAGTAAAAGAAAATTGGAACTCTGGCTTACCCAATTCCTAGGCTAATTTTTCTATTGATAAACACGCTACAGGTAAAACTTACCAACAGTTCTTTGAGTGACTGTTCAAAGTTACAATATCTACGGGACTGCCTTCTGCTGCACGAATCCCAGCGGCCAATTAGGTCACACAGAGTTGGCCTTCTCCGGGTCCCATCAATAAAACAGTGTCGTCTGGCAGGACCTAAGGGAAGAGCCTTCTCTGTGGCAGCCCCGGCCCTCTGGAATCAACTCCCCCCAGAGAATCGAATTGCCCCCACCCTCCTCATGTTCCGCAAAATGTTGAGGACCCATTTATGTCGCCAGGCATGGGGGGATTAATGCCCCCCCTTCTGACTAGTAGGACCTGAGTGTGGTGTGATTGTGTAGCATTGATTGTTTTTAATGATAGTGGGTTTTTTAACTTAGTTTTTTTTCTTAACATTAGATTTGTGTTGTATTGTTATTGTTGTTGCGAGCCACTCTGAGTCCTCGGAGAGGGGTGGTATACAAATCTAATTAATAATAATAATAATAATAATTATTATTATTATCATCATCATCATCATCATCATCATCATCGGGGAAAAGTGGCCTATTACTGTTTTTCACACTTATGACCATCTCAGCATTCCCACAGTCACATGATTAAAATTCAGATCCTTGGTCACTGACTCATAATTATGATAGTTGCAGTGTGCCAGAGTCACATGATCCCCTTTTGTGATCTTCTGACAAGCAAAGTCAATGGGGAAGCCAGGTTCCCTTCATAAAAGGTAGAATAGAATTTTTTATTGGCCAAGTGTTCTTTCTCTTTGGTGCATATGCTCTCTGTGTACATAAAAGAAAAAGATACATTTGTCAAGAATCATGAAGTACAACACTTAATGATTGTCATAGGTTACAAATAAGCAATCAGGAAACAATAAAAATATTAAGGATACAATTAACAGTCATAGAGTCATAAGTGGGAGGAGATGGATGATAGGAACAATGAGAAGACTAATAGTAATAGTAATTCAGCCTTAGGGAATAGTTTGACAGTGGTGAGGGAATTATTTGTTTAGCAGAGTGATGGTGTTTGGGGGGAAAACTGTTCCTGTGTCCAGTTGTCTTGGTGTCTAGATAACTTAACACATATCTCTCTTGCGTCTAGTTGTTGTGCAGTGCACTATATTGATATTTTGAAATTAGGAGTTGAAACAATGTATGTCCAGGATGCAAGAGACTTCATAGCCATGTTACTGACTCAGCAACTGCGGTGATACACTTAACAACAGTGGCAAGAAAGGTCATAAAACAGGGCAAAATTCTCTTCACAATAATCTCGCTTAGCAACAGAAATTTTGGCCTTCATTGTGGTTGCAGGTTCAGGACTACCTATGATTATTTCCTAGTTGCTAAGATTTCCCCATGTTATCTTAATTTTTTTTTAAAAAAATCAGCTTCCAACTTTTAGACAATTCCCTTAGCAAGGAATTCAGGATTGGAAGTCTTCAGAATATGTTTTCATTTTTAAAGTGTGTGTGTGTGTAGATAAAGAATTCCCTGTCCAATTATGTGTCTGATCTAAGGTACGGTGCTCATCTGTTTCTTGGCCAAGAGAGCCACAGCCTTGTCTGAAGATATTTTCCAGGGTGATGTGGCCAGCATGGCTATACACCAAAGACACTATTACCATCCCACTGAAGTGGTACCGATTAATCTACCTGCATTTGCATGCTTTTGAACTGTTAGGTGGGCAGGGAACTGGGGCAAGGAACAGGGGTTCATTCCATTGCAAGAGCAGGCTTTTAATAAATACCTCCTGCTTTTAAAGAGAGAAGACTACATTATATCAATTAAGTATACATTTTCAAATCCTGTGGCTCTGGCTGGTTTGTAAATTTGATCTTATCTAGATGCAGCATGTTGGTAACCTTAGCTGCAACTTTTACTGTGGGGGTTGTCCAGTGTGTGCTGATTTCTTTTTAACCGCATGTACTGGTGAGAGGAGCCTGTAACAGGCTGAGCTATCCCCTCATAGTTTAGACTGCACAGATAGGAAAAATACATGGTGCAATAACCCAGCCCTGCCATTAGAATTTTCTCTGGCCTTGTGATTTTAGGGTAGAAACTGATTACCCCTTGCTGCTTGCTCCCTCTTTTAAACTGTCCCATGTGAGTTCTCTAAGCACTTTGGGAACTAGATCCTGGAGCAACAGGAATGTGCCACGCTGAATCTCATGGCAGGATGAGTCCTTTTTTGCAGCCTTCCATCAAGGGATGGTCAGTTTCTGAACTCTGAATGACAGGAGCCAGTGTGAAGTCATCAGTGGTGGGTTTTACTTTACCTTTACCCCAGGAACTGGAGTGCGCAGGTGACACTTCTGCGCATGTGCAGAATGTCCGTGATGACTTTTATTTTATTTTATTTATTTATTTATTTTGTCCAATACACAATGAGGGTTTTAGTGGATATATATATATATATAATATATGATGAAGGTTAGAGATGAGATACTCATAGTAAAATATATCTAAGAAAGAATAGAAAAGAAGTTATAGTAAGAGAACATATCAATGAAAGAATAGAAGAAGAGATATAGGAATAGAAGAAAGGTATAGGAGATATAGGAGAGCAATAGGACAGGGGACGGAAGGCACTCTAGTGCACTTGTACTCGCCCCTTACTGACCTCTTAGGAATCTGGATAGGTCAACCGTAGATAATCTAAGGGTAAAGTGTTGGGGGTTTGGGGATGACACTATGGAGTCCGGTAATGAGTTCCACGCTTCGACAACTCGGTTACTGAAGTCATATTTTTTAAAGTCAAGTTTGGAGCGCTTAATATTAAGTTTAAATCTGTTGTGTGCTCTTGTGTTGTTGTGGTTGAAGCTGAAGTAGTCGCCGACAGGTAGGGTGTTGCAGCATATGATCTTGTGGGCTATACTTAGATCTTGTTTAAGGCGTCTTAGTTCTAAACTTTCTAGGCCCAGGATTGAAAGTCTAGTCTCATAGGGTATTCTATTTCGAGTGGAGGAGTGAAGGGCTCTTCTGGTGAAGTATCTTTGGACATTTTCAAGGGTGTTAATCTGGGCAGATAGATGGAGCCTCCCACTCCTGCTGCTACCAGTTCACCCGAACCAGGCCAAGCCGGTAGCAACCCACCACTGGATATGGTTAAAGGTGCTGGAGAGATGCAAGTTTATGCCCACTCTCTGTCGTTGAAGTTCCTTTTGGGTGACTTTAGGAAATTCACTCTTTACGTACCTCAAAAGGTTGTTGTTTGAGGAAAAAATTGAGGAGGGAGTGCTCCGAAGGTCACCTTGAGCTCCTGAAGGAAAGAAGGAAGCTGGGAGGGATAACAAGCCAAAAATAAAATCAGACAGTTGGGGATGTCTGCTGTGTTTGTTTCTTTATTTTTTACTCCTCTCAGTACAGGCTGGTACTCCAGTGTGCAGCCTGAATTTGAAAGCTACATACAAGTCCCCCAAAGTTACAAGTGGTTTTTTAAAAGCCTGCAAAAGCCAATTGTGACTCTGATCTCCCAATCAATCAACCTTTTATTACTGTCACAGACCAGATTGTGCTCTCTCTGTGCAAATTGCATTGACTTCCAGTTGGGCATGATCCCAAATGCTCAGATTTCTAAGCAATGGCCATAGTGGCTGGGGAATTCTGGGAATTGAAGTCCATACATCTGGAGATCCCTAGGGTTAAGAAAAGCTTCTATATAAAGTCAGATCAGTCAGTATTCAAGATGCCCTAGGCAGCTTATTGATTGCCCCTTTCCATTTTTACTTAGTTGGGAAACATTTGTTCTTCTGCCCTTAATGCTACCCTCACGTCAGCCTTCCTGCCATTTTCAAAGGATTGGCGTCTTGTCCAGTTGTTTGTGATAAGAGACGAGAGTTATCTTAGGTCCTCTTTGAAGCAGCTGAGTATTTAAAGATAGTTATCAAGACCTGCTTGTTACATTCCACACAGCTTGTCTCCTTTGTGGCAGGCCTTTTCAACAAAAAAAAAGAGGCTGCCCCTGTTTTAGGCTGCCAGCCTTCCAATCAACAATATATGGAAGGATCTAAGTGGTTGCAAATTCCTGCATGTGTATAAAATGTCTTTATAATGCCCATTGTTTATTCTCTTTGCTTGTGGTGTTTTCTTAAAAAGAAACGCTGGGAAGTTGTATACATTTCACTCATTGTTCTGCTTGCGCTATTCAACAGGAGGAGTGATGAAATCGAAACCCTGACATTTTGGATTGTGGAGAATCCTGCTCAGATTCCCTTCTCCCCTCTTTCCTCCCCCCACCCCTTCACTTGCATTTGTCTTCTATATCAGGGGTCCCCAACCTTCTCAGCTTTTAAGACTTGTGGACCTCAACTCCCAGAATTCCTCAGCTAGCTAAATCAAGCCAACAGGTCGACAAGCTAGCTGAGGAATTCTGGGAGTTGAAGTCCATAAGTTTTAAATTTTTCAAAATTGAAGAACCTTGTTCTAAATCTATTGATCCCAATATTTGGAACAAAATCTTTCTACTCATGGCTAGAAATCTTGCAGTTTAAATCCTGTCATCACTAGCAGTAAGCAGAGAGGCTGTTTAATATAACTCCCCAAAGGGGAAGAAGTGATAAAGAAGTGGCTTTTGGGTTTGTCATCAATCTAACACCACTTTCTAGGGTTTGAGGGGTTTATTTTATTTTTTTTAAAAATCAAATTTGTCCTCTAAAGTTTATTATGAAAAAATTAATATCATTTCTGCCTAAGCAAGGAGTTGGACTAGAAGACCTCTATGTTACCTTCCAACTATGTTATACTGTTATCTTGCGGCTTGGTGTGAATATACTACTAATCTAAAGATTGTAGGTCATGCCAATTCATTGCTTCTTCTAGGAAGCCTCTAACAGACATTTGGAATGAAGAATATTTTCCTGGCCACTTCAAAGGGAAGTTTGAGATTTTCATTCAATAGAGTCTTGATTATAGTATGTCTTTTAAAAAAAACCCTTAGAAAAGATTTTCATTTATCAACATCTGCATTTAGTTTTACCTGCCATTTATTGCAAGGGTTCACGGGTCAAGAATGCTATTGCGCTGTTTTTTCCCTACTTCAGTCATCACTTGGCTATACTGCAAATTGCTGCTTCAACTCTCCACCACCCTAAATTCAAGAGAAACAGGGGTGTAGCTAAAAAGGCAATTTGGGGGGGGGGGGTGGTAGGCAGAAGAAGAGACTCCAGCTCTTTAAATATGTGGGTTTTGGGTTTGGCACCGGTTGTACAGGGAAAGGAATTCCTTTCTCTTCTTGTGTCATTGGGTTCCTCCCTCAAATTATATTAGAGACACATTTTATTTTACGATCTGTTTGCTTGAACTATAAAAGTTGATAGAGAGATGGGTAGATAGATTATTTTTTTGTTGTGGTTAGCTCTGGCCCAGCTCCTGCCCCAAGGACTGTGGATGTGGGGGAGACATCCACATGCTGCAGGCCTGGTTTGCTCCCGGTGGAATCTGCTGATGAAGGCTCCTCTGACCAAGAAGACATGAGTGACAGGGAGGAGGAGAGTGTGGCAGACAGCTCAGAAGGAGATCAATTATCTAGCTCCTCCTTGGATTCAGAACAAGAGAATGATACAGCCACGCATGCGGAGAGCGATGCATAGGCAACAACAACTGAGAGATTATTATCAAAGAAAATGAGGCCACCTGTGGTTGGGTGTGGCTGTGGTAATTAGTGAGGCTGCTATAAATAGCAGCCTGTGGGTTTGGCCATTGTGGAGGATTATCTGATCTTTGTGTTTCGTGACTGCTTTACTGACTTTGACCTTTGTGTGCTGATTTTTCCCCCACTTTGAAACTAAACCAGAGCAAAGTGTGTTTCACTTTGTGAAAAAGGAAGGACTGTGAATTGCCTCCCAGCTGCAAGCTAAGTATCACAGAACTGATAAGGGACTTGTACAAATTACCAGTTTGTTTGGAGACAAGTGCTCTTTGCTATACCAAATGAGGGCTTGGTTTAAGTGACTTTTCATTATAAAGAACATTGTTTTGAATTTTCAAACGTGTGTGTGTCTGAAATTTGTACCTGTGAATTTTTGGGAAAAGTTTACCAGAGAGCCCGACAGAACATTTTTTCCTCAATTTTGATTTCAGGCCGCTTTGCCACATCAAATACTCAAGGTCTGAAATACAGATTGCTCCTGTAAGAAACAAGCGAGAGCAAAAAATAGAAACAGTCCCAGGAAGAAGCACAAGCTGGGAGTTTGCTAGTGATGAGGCTTATAAGCAACTTCTAAAACTTGTCAGCTTTAGCAGAGGCTGCACTGGGAAATCTCCATGCAGTATTTATACGTTTCAAGAATTTATATCCAAACCAGGAACTCATTGATTAACAAATCAGAAGACACCTTAATCAGAGACACCTTAAAAGCACTGTCAAACTCATCCTGCTTGAAACAAATTGCTGCCGGTGGGTGAGGCTAGCAGGTTTATTTTTCTAGACAGCACTGAATCAAGGCATTGGGATGCTTCAGCTGAAGAAGCAGTTATCAGCCATCATCCGTGGAAATAACCTGACTTTTGTCAACATCAGCAAAGGAGCAAGATTTTCCATTGCAACTTAAGACGGAGAGATAGCAAGGATGCCTCTCTCTGTGTGAGAGAGCATGCAGGCCAGATGTTGGCCTTCAACATCTGTCTTCTACCTCCTAACATTTGCTGCCTGACTTGGCTGCTTGAGAGGAAGGCTTCCTTCATAGGAACTGATGTTCAGGATTTGGAGGAGAACTCGCTTGCTTGTGAATGAAAGTGTTGGAAAGGAAGTTGGTTGTGGGAGAAGCCATAGAACAGTGGAATTTCTGAAGGCAAGGTTTCCCTCTGGTAGGGCCTGGCCTGGTTGATCTAATGCAGTGTTTCCCAACCTTGGCAACTTGAAGATATCTGGACTTCAACTCCCAGAATTCCCCAGCCAGCATTTGCTGGCTGGGGAATTCTGGGAGCTGAAGTCCAAATATCTTCAAGTTGCCAAGGTTGGGAAACACTGATCTAATGACAACAATGGAAAGGTTGGCTGCAGGTTAGATGTCACAATTGGACCCTTGAACTCTCTGCCTTTGCTTACTAGGCTGATTTTTTTCCCCTACCCAGGCCTGTGCGCCCTTGTATAGATGGAGGACAACTAAGGATGAACCTGAACATGAAGCTGTGGGCACGTGCTACCTGTCAATCAACAACTTTACTAGATTTGTGGAATATGCTCCTTGCCGCTCAGGTAATGTGCTATCTGTGAGAGAAGGGATTGTTAATGAAAATATTATTGAAGAGGTTCATCCTCTAAAATAATCAATAGTCAATGGGGAGGGGAACCTCAGAAAACCTGGCCTCGGTCTCCAATCTTTGAAGTCTGTTGAACAATTTGAAACATGGAGAGCATGTTATACGCCCTCTTAGAAAATGGCTGCTTGCTCATTTACGGAATGAGAGCTGTGGTCCATATCTCTACCTGCTTTAGGCTTTCCTGAGAGAAAACAATCATTATTATCCTTTCTTGTTTTTAACCTTTCTCTGAAGAGATAATCCAGAACTGTAAGTATGCTTTAGAAATGTAAAATGTCAGGTGGAGTCTATAGCACAGTCTATAGCAAATTAGCAATACTACATTCCCCACCTGGAGGCCTTTATGACAAATTTTGAAGCATGGCACTGTTTGGAGTAGTAGTTGAGATGCTTGTCTAAAAATCAGGAGATTGTGAGTTCTAGTCCTGCCTTAGGCGTGAAAGCCAGCTGGGTGATCATCGGCCACAGGAATAGAATAGAATAGAATAGAATTTGTTATTGGCCGAGATGGCCAGGATTGGACACACAAGGAATTTGTCTTTGGTGTATATGCTCTCAGTTTACATAAAAGAAAAGATACATTTGTCAACAATCATAAGGTACAACACTTAATGACTGTCAAGGGTTAAGTAAGCAATCAGAAAACAATATTAATACAAATCTTAAGGATACAAGCAACAAGTTATAATCATACAGTCATAAGTGGGAGGAGATGGGTGATAGGAATGATGATAAAAAATTGGTAGTAATAGTAGTGCAGACTTAATAAATAGTTTGACAGTGTTGAGGGAAATATTTGTTTAGCAGAATGATGGCATTTGGGGAAAAACTGTTCTTGTGTCTATTGTCTTGGTTTGCAGTGCTCTATAGCGATGTTTTGAGGGAAGGAGTGGAAACAGTGAATATTTTCACAGCCTTCTTTTTGACTCGTGGAGTATACAGGGTTGGTATTGTGGGGAAAAGGGGAAGGAGTTACAGTGATCCCTCGATTATCGCGAGGGTTCCGTTCCAAGACCCCTCGCGATAATCGATTTTTCGCGATATAGTGGTGCGGAAGTAAAAACACCATCTGTGCGTGCGCGCCCTTTTTTTCCATGGCCGCGCATGCGCAGATGGTGTTTTTACTTCCGCACCTGGGAAGACCCAGGGAAGGTTCCTTCCGCCGCCCAGCAGCTGATCTGCTCGGCAGCACCGCAGCAGCGAGGAGCCAAAGATCGGGGTTTCCCCTTTGCGTGGGCGGCAGGGAAGACCCAGGGAAGGTTCCTTCGGCCGCCCAGCAGCTGATCTGCTCGGCAGCGCCGCAGCAGTGAGGAGCCAAAGATCCGGGTTTCCCCGCCGCCCACGCAAAGGGGAAACCCGGATCTTCGGCTCCTCGCTGCTGCGGCGCTGCCGAGCAGATCAGCTGCTGGGCGGCCGAAGGAACCTTCCCTGGGTCTTCCCCGCCGCCCACGCGCCGCTCGAGAGCAAGAGGGGGAGAGATAGAGAAAGAGAGAGAAGGGAAGAAAGAGATGAGAGAGGGAGGAAGAGAGTGTGAGAGAGAAAGAAGCAAGAGAGAGAAAGAGAGAGAGAAAGAAAGATGAGAAAGGAAGAGAGTGACATCATCGGGTGGGAAAATATTTTTAATTAATATTTTTTGAAAAATCGCGATATAGCGTTTCGCGAAGATCGAGATCGCGAAAATTGAGGGATCACTGTATTTATAGAAATAATAAAGATGATTGATAGAGAGAGAGACAGACAGACAGAAAAAGAGAGATGTTGTAGGTCTTCTCAATGATGCTCCCCAAATATTTATTGTGTGCTGCCCAGTGTTCCCTTTGGTAAGATAGATAAGCTCTATAAATTTGATTAATGAATAAAAATATGAATTCTAAGCCGTAATCACAAAACATATACGTAAACATGAGACTAAGAGAGTATTATTCCATGCCTGTGCCTTTTGGAGGGCAAGGCATAGCTAGTGCCTCTTTCCAGATGGCATTGAATTAAAATATTGTTTTAAATGCTTGCTGGAAGAAATCGCTTTCTGTCATGACTAGGGATGTGGGAATGAAGCATTCCTTTGAACTAAAGAACATTCTATTCCCCTCTGGACCATGACACTCTGGGGCAGTACGATTGTTTCTGAGAGTAAATTCTCTGAATTGGAAACAGTTTGAGTTATCCTAGACATGGCATTCTGGACTAAACAGGCCTGTTTCATGCCCAGACCACACCCAGGATGCCTGAAACTGCTTCCAGTTTAGATGATTTACTTCTGAAAACCGCCAGACCACCCCTGCAATGGCACGGTCCAAAGGAGATTGGCCAATCCAGAGGAAGAAGCAGAATGTTCCATTCCCCAATAGAAGAACTTGGCACATCCCTGCTCGTAACTCATCTTTACACTTTTTATCATTCACGAAGCATTGATGAAGTGCTTAAAGAAATACATCCCACATTATTTTATTAAAATAAGCAGTTCATGTATGGCCTTTTTTTTAAAAAAAAAGCTCTGTACCGCAGGATGGAAAACCTGTGGCCCTTCTGATTATTAAATGAACACCATATGTTCCCCATGGCTGATGCTCAGTCATTATGATGATGAAACTTTGCTCTGTTTATATCAGATTAAATGTTGGGTTTAATTTTAGGGAGAGAGAAGCAAGGGGAGTAAAATAGATAATTTTGGATTCCTTAATGCCTTTAAGTGGGAGCTTTATCCCGAACCCCCTCCAATACCCGGTTTTCCCCAAAATAAGACACCCCCTGATAATAAGCCCAATCGGGCTTTTGAGTGAATGGCAATACGGCCAAGTACTTCTTTCAGGGTTCAAAAAAATATAACTTTGGGGGGAACATGGTACATGTGTGTGTCTGGGTGCAGAAAACACAATTGAAAGACATCTCATTTTTTTAAATGCATGCTTGCAATATCAAGGGTGTCTTACATTACCCACATAAACTGTTGTTGCACCACGATTTCATGCCACTCATTTCTTGTTCAGCGTCTCTGAATTTCTCAACTCTCTTCTTTCTTCTCTTTCTCTCTGTCTCCTGCCAGATCTAAACTCACCTGCTGGACAAGGATATTGCCAAAGTGGTTTCAGTGCTGAATTCACCAAGGTCAGTTTCCTTCTTGAGTGTGGGGCAGTGTAAGGACAATACACATTAGGTGTGGACATTTAAGGGGGAAATCTCCAACACGTGAAGGTAGAGGCGGTTAAATAAGAATTTAAGATCATTTTAAAAAATGCCTTTCTCTCTGCAGGCAGGACGGGTTCTTCTTGGTGGCCCTGGAAGCTACTTCTGGCAAGGTGAGTTGGCAGCTACGTCTGCCCATAATTGCACGACATAACTTAGGGGCAGGCCTGGGTTTTATCTTTTTTCACCTTCAACCCAGTTTACAGTGGGAAACGGTATTTTGAGGAATTTTAATTGGACATGAAGGAAGAGAAGAGGCAGCAGAAGCAAAGATTAGGGAGTTCTGTATATTTAAAAAACAAATACTGGGAATTTGAGGTAACCACTAGAAATGATGTTTGTAAGCACGGATAGAGGTGGATGTTGCCCTGTTGTCAACGTGGTTGTTGGTGCCATAGGGGAATCTGGTTTTTGCAAAGCTTGCAAAGCTGATCTGATGGAAATGCATGTAGTTACCTCGACTTACAACCACAAATGAGCCCAAAATGTATGCTACTAAGCAAGACAGTTGTTAGGGGAGTTTTACCCCACCATTTTAATGATTATTCTTGCTGCAGTTGTTAAGTGAATTGCTAAGAGTTGTTAAATTAGTAACATGGTTGTTAAGGGAATCTGGCTTCCCCATTGAATATGCTGGTCAGAAGGCCGCAAAAGGTGATCCTATGACCCTGGGACACTGCAAATCATCATAAATATGAGTCAGTTGCATCTGAATTTTTAACACATGACCATGTGCAACAGTCGTAATGTGAAAAAACATCTGAGTCCCTTTTTCCAGTGCTGTCTTCCCTCCCCATCCCCTCCATATGGTGTCTGAGAACATCACATAAAGGGCCCTTGCAGAAAATGAGTTTGATTCAGAACTCTTATATCAATTTGATATAGGGGGGAAAAGGCCTCCATGGGATCGAGTAGAATCCCTTTTAGAGAGCTAGGAAGGGACTGGATTCCTTTCAAAGCATATTTCCCTCTGTTTTGGTTACTTGAAATACATTGTGTTTTATGTATTCATTATCTGACAGTGTTTATTTGCCTGATCAGATAAATCTTATTATTTTATTTTGTCCTATTTTCAAGCGTACCTTCTCATCCATGGGGGTTGGGGTTCCTTTCTTTAGTTTTGAGCAGGAAAGCAGTGGCTAAGATTCACAAACAGCATTATTTGAAATGTGTAATTTGTTTTCAAGTTCCATGTGACTGATTGACAACCATCAGCGCCAGCTGCCTCACATATCTGAACATTATTATTGTTGTTGTTGTTTATTAGATTTGTATGCCGCCCCTCTCCGAAGACTCGGAGTGGCTCACAACATTGTCTCTGACAATGATGATAATAATAATAATAATAATAATAATAATAATAATAATAAGGGGCGTGCCTCCCGTCCTCTGTCCTATTGTCTCTCCTGTATCTCATATCTCATATCTACTATTCTTCTATTTTAATCTTCTTATACTACTCTCATAATATCCTTCTATTCTCTAATTGATATATTCTATTCCTAAATTTTCACTTCTATTCTTTCTCTAATACAGTGTTCCTTCGATTTTCGCGGGTTCCAACTTCACGGTTTTTCAAAAAATATTAATTAAAAAATACTTCGTGGTTTTTTTTCTATACCACTGTTTTTCCTGCCCAATGACATCATATGTCATCTCCAAACTTTTGTCTGCCATTGCTGATTGGCCGAAATCGCACCCAATCAACGTTGTTATCGCTAAAAAATAATTATGGTTAATAAATAATTATGTTTATAAATATCAGGATCACTAAGTGTCTTATTCAATGGTGAGTACCAATAATAATGGTGAGTAAATAATTGTTAAGGGAATGGGAAATGGTAATTTAGGGGTTTAAAGTGTTAAGGGATGGCTTGTGATACTGTTCATAGCCAAAAATAGGGTAATTACTTCTGCATCAGTACTTCGCGGAAATTCGACTTTCGTGGGTGGTCTCCGAACGCATCCCCCGCGAAAATCGAGGGAACGCTGTATATTTTACTCGAGTATAACCTCTATAACCTTCATTGTGTATTGTTGTGTATTGGACAAAATAAATAAATAAAAATAAAATAAAAATAAATCTTTCTCTGACATCTCTCAAATGCCATTATGTTTTTTTTCTTGCTGATGTCACACACACACACACCCAAGAAACATTTGACACCCCTCTCTCACTTATTTCCCCATAACAATTCTGTGAAATAACTTGAGCTGCAAGACATCAATAGTTTTCCTTATCTTAAAGAAATTTCCAGCCTAAGTAGGGATTTGAACCTGGGTCTCTCTGATTTTAGTCCAAGGCGCTAATTGTTGCACTCTGCTTGCTCCTTAGGCCAAGTGATCTCAGCAACTCAAGAGGCCATTGAAAAATCCTATGACCCTGAGTATTTAATTGTTGTGGTTAAAGACGAGCTTAAGACACAACAGGCTCACATCAAAGCAGATGACAGTTACCTAGGTAAGTTCAACAGAGAAGACAGATGATGGAGAAGCTGCTTTGCATTTGGCAGAGTCTATTTCACAGCATTGATTTTTCTCAGATTTTGACTTATTTATTTATTTATGGTTTTATCTTATTCATTCATTCATTTATTATTTTATTCACAAAAAACACAGCAATGAAATTTATATGCTGGATTTCGTATTACGATATCACAAGTGTCTAGGACTGTGTGATGTACTTTGCAACTGACAGATTGTGATTTTGTCAATGTTTATTGTTTTCAAATGGCGACTGAGGTCTTTTGGCACAGCACCCAGTGTGCCGATTACCACTGGGACCACCTGCACTAGTTTATGCCAGAGTCATCGTAGTTTGATTTTAAGATCCTAATATCAGCTAAATGTTGTTTTTCAACATCATCATCATCATCATCATCATCATTATTAATTACCATCTTTATTATCATTATTGATCAGTCAGAAGTTCAGACTGGGTTTGGCATTTTTGCCTACCTATCGATTCCTGACCAAGGCCTGGGATAGGCAGATGAAGATGTTTGACAGTGTTACAGATATTATTACAGAATGGAAGCTGTTCTGAGTAAAGCTGCCTTCTGCAATTGACCAATGGCGAACTTGTCCATGCCAATGGTGTTCAAGTGGTGCTTGCACTGGGTGCATGAGAGGCAGCACGAGGGAGTCACCACAGCGAAGTGGTTTATTCCCTCTCCAAACGCCCAGAGAAAGGAAAATGCTCTGTTCACTCTGGGCTGCCCAGAGGGAAGGGAGCGTTTCTTTTCTCTGGGCACTGGCAGAGGTTTATTCCCTCTCCAAGAAGCCAGAGAAAGGAAAATGCTTCGTTCGCTCTGGACTGCCAAAGCCTCCTTAAGTGCCACCAAAAGGCTCCTCTGGCAGCCCAGAAAAGCCCAAAATGGCTGGGATTAAAGGGGGAATGGCAGGAAACTGGCCAGGCCTTCATGCCACACTCAAATTTCCTGGGAATCTTTTCCGGGCTCGGGTTCTTAAATAGAAAATGGTTCTTAAGAAGAGGTAAAAGAATCTTGAACACCCAGTTTTTATCTAGAAAAGTTCTTAAGTAGAGGTGTTTTTAGGTAGAGGTGCCACTGTATTTTGTTATCTTCTCCAGATCTTTCTCTTTTATTCCTCTGTCTCCAGGCACTGCCACAATGATGATTATCATCACTATCACAATTGTTGTTAAATAATTCAAGATTATTTACTTACCTAATATTCCTTCCTTCTCCTTCTCCTATTTTTTCCACAATAACCCTATGAGGTGAACTGGGCTGAGAAAGAGGGACTGGCCCAAGGTGACCATCAGGCTTTCTTGCCTAAAGTGGAACTGGAATTCACTGTCCCCTGATTTCTAGCCTGGTGCCTTAACCACTAGACCCAACTGGCTCTCATCCTCAGTTCTGTTTATACCAGGATTAAACTGCTGGACTCACAAAAGTCAGACCCTTAAAACATCCTGCCTTATTGTCATAGGTTCCAAGGAGCTCAACACACCCTACAATTCGACTGTCTTCCCCAAATTGAAAATTCCAGCTCTCTCCCCAATAGAAAACTCAGGCGGGAGGCTCATTAATCCCTTCTGAACTGCAGCATTTCCCTCAAAAGGTTTTCTGCTTGGTTCTTCATGCCTGTAGGCAATGAAGAACATAAATGGAACCAGTGCAGAGCCCATGAGGTGCTCTTTACACAAAAGGCCAAGCTGCATGAAAGCGATATGCGGTTCATACTGGCAGAGGGGGTGAAAGAGTTCTTGGCTGTTCTGATTTTCCTAGGCCAGAGGTCAGCCCCTTTACCCACCCTTTAAGTTCAGAGAGTAAAGCTAGTTAATGAGTTGCAAATCAAGCCCACGGACTCGTAAGGTGACTCGGAGGTCACTGTAAACCTCAACCAGACAATATGCTCCGTCTGACCTGTGGTTCTCCATTTCTGAGGGGAAGTGTTGCCACTGATGTGTGTCATTCCCTAATAGCGATGTCCATAAATAACTCATCACAGTTGTCCAAGAAGAATCTTTTTCAGTCTTGGAGACTCGGAGATGTGTGGACTTCCCTTCACAAAATTCCCCAACCAACAAGAAAAGCATAACATGGCGGGGGGGAGGGGGGATTCTAGGAATTGTAAACCACACTTCTTCAAGTTCTTCAAGGATGAAAATATTCTAGAATATTGTAAATGCTATGAAGTTCTTTTGTTTCCGATTGGCTGTCTTTCCAGGGTAACAAACCAACAAGGGTTCCCACTAGAATTGAAATGAGCTCTGTTCTAGGAGTCGATCTTTCTTTGATGCCAAATGCAAACATTGTGATGGTTTGTTTGTTTGTTTGTTTATTTTGTTCTCTACAAATAATGGCATATGCTGATCTTTAGGGAAAGCACAAGGGCTGACCCTTTTGAACTCAACTGAGATGAGGCTGAGTGTTGGGCAGCCACTTACTGCGCTAACCAGATGGTCCTCAGTGGTGGACAGGCGCACTCCCAACACGTGCACGCCCAATCAAAATTTGGCTCCTGTGCATGCGCAGCAAACCAAATCTCATGAGATTTTGGCTATTTCGCTCGTATTTTGCTTCCGTGCATAAGCAGAAGCAAAAAACCCAATGATTTTCACCAGGAATCTGTTCGTTGTGCCGTTCCTGGGCCGAAAGCTATCGGTCGTGCCATTCCCGGGCCATTTCCACTGGCCAGATGGCATCCCCCCATGTGGGGGGAGGAGCCCATGACTGGTTGCACTCCTGGTTAAACCAGGATTAGGTTGCATTCCTGGCGAAAGCAGGCTAAATCACTATTATTTTGCGATTTAGGATACTCTGTTGTTCTGCAGAGATAACGGAACCCTCCAACGGTTTTGGTAGCTATTAGCAAGCAATTGTTTGTCATCCATTGCATTATTCCTTGTGTTTTGTTCCTAGGCTATTCTGTGGCTGTAGGTGAATTCAGCGGAGATGCAACTGAAGGTACTTAAGTGAGGGAGGCTTGAGGGAGGATTATTGCATTCATTGTTGTGGGAGATAGTACACGTATGCTTTTGGGGGGGGGATAAGAAGCTGGGACTGTACACACACCAATAAATACCAGGTTCTGGCAAAAAAACCCATCATAATAAATATGAAATCACATGGCTGTGGGATGCTACATACAGTTTAAAGTGCAGGCTGGTTGCTGGGCACCCCAAACCCTGTCACGTGACTACAGTTGGTGGGGGAACATTGGATCTTCAGAACTTGGGTCATAAGATTTGAGGAAGTGGGGGTTGTCATCAATTTTGAATAGCTGCTAAGTACAAGAACCCATGCTGTAATGCCATATTATATATCGTGTATATCTTTGCTTCTTGCAGATTTCGTAGCTGGTGTTCCGAAAGGAAATCTCACCTATGGATATGTAAGTGCCATATTCTTGTCATTTCTATTCTCTCTCCCCCCCCCCCCCCCGATTCTCAAATGGTTTGTGATAATCACCTTTCCTGCCCCCTTCTTACTAGAGCAGCTTTGGTCCTATAATCCCATTGAAAGCTACTTGGAGGGGGCCAGGGACCAGTGCAACATTTTGACCGCTCTCGCACATTGTTGAGAATGCACCCAAACATATGGTTTTCTCCAGGTGTAATTTAATGCCAGCCTTCCCCCAAATCACTATGTGTCTTAAGTCCTCAAAAACCACTTCCTATATTCGGTGCTTCTGAGTCAAAGCATCCATTTAATGTCCCCTGCTATCCGAAGTTATCTGCCAAGGGAGCATAATGAGCGCTTTTGAGCTATAAACTGGGAATTCCCTCCTTTCCAAAAAAATTGGCCCAAAGCCAGATTGAAGCAGTGTCCCATTCTCTCCAGAAGTATATTATTTCCATACTGCTTGGAAGCAAAGTTTTTAAAGCTGTAAATGCTTCATTCAAATCTTAACGTTGCCCCCTTTTTGGAGATTTCTGTATAGCCCTCTCTTCTTCAAAAGTCTGATCTTCCAAGATTTGCTAGCATTACCAAAAAAACAAAAATCACTTCCCTAATACTTGAGTAAGTGTTATTTTAACAGGGATTGGAAGGTTTGAAAGGAGAGCGATGTACATTGCAAAGGTGAAAGTCCCATAGTTACTGTTTCCAAATGTAAAATAATGCACTTGGAGAAAAGGAATCCTCAATCTGAGTATTGTATTGGCAGTTCTGTGTTAGCAAATACTACAGAAGAAAAGGATTTAGGGGTAGTGATTTCTGACAGTCTCAAAATGGGTGAACAGTGCAGTCAGGCAGTAGGGAAAGTAAGTAGGATGCTTGGCTGCATAGCTAGAGGTATAACAAGCAGGAAGAGGGAGATTATGATCCCGCTATATAGAGCGCTGGTGAGACCACATTTGGAATACTGTGTTCAGTTCTGGAGACCTCACCTACAAAAAGATACTGACAAAATTGAACGGGTCCAAAGACGGGCTACAAGAATGGTGGAAGGTCTTAAGCATAAAACGTATCAGGAAAGACTTAATGAACTCAATCTGTATAGTCTGGAGGACAGAAGGAAAAGGGGGGACATGATCGAAACATTTAAATATGTTAAAGGGTTAAATAAGGTCCAGGAGGGAAGTGTTTTTAATAGGAAAGTGAACACAAGAACAAGGGGACACAATCTGAAGTTAATTGGGGGAAAGATCAAAAGCAACATGAGAAAATATTATTTTACTGAAATAGTAGTAGATCCTTGGAACAAACTTCCAGCAGATGTGGTAGATAAATCCACAGTAACTGAATTTAAACATGCCTGGGATAAACATATATCCATCCTAAGATAAAATACAGAAAATAGTATAAGGGCAGACTAGACGGACCATGAGGTCTTTTTCTGCCGTCAGACTTCTATGTTTCTATGTTACATCTGACACCATCCATCCAGCTAGCCAGCATGCAACCTCACAGCATTGTCAGGTTGTGCTTTTGCTGACACGGCATAAGCTGGTGTGTTGCTGGAGTAGGTCCATGTTTCTCCTTCTAGCATGCATGCTGGGCTTGCTTTGCAACAAGGGCAGATTTTCCTATAGCCTTTCCATGACTCCTAGTCATCAGTTGTACTGTGTAGAAAGCTAAAATGGATAAAAGCTAAGTGGATGAACCTGGTCACCCGCGAAACAAGACATTGCCTTGTGGCTATGGGGGGTTGGTTCCCCCTTCCCATCTTCATTTCATGGAAACTGCTTGTTTGTTGTGGATCCCCGTGGCTGCTATAGCAACCGATCTATTTCTGAAGAAGGAGGGGAATGTAGAGGCCCCAAAATAAAGAAATCTGATTTTCCTAAGGCGCTTTGATTATGGATGAACACAGACCCATGATGTCGAAGTCATGTTGGGCTCTTTCTTTTACTGCCTTTAACTTGTGACCTGGCTCTCTTAACACTCCCTTCTCCCAAATACTGTAACTTCGCTGTTAAATTGCCCAAATAAGACATTTGACAGGAACCACAGCTATCAAATCCTGGGTGACAGAGCACTTATATTAGCAGCTGCTTCTTCTCAAGGTTTTCACAGTGCAGATGTGCTAACTCAGTAGCTTTGTGACCCAGAAGTGACCCAGTAGCTTTGTGACCTAGAAGTGACACTTTAAAAAAAAATCACAATAGATCTCTAAATTCAAAGAAAGAATGCTTACCCCATGACTTCCTCTCCCAATTTCCTCTACTATTACTGTAGTTGGGGAAAGGACCAAAAAAAAAAGTTTATATGAGAAGAAGCAGAGGTGGGTTCCTCCCAGTTTGCACTGGTTCTGTAGAAAGGTACTAAACTGGTGATGACATCACAGAGCTGGTTTTGTCGGTGCTGATCCGTGGATGACGCCATCTTTTTTTATTACTATTTTTGAAGCAAATATTTTTTTGGTAATTTTGTGCTAGTTTTTGCTTCTACATCTTCCGCCATCTTGGGTTTTTGGGGGGGTTGCTATTTTTTGCTTGTTTTTCGATAGTACGCGTGCATGCGTGAAGCACCCGCATCCCCGTGTGGCCTGGCCACGCGGTGTGCAATGTGGGTGCATCCATGTGGCACTGGGGGAAGCGAACTGGCGGCGAGGTAGGTTAGAACCCATCCCTGAGAAGAGGGGTAGGTTATGGTTATTTGAATGAAATACAGGTAGTCCTCAATTTACAACCACAATTGAACCCAGAATTTTCTGTTGCTAAGTGAGACGGCTGTTAAGTGGATTTTGCACCATTTTATGGCTTCTCTTGCCATAAGTGTATGACTGAAGTCGCTAAGTTAGTAACACGGCTGTTAAATGAGTCTGGTTGACTTGCTTGTCAGAAGGTCACAAAAGGGGATCGTGTGACTCCAGGACGTTGCAATCACCATGAATGTGAGTCAGTTGCCAAGCATCTGAATTTTGATCACGTGACCTTGGAGAGGCTTCAGTGATCATAAGTGTGAAACGCAGCCATAAGCCACTTTTGTCAGTGCCGTCGTAACTTCAAAATGGCCACTAAACAAATTGTTGTGAGTCTAGGACTATCTGTCTCTCTCTTTGTAAAAGCTACAGCTGTAGCTTGGTGTCCAGATATGCTTCTAGATAAGATTATTCTCAGCTGTACCCACCCAGATGGGAAACATTTTGATTGTTTCACCTCTTGAATTCATTTTTGCAGGGGTGGGGAGGGTGGGGAGAAGCCAGAAGAAGCAATGAGAAAATGGCATTTGTGCCAAGAGGAACTACTTGGATTCCTCTTCCCCACGCTAAAAGCATTTGATGAATTTCTGTGGAGAGATGATGTTTGGTGTTACATCTATTTTTCCTTTTCTTTTTTTTCCTCACCAGGTAACGATTCTAAATGGAAGTGATATTCGACCATTATACAACTTTTCTGGAGAACAGGTGAAGAGATCTATTTATTACACTGAAGTGATTTGGGCCCAGCTATTGAAAAAGCCTCTTAAGTCAGAATAACTTGACTGTAAAAAATATGACTTTAGTAATCGGGTTGTTGAAGCATGGAACTCATTACTGGATTCCATAGTATCATCCCCTAACCCCCAACACTTTACCTTTAGACTATCCAGGGTTGACCTCTCCAGATTCCTAAGAGGTCAGTAAGGGGCGTACATAAGCGCACTAGAGTGCCTTCCGTCCCCTGTCCTATAGTCTCTCCTATATCTCGTATTTCTTCTCTACTATATCCTCTATAACCTTCATTGTGTATTATTGTGTATTGGACAAAAATAAATAAATAAATAAAATAAAATAAAATAAATTTGCTCTCTCTTACAAGATTATAGGGTCTGCTGCTAGCAGACCAGGGTGAACTGCTAACTGAGGCTTATAGATAGTCCTTGACTTACAGCAGCAATTGGGATCAGAATTTCTGTCACAATTGTAAACAGTGCAGATGCTCTCTTTAGCAACAACAATCTCTGCAGTCCCGAGTTGTGATCGTTAACTGAATCCCACAATCGATAGTTAGGCAAGGCACCTTCCTGCCAGCTTCCCATATCAAAATTCACTGGGGAATCTGACAGGACATTGCATTTGCCAAGCCTGCAGGCAGAGAAATGGCTGCTGCCAGATAAGGTAGAGACCAAGGCTGCGGGGGATGTTCAGAGAAGGGTCTGAACCCTGAAGGGTGTGGGAGAGGTGCCAATAGGGTTAAGGAAGGAAGGTGCATGGGATGCAAACAAGACGCCATGCAATTTAAGGGGACGCACCGGGATGTGGTGTGGATTAGGGAGTGTGTGTGGGATGGGGCACAGGTGGAGAGGATGTCTATGGAGATTCTCAATCATCCAGGTCCTGGTCGTCTCAAAGGTGCTTTTTCAAGAGGCAGCTGGACTTTCTTGCTTTTCTTTGAAGACATTTCGCTACTCATCTAAGGAGCTTCTTCAGCGCTGACCAGTCAAAGCTGGAGAAGCTTCTTGGATGAGAAGCAAAATGCCTTTTAAAAAAAGAAGCAAAGAAAGTCCAGTGGCCTTTTGCAAAAGCACCTTTGGGACAGGTGGAGAGGGTGTGTATGGGTAAGCAAGAGACTGGCATAATTTATTTATTCATTTATTTATTGGATTTGTATGCCGCCCCTCTCCATGGACTCGGGGTGGCTCACAAGAGACATAGAATACATAATAAAACAATTTGATACAATTAATAACAGTTAAAAGACTTAAAAACATCCTAAAAACTTAAAAACATTCAATTATCATTCACTCAATCAATAGATTATTCTAAACACATTCGTTGGTCAGGCGGGGAGAGATCTAATGGCCCCAGGCCTGGTGGCAAAGATGAGTCCTCAAACTTTTTTTGGAAAGCAAGGAGGGTGGGGACAGTGCGAATCTCTGGGGGGAGCTGGTTCCAGAGGGCCGGGGCCGCCACAAAGAAGGCTCTTCCCCTAGGCCCCACCAGCCGGCATTGTCTGGTTGACAGGACCCTGAGAAGACCAACTCTGTTGGACCTCACCAGACGCTGGGATTCGTAAGGCAGAAAGCAGTGCAAACCCAGGGGCTGGGAGAGGGTCTGCAAGTCAAGGTGATATATTCCGGTGACTTGCGATTTCTACCGGCTTTTCTGTGACTTTCTGGGGAAGCCAACTGGCATTCATGTGATCATGGGTCTGATCAGTTGGTTGTTGGTTTGAATGGGTTGCCAAGCATCTCAGTTGTGATCATGTAATGGGGGGGGGAGAGGGTATGCTGGGACAATTGGAACTCCCAGGTTCATAACCCCCATTCATTCAGTGCCATTGTAACCTTGAACGGTTGCTGAATAATTTGAGTAGGAGACAAAGACATCCGGATGAGGTAATTTTTTCTTGTGGAGCACCCGTATCCCTCTTTATCTTCTCCACTACTTGAGGTTGATAGCAAAACTATTGTTGGATTTTGAATTCAGTTTTCCAAAATTCCAAGCTTCGATTTCAATGTTACAAGTGTCTTATTTATTTAGATTTATTAAGAATTTTATATGAAATAAAAGACAAAATGAAAGAAAGAAAAAGGAAAGGAGGAAGGAAGGAAAGAAGATAGGTAGGTAGGTAGGTAGGTAGGTAGGTAGGTAGGTAGGTAGGTAGATAGATAGATAGATAGATAGATAGATAGATAGATAGATAGATAGATAGATAGAAAGAAAGAGGTGCAAGAAAAGGGAAAAAACCAAAAGGTTGGAATATAATGACTTCCATCCTTCTCTTCAACAAATAATTACAATCTTAAAATCTTCCCTCTCTTAAGGTATACAGATTCCTTCAGCCTCTCATTTAGTCCACATCTTTCTTTAATTTATAAGCCTATAAATCATCATACCTTTTTTTTCTTCTTTCAGTAAAATGTTCACACAAGATTTCCCATCTTTCAGGAATTCCCCCCCCCCCCCAGCAAATTCTAACATTTTTTTACAATCTGTTCCTCTGCGATAGGAATTTCATTGTCCTTTCATCATTTTCACAAGCTTCTAGCCCTTATGTCAGTGAAGATATACTCAAAACACAGGGCCTGTTGATATATCAGGAACTGGAAGGGGGACTGACCAACTTTTACAACAATTGGGGAATTCCCAGATATAATCCCAATTTATGGCACAGTTCCAACTTTTATGGCGTCTAGTATAAGATCATGAGAAATGGGGGTTTTACACTGTAATTGTTTCCTGATATAGGTTTTGAAGTACTTTCTGCAGGATTTTAACCTTTTTTCTTGCCTTTATTTTTTTTTTTTGTTTCTATTCCTGTTGCTTATCTCTCAGATTTACTGTACCATTGGTTACTGACATCTTTTGGGCCTAATTCACTGTAAAACCTCAGGGACCTACACTACCCATGAGGGGGGGAAGATACTTCCAGCTACAATAAACTTGGATGTAGTCAGGAGTGGGCTTTAAAAAATTTAGCAATGGGGGTGGCCTAGTCAGCCTCCTGAACCCCGGGCTCTGGAGGCTCTCTGGAGGCCGGAAATGGGTCCATTTCCAGAACCTCTGGGATGCCCATTTTTCACCCTCCCTGGACTCTGGAGGCTTTTCTCGAGCCTCCGAGAGGGCGAAAACGGCCTCCCCTGGATTCCAGACACTCCCTGGAGGCCAGAAACAGGTAAATTTCCAGCCTTCCGGAGTCTCTGAGACAGTAATGGGCTGCTGCCCCATACAGGGGGGAGGCACAGTGGGGATAGTAAGTTTATGCACTATTTATTGAATACTTAATAGTTTTTTATTGTCCTTCCTTCTCTAGTACCTTGGTATAACCCTTAATTACTTTTAAAATAGGAAATAATTAAATAGCATGTTTTTACCCATAAAAGCTTTAATCATTTTAATTCCTATAAACTGAACGTTTATAGCAATTAAAGAAAATCGAGCTACTTGCCTAATCTGTTATCATACTGAACTTTAAAATGTTACTGTGCTCCTCAAAAAATAATGCTGTCTATCATTTGTCCTTTTTGTGGCTATTCCAATAATGTGATTTAAACAACTGAAAAAGAGTCCAAGCACCTATTTGAAAACTTATCTTGGTCGGTAAGCCACTCCCACCCAGTTACATGACCTTTAAGTCACCCCGGTCACATGACTGTCAAGCCACTCCCACCTGGTCACATGGCTGGCAAGCCACTCCTACTTGATCACATGACCATCAAGCCACACCCACAGTGTGGCAGTAAAAATTTTGGCAGCCCATCACTGTTCTGGGAGGCCCATTTTTCACCCTCCCCAAGCCTCCATGTGGGCCTTGCACTTACCTGGCATCCAAAACGGGCCACATGGAGACTCCTGAGAGGGGAGCGGAGGGGGGAGAGGCCAGCCAGAGTGGAATTTGGGGGTTCACCGAACTGCACAAAATCTTTGCCAGAGGATCACTTGAACCTGGGCGAACCTTGAACAGTCAGCTGACAAGTTTAGAGTAGTGGAAAGTGAGCAGAAGTGAAGAAACTGTGGCTTTCACAACTCCCATCATTGGACACTGTCAGCCATGTTTGCTGGAGCTGTTGGGAATTGCAGTTTGACATCACTTGGGAGGTCACAGTGTCTTTATCCTTATTTTGTAAAGCCTGACAACCAACCCCTTGGAAAATATTTCTTCCTACTGTCCATTATGGAAGTGGGCAAATACTGCAGTAAGGCTATAGGTATGAAGACATTGTAGGCGTATATCAGGGAAACGGACAGCTCCATTCTTCTGTAATCTCAAAATACCTTTACTATCATGACATTTCTTGATCCCTATAACTTGTTTCAACAGATGGCTGCCTATTTCGGGTATGCTGTGGCTGCCACGGATATCAACGGTGATGGGTGAGTGTTTGGCTGCTTAGTCAACACTAAGCTTGGGGTGGGGTGGAAGCAGCTCTTCCCAGCTCCTGAGTTGATTGGATGTGATCATAGATTTAAGTTTGGGTGAGATCTTGATGCACACCATACAGAAATTGTCCTGAAAGGGAATGCCCATCTACTGAGAAGACTGAAGTATAGACAGAAGCAATCGGGGCATGATGGAGAAGAGGATCTGGTGCATTCCAGAATTCTGGAAGAGCTGAGAATAGCTAGTCTAGATCCTGTTCCTTTCGGGGCAACTGTACAACGTTCTCTGGATCTCAGCCATCTGTGATTTATCTCCCAGGGCTTTAGAGTTGCTGATTTCATTTCTCCCTTCTCTCCTGCCCTGCAGACTGGATGACTTGCTGATCGGTGCCCCCTTGTTCATGGAAAAAACAGAAGGTGGCCGTGTCCAAGAAGTGGGAAGGGTCTACATCTACCTGCAAAAGACCTATGGCATGGGGCAAGGGGCATCAGCTGTACTGACTGGTCACCAAGAATTTGGACGCTTTGGCAGCGCTATAGCCTCATTGGGAGACCTCAACCAGGATGGCTACAATGGTATGAAAGTTGGATAGGAGGGGGCATGGCATGGGGAAAGTAACGGGAGATTTGAGTTGTGTCCTTGACCAAGATGAATTGTCAATGCATGCTTGCACACAGAAAGGAGAAGGGAATATCCAACAGTCTATATTTGCAAAGTAAAGATTTCCATTACCAAGGTTCTGATTTGTTA
Organism: Erythrolamprus reginae; assembly: GCF_031021105.1. NCBI lineage: Eukaryota > Metazoa > Chordata > Lepidosauria > Squamata > Dipsadidae > Erythrolamprus > Erythrolamprus reginae. Next base: position 194,082,053 of record NC_091951.1, on the reverse strand, counting down.
CTAAATACTTTCTTTTCCTCTGGGTTTGTGGAACAGCTCATTAATTCTCACCTTTTTTGGGGGGAGAGGAGATTTTTTTTTATTTTTCTCCACTCATAAACACATATAGAAACATAGAAGTCTGACGGGAGAAAAAGACCTCATGGTCCATCTAGTCTGCCCTTATACTATTTTCTGTATTTTATCTTAGGATGGATATATGTTTATCCCAGGCATGTCATATGTATAATATATAATGTCATATGCCTTCAGTCTTCAATAATTTTCTAATTACTTTTGGTATTTATCATGCAAAGAGTGCTGCCTCCTTTCCTTTTATCACCTGGATGGTCAAATATAGAATTTTTCAATATCCTTATCCAAATTTACAATGCTGTTAGCTGTTACATCTCACCAACTGCTTTCACTCATCTATTTTCAATTGTCATCCATCCTTATTTATTTCATAAATGTTTCTTAACCCTTATCTTATACTAATTGCCCTTTACAAAAATGGCTTACTCTTAAACATTAATTATCCATACATGTTATCTAAATTCTGCAAAATATTATCATAACAATAATGTTACCGGGGGGGGGGAGTTTATCCATTCCAACTTAATTTCTAAACTTAAATTCTCACCTTATCTTATTCCACAATCAAACAAAAAACTAATGCAAGACCTATGTTCAATTAAAGGGACTCTCATAATTGAGACTGAGGCATATTATTGGATATTTTTCAAACAACTCATGAGAGGGAGGTATGTTATTTTGATGTAGGGTAGGAGATGGGAACCTGGGGATTTTCCATTATCTTTGACCTTGGGGCCACTTCCAGTAGCTAGTGGGTGTTGGAAACCTAACATTATCCAGAGACTTATAGGTCCCTCTCTCCTGGTATATGCCTTAAAAATGGAAGTCATAGTCCCACCGAGCCAAAAGTTATCTCCATGCTTTTCCTGTTCTGAATATGCCTTCTCATTGGAAGGAGGCAGCTGATAGCTAATTTATCTGGAAATTTGCTTTATTTGCATGGAGAGTGACTAAATCCATCGCGTTCAATGCAGAGACACAACAAAACTATCTAATCTCTGGCAGAGACATCTGGAGAAAGGCAGGCTTCACTGCCAGGAAAGGCAGCAAGGAACTTTCTCTGTGGACGTTTTGAATAGGACTGCAGCTTGTGTCTCGCAGATAAAAATCCCCAGATGTTATTCTCTCCCTTTCTTGCCTAAAGGAATCTTAAATAGCAGGATGTCCATCTGAAATCTTGCCAGTTGAAAAAGCCATTGTGGGCTAGAGGGAGCAATGGTTTGACTTGGATGAAACCATCTATTTATGTTTTGTTGGAGAGGGGTAGGGATAACACTAATGATAAGAGCATATGCTTTGCAGGCAAAAAGTCCTAAATTAAATCCCCGGTATCTTTCTTGCAGGCCAAAGTCTAAGAATGTAGTCTTAACGCCAGTCAGAAAATGTTGAGGGGAAAAAATCGAGGCTTCTAGTTGGATTTATTGGAAGTCTTAATTCAGGGGTCCCCAAACTTGGCAGCTTTAAGACCTGTGGACTTTAACCCCCAGAATTCTGGGAATTGAAGTCCACAACTCTTAAAAGTTGCCAAGTTTGAGGACCTCTACTTTAATTCCTTTCATTCATTACACGGATGCCCCCTAGCTACACATTCTATCGCATCAGCAAAAGAAAGAAAGATTCCAGAACAATGGCCAGCTTCCAAAGGAGGAACTTGATTGTTGGGCTGGTAAAGACATCTAGCAGGATCCAACATCTAGCATTTTTCAAGCCCAGCTTCTTGTCAGATTGTAATTCCAGAAATCTTCTGTCCTTAGGTTTCCCTGTGACAGGTAATTGGGCTCTATGTTATGTGTGACATAGAGTGAACTGTGTCACTCTATGTGTGAAAAGCTGGCACTTTGTAGAGTTCAATCCTCCTCAGAGTCTTAATTGCACTTCTTGCTGCAGCCTCTTTGTAGAGAAACGCTGTTGTATCAGTCTGATGGTACAGTTGAGACCTAGATCAGGCTTAGTCCAGACGGAGGTAAATTTAAAGGGGTACAAAAGGAGCACAGGTAGGAATCACCTAAGTCAGGAGTGCCAAACTGGGTTGGGTGTGTCACACACAGGCCACGCCCTCCCCAGCTCCATGGAGACCAAAAAAAACCCCTGTTGCAATACGTCACGTGACATCAACATGATGCAGTGAGTTTGGCACCCATGATCAAAATTGGAGGTGGCAAATTCAATTTCATTGAGGGCCACATCAGGGTTGTGTTCATGGGGGTGGGGGGCAAGATGGACCTGGTCAGCTGGATTTCACTCGTATCGGCGCCTATTGTGGCTCAAGCACTCTGCCAGCAAAAACAGGCTCCCGAGCTCCGTTTTCGGCTATGACGGCCTCCTGCAACCTCACACCGCCCTCCCAAGCTCCGTTTTCACTGGCAGAGGCACTGCATCATTTGACCAGTGGGCCAGATCTAAGCACCCCGCGGGCCTTGAGTTTTACATCCCTGATCCAAGTAGAAAGAGGGGATTGAAAACTCAATCACCCTGTCCAGAGTACAGATAGGTTGTCCTTGACTTCCAACAGTTTGTTTAGTGACCGTTCAAAGTTGCAACAGCACTGAAAAAAAGTGACCTAAGACAGCTTCTCACACTTAATGACCACTGCAGTGTCCCCATGGTCACATGACCAGAATTCAGATGTTTGGCAGCTGACTCACATTTATGACGGGCGCAGTGTCCCAGGATCATGTGAATATCTTTTGTGAATTTGGACGAACGAAACTCAACGCCGAAGCCAGATTCTTTTTAACAACCGTGTTACTGACTTAAGTGTAGTGAGTTGCTTCAGAAGCATGGCAAGAAAGGTCGTAATATGGGCAAAATTCACCTAACCACTGTCTCGCATAGCAACAGAAATTTGGGGCTCTGTTGCGGTCCAGACTACCTGTACGCCTATTCGAGATAACATGGATTCATTATCCTTTTAAACAGCCCTGCTTTTCATAGTGGCTGCTGGAGACCATAGAGAGCGGGCTTCTCCTCCTCCTACGTGTTGATGGGCAAATCTGGAATCCTGATCCAGATAAGCAGGCCTTTGGGAGCAGTTCTTTTCAATGAAACCCTCAGCCTGTATCTCTGTGGCAGTAGAGAGGAGTTATTGTTGCGTGTTCCACTACTGCCATCTGCTGTTGGAATGTTCTAATACAGCTCCCATCGGATTTCTTTTTTTTTTTCTAACCAACCAACCAAAAACCCCATCACATCATCAATTAAGCCGAAGAAAATGCATTGTCTGCCTAGGCACATTGGATGTCCATGTGCCGCCTCTATGTTGGTTGAGGCAGGCAGGATTCCCTTGAGTACCATTTGTTGGGGGTCAGGGGAAAGGGAGGGTCTTGCCTTCTCTTTCTGCTCAAGATCCCCATGGACAATTGGTGGGCCACTGTGTGACACAGAATGCTGGACTCGATGGGCTTTGGCCTGATTCAGCATGGCTCTTCTTATGTTCTTATGATGCTACCTGGAACACAACAGGTATCCAGATGGGGACAAGGGACAATCGTGGCCGCTGTGGGCTATTCTTCAGAAGCCTCCTGCTACTGTCAAAGGAATGAAATCAGCACAGCAGGCATACAAAAGGGCAGTGGGTTACACCCTGACATTGTGGGGCTATTTTCCCACCCTCCTACCCTGCGGATGCTGCTGATTAACCCCCTAGTCAAGTGCTTAGAGGAAGGGTGGGGAACCGTGGTCCCTTTATGAGTCGTGAGCTCCAACTCCCAGAATTCCCGGGTGGCTCAGATATCCTGGGAGTTTCAAATCCACAAGTCATATAAGGGCCAGGGTTCCCCTAGGGCAGCGTTTCTCAATTATTTTCTGTTACACCCCCCTTAGGAAGAAGTAAACATTTCACACACCCCAACTCTCCTCTGGGACGATTGTTTGCAATATTCAGCACGTTTTTGCTGAAAAAACTCAAGCGGCTTATCAGCATGATTGGGATGTAATGTGTTTAAGTGACGCCTTAATTTATTTGGCTTCATGCTGTCTGCTGCCAACATTTTAGACACTGTAAACATACCGGTCTTTCCTCGTCTCCCTCCATAGTCACAGTGAAGCCAAGCGCTACATACACTCTGTCATATTTCCTCATCTTAGCTTTTGGGAGACTTACCTTTGTCTCAACATCTCCGTCTCCTCCTTTCTTTTCATCCCTGTTAAATATTTTTCCATGATGTCTCATAAGTGTTTGTTATCTGTGCTTCATATCTCCTACTCTGCTGTGTGCTATTGTTTGGTGCAAAAAAACCCTACTTCCTGGGGCAAAAAAAGCACGTTCCACAGGGTTATGTGCCCCCCCCCCGATCACTCTGCGCCCCCCTAGGGGGCCCGCCTCAGTATTTGAGAAACATTGCCCTAGGGTGGCAATCAGCAACATCCACAGGGTGGATGGATAGGAGCCTTCTTGCAAAGTAGGCCTGATAGCTCCATGCCAGTTTCACAGTTGGTTGCTCTGGCCAGCCACTCTACCAGCTATGTATTGTTCTAAGAGAATCCTTGGAAGTTACATGGCCAGGTAGCTTTGGCACCAACCTATAGTTGTAGAGTGAGGGCCCAGGGCCAATTTGGACTGCATTGTCCTGTGGATTCTCTCAAAATAGGGTGGAGATGTAAGGGGACTTCCCCTGTAAGGCAAACAAGGAGGAAAAAAAAAGTATTGTTTGCTTTGGCTGCCTTAGCAGCAGATCCTCTTGGGCCCCTACCAATTAAAGATTGCACATCTCCTGTGTGAGTTGGATGAAGCAATCAATCTCATATTCAAGCAAGGTTCCCTAGCACTTCTGGGCCCAATCAGGGAAAGGGTTGGAAGTTGAGAAATGTTTTATTTTGAGAAACTAATGAGGACCTGATCTCCTGAGATCTGTTCCTTCAGGCAACAGCCCAGTATAATCTTAAGGAAGATTAGTTCAAACGTAGGGTGGAATGAGCTCCTGTACCCTGACAAGGCTCCCTGAGAATTGTAAAATAAGCTTTTGGCCCCTTGAGAATTGTAAAATAAGCTTATGCAGTTCAGTTCTGCTCTGGTTGAAATGTAAGCAGATGAAAAGTTCCAAACTGGTCGTTGAAAAAATTTACAGATGTGTAGAAATGGATGAAATGACAAGGGAGATTAAGGGAACAAAAAATGACGGGAAAAACCATGGAACAGATGGTATGAATGGATCAAAAACAAATAGAAAAGACAAAATATAAAGTGGGAATGTATATAAAAATAATGAACACACAGTGCTAGTATGACAGTAAAATAAGATGAAGGTAGCAATTATAAAAATGGTGAATTCTTTATGGTAATATGATAATTAAATTCTATCCTTTTTCTATCTCTTTGATATATAACAAACAAATAAAAACATACTAGCGTGAAGACATATGATATTGAATACTGTAAAAAGATGTACAATTATAAAATGTAATGGACACAGGTGATGATTTGTGGAAATGCACAAGATTCATTTGGTTTTCTTTTTAATGTTCGGGGGTTTTTTTGAAAATTTGTAAAGAAACTTGGAAAAAGAAAAGTTCCAAACTGATTTGCTTAACTGTCTACCTGCCAATGCAAGTCGTGGTGTAGTAGCAGTTTGGCACTGAGTGCCCAAACCAGAATGCATGTGTGCACACACATGTACACCAGAGCACCAGAAATCCAAAAACCAGCTGGCCTGTGCACATGCGTGCACCGAAAACCAGAAGAGCAGCTGGCAAGCATGCCACAAGGAGGGCTCTGCATGCCACTTTTGGCATGCATGCCATAGGTTCACCATCATGGTTCTAGGCCAGTGATGGCGAACCTATGGCACGGGTGCCATAGGTGGCACGCGGAGCCATTTCTGCTGGCACACAAGCTGTTGCCCTAGCTCAGCCCCAACGTGCATGTGTGTGCCAGCCAGCTGATTTTTGGCTCACACAGAGGCTCTGGGAGGGTGTGTTTGGCTTCCAGAGAGCCTCCAGGGGGTTGGAGAGAGTGTTTTTACTTTTTCCTGGCTCCAGGGAAGCCTGGGAGGGTGAAACACGAGCCTATTGGGCCCACCAGAAGTTGGGAAACAGGCCATTTCCGGGCTCCAGAGGGCCTCCCTCTGTTTTTGCCCTCCCCAGGCAGTGAATTATGGGTGTGGTCACTCACGCATGCCCGATAGCACATATGCACACTCTTTCAGCACCCAAGGAAAAAAGGTTCACCATCACTGCTCTAGGCAGTTTCAAGCGATCTCACTCCATGTTTCCACAACAGGATTTTACATATATGTTGGCTAGCCTCCCCTTCCATTTCCTTTTACCCAGTGTATATAACTCATCTTGTCTTTTGTTTCCTGCATTAACCCTACAAACAACGATACTGACACAAGCAATTTGTTCCCACAGATGTGGCCATTGGGGTGCCATTTGGTGGCACGGCAAAGCAAGGAGTGGTCTATGTGTACAATGGCCGACAGAACGGGCTGCACCCCAAGCCGTCCCAAGTATTGCAAGGCTACTGGTTGCCTGGTCAAGTCCCAGACTTCTATGGGTTCGCTTTGCGTGGGGCCAAAGACCTGGATGGAAATGGTTACCCAGGTGAGGATGACCTGTGAAGGAGTAACAGAACCACATCTGAACTTGGGAGTGTGTATTTGGCAGGTGTGAGGCTGCAGATGTGATGCTTGTCATCTGGTGAGCTCTTATACAGGACCATTCAGTATGCAGGGTAACATGGCTGCTTTAATAAAACTCCATACTTCCATTGCAACATGTAACAAAAAAAGGCACAGTATGAAATCCTCCTGTTTACTGTTCAGTAACTATATCCTCTTAATAAATTCCATTTCCCATTTTATTTAGAGTTGTATTTCCCCCCCACCCTCCAATTGTTGTCATGGTATGTTGGAATGAATATGGGAGATGTTGAGGAGAGGAGCAGCTGCATAGGGGACCTTCAAATAAGAGAGGTCATAGTTCATAGATGCATAATTTGGAGAAAGAGGCTCAGAAGCTGTAACGCCCTCTCCAAGTCCTCAGATTGTAAAAGAGATGGTGGGAGATTTGTATTTTCAGGCTTTCATGGTTGATGTTGAGCCAGCAGTGTGCAGCAGCTGCCAAAAAAGCCCAACACACTTCTCTGCATAACAGAGGGATAGAAACAAGATCACATGAAGTGTTAATATAAATTTATAAGGCCTTGGTAAGGCCACACTTGGAATGCTGCATCGGGTTTTGGTCACCACGATGTAAAGGAGTTGTTGAGACTCTAGAAAGAGTGCAGAGAAGAACAACAGATGATTATGGGACTGGAGGCTAAAACATAGGCTGGAATTGGATATGTTTAGCTTAATGAAAAGAAAGACCAGGGGAGACATGATAGCAGTGTCCCAATATCTCAGGGGTTGCCACAAAGAAGAGGAAGTCAAGCTATTCTCTAAAGCACCTGAGAGTAGAACAATAAGCAATGGGTGGGAGCTAATCAAGGAGAAAAGCAACTTAGAACTAAGGAGAAATTTCCTGACAGAACAATTAATCAGTGGAACAGCTTGCCTCCAGAATTTGTGAATGCTCCAATACTAAAAGTTTTTAAAACAATGTTGGATAACCATTTGTCTGAAGAGGTGTAGGGTTTCCTGCCCAAGCGAGGTTGGACTAGAAGACCTCCAAGGTCCCTTCCAACTATCTTATCCTATCCTATCCTATTCTGTTCTTTCTTTCAGTTTTATGACAAAATTAATTATCTAGCTAGCCCAGTGATGACATTTTATTTATTTATTTATTTATTTATTTTATTTATTAAATTTGTATGCCACCCCTCTCCATAGACACGGGGCGGCTCACAGCAATAGTAAAAAAACAATGTAAAATACAAATTTAATATTTAAAAAACTAAAAACCCATAATTTAAAAAACATACACACAACATACCATACATAAACTATATAGGCCTGGGGAAGATGTCTCAATTCCCCCATGCCTGACCCTTAAGAGATGGGTCTTAAGAAGTTTACAAAAGGCAAAGAGGGTGGTTTGATCTCTGGGGGAAGCTGGTTCCAGACGACCGGGGCCGCCACAGAGAAGGCTCTTCTCCTGGGTCCCGCCAGACGACATTGTTTAGTTGACGGGACCCGGAGAAGGCCCACTCTGTGGGACCTAACTGGTCACTGGGATTTGTGCGGCAGAAGGTGGTCCTGGAGATATTCTGGTCTGATGCCGTGAAGGGCTTTATAGGTCATAACCAACACTTTGAATTGTGACCGGAAACTGATGTAAAAGGGCACCAGGATTCCTTTCAGCATGCAATTGTATGATTTCCCCCTCCCTAACCAATGAGAAATTACTAGGTTTCACAGTATGCTATTTGGGCAAGCAAGGTGGGTTCCCCCCACCTCCTGAAGCTTCCTGAAATTGTATCATGATATGCAGTCACCCTTTCCTGCCAAGTGCTCAGCAGACTGTCTCTTTCTTTGTCCTGCAGATCTAATTGTGGGGGCCTTTGGAGTGGATAAAGCCATGGTTTACAGGTAAGTAAAGTTTCCTGGAAACAATGAAGATCAGTCTTCCACAGCCCTGTGCTGTCTGAAGGGAGCAGAAATGCAATATGTCTAAATGCATAGTAGATGGAAGAAAACCACGGTGCAAATTTCCCCTGGAAAAAGTGATGAGATTATGACTCCGTTGTAGATTATATTTCTCTTCCTCCTCCCTCCGTCTCTCTCTCTCTCGCATTGCTTTATTGTTTGCTTGAACACTCAGACATAATATATTACTTGGCTGTAACCCCCTTCTTCTGGGACTGCCAAGACAAGTCATGAATTAGGGTGACTCATAAATCACTGGAAAGATCCTCCTTTTCCGTGGATACCAATCTGCTCTCCTGCCCGCTAACCACGGGGCTGCTGCCATTGATTTATTTATTTATTTATTACTTAGATTTGTATGCCGCCCCTCTCCGAAGACTCGGGGCGGCTCACAACACGTGGAAACAAATCATAAATAATCTAACAAATTTAAAATTAAAAGATTTAAAAGACCCCATATACTAACAGACATACACACAAGCATACCATATATAAATTAAACATGCCCAGGGGAAGATGTTTCAGTTCCCCCATGCCTGACGGCAAAGGTGGGTTTTAAGGAGTTTACGGAAGGCAGGAAGAGTAGGGGCAGTTCTAATCTCCGGGGGGAGTTGGTTCCAGAGGGCCGGTGCCGCCACAGAGAAGGCTCTTCCCCTGGGGCCCGCCAACTGACATTGTTTAGTTGACGGGACCCGGAGAAGGCCCACTCTGTGGGACCTGATCGGTCGCTGGGATTCGTGCGGCAGGAGGTGGTCTCGGAGATATTCTGGTCCAATGCCATGAAGGGCTTTAAAGGTCATAACCAACACTTTGAATTGTGACCGGAAACTGATCGGCAACCAATGCAGACTGCGGAGTGATGGTGAAACATGGGCATACCTAGGTAAGCCCATGACTGCTCTCGCAGCTGCATTCTGCACGATCTGAAGTTTCCGAACATCTTGGATAGCTGCCCCCAAGGACTTTGTAGAGGGAGATTTGAGCTGACTTTCCTCAGCCAAAGTGACTGTCTCACCAAGACTGATAATCATTACTGTGTTTTTCCCCAAAATAAGAGCCTCTCTTATATTTTCTTTGAACTGCGCAATAAGCGCTAAGCCTTATTTTTGAGGAGGTATTATTTTGGGGCACATGGAGCAAGACAAGGCTCCTCTTGTCGTCTTACCTGATTTCCTTTAAAAAAAAAAATTGTATTAATTATCATAAAAGGACAAACAAGACAAACATACATTTAACATATACAGGGGCTACAATTGCCCCGCTCATAATACAAGTCTTTCTAATACAGAAAAGAAAAACACTAGAATTTGCAAAATCAATACAGTAGTTTAAGTTAAAAAATTTGTTTTCATGTAGTTAAACTTTCCTTAATATTGATTTTTTTAAAAAAATCCAATTTGTATACATTTTTCTTTGTATTCAATTCATTTAACATTTTTTTAATTTAACCATACATAAATCTTACCTGATTCCCAGCACTGTCTCTCTAACCCTAACCAGAGGAAATGGCAGGGACCAGCTGCACATGTGCTTAAATATTTTCAGGGGAGGGCTTCTTTTTGGGTGGAAGGATTTGTTTTGAGAGGGAGGCTTCTTTTTGGGGAAAGCCAGTAAGTAAAGCATCGGTTTCCTCAGACTTTTGTTTAGCGTTCCAAAAATTGCTTCCTCTCTCTCACTTTCCTTGTGCTTCCTTCCTACCGCAGAGGACGCCCCATTGTCCACGCCACTGCCACTCTCAGCATCTTCCCCACTATGTTTAATCCTGAGGAACGCGCTTGCACCCTGGAGGAAACCGGGACCCCTGTGGCATGGTGAGTAGCTGTTAAATCAGAGGCTGGAGGCCGATGAAGAGGATAACAGCTTTATATTTAATAATCAGGAACATTTAAAGTGACCAGCTCGCAGGCAGGTAGCGACTTAAAAACAAGCGGCCAAAACCGCACCTTATATACTTTGTTACTAGCACTGGGATTGGTGACAATGTTTCAAAACTTCGCGCCGGGGCTTCCTATTGGTTGCGCCCGGAGGCTCCTTATTGGTCGCGCCTCGGCTTCCCATTGGTTGCGCTAGCGGGCTTCTTATTGGTCGCCCTGCTCCAATCAGCGATCACATTTATTCTAACAACTTGCAAACATAACAGTAGCGATCCTGGAAGTTATATTTTCCCCTTGTGCTTTTGTGGCTCTTTCTATTGTTACAGCCCTTTCTATTGTTACAGATCAGTTCAGGAGTGTTTTCTCCTCAGTTCTCAATAGTTAACGGATGGCTTGTGTTTGTAGAACATATCTTTATGGGAATGTTTTCTGCCTCATACTTCTCAGAGGCTGATTAGAGCCCACCAGGTCGGCCTTCTCCGGGTCCTGTCAGCCAAACAGTGCCAACTGGCGGGACCGTGGGGAGGCCTTCTCTGTGGCAGCCCCGTCACTCTGGAACCAACTGCCCCTGGAGATCTGCACCGCCCTCACCCTCCTGGCCTTCCGGAAGGCCTTAAAAACATGCCTTTGCCGGCAGGCCTGGATGACTAATTTTTATTGGTTGTTTTTATTGACTGCTTTATTGGGATTTTAATTGTTGTATATTTTTTATTATTGTACGCCGTCCAGAGTCTGTCAGGAGTTGGGTGGCCTATAAATCCAATAAAACTTACACATAAACATAGGTGGGCTTATTCATTTTTATACCATGTTCATTGGCCGTATATAAGAAATACGTTTTGGGTTATTTGGACCCCCAATATTTAAAAAAGAAGGCCATTTGTCTATATTAAGTGCAGGGTAGTCCTCGATTTACAATGGTTCATTTAGTGACCATTTAAAGTTACAAGAGCACTTGAAAAAATGACTCAAGGCCAGTTTTCACACTTACAACCATTGTAGCACACACACACACATTGTCATGTGACCAAAATTTAACCGCTTAGCAACAACTCATATTTATGACAGTTGCCATGTCCTGAGGTCACGTGATCCCTTTTTGCAACCTTCTGACAAGCAAAGTCAGTGGCGGGAAGCCAGATTCATTTAACAACCGTTTGACTAAATGAACAAATGCAGCGATTCACTTAACAACCGTGGTAAGAAAGGTCCTAAAATGTGGCAAAACTCCCTTAACACACGTTTCACTTAGCCACAGAAATTTTGGGCTCCCTCTCTTGTGGTCGTAAATCAAGGACCACCAGTACACTCTTCTATATGTTATTGGATAAAATAGTGAGAACAGAAAGAGCTACAAGCGGTTGTGACAGCTGTAGGGTATTTACATATTTACCTGTAGGCTCCTGACTATATAAGGCAGGGGTCCCCAAACTTGGCAACTTTAGGACTTGTGGACTTCAACTCCCAGAATTCTGCAGTCAGCATAGCTGCCTAGTGAATTCTGGGAGTTGAAGTCCACAAGTCTTAAAGCTGCCAAGTTTGAAGACCTCTGATATAAGGTCTTATCTAGGCATTTCGGCAGGAATTGATTCCGTAATTTGGTCTTCCCACCTTTGAACCCCTGCAGATGTTGAGGAAGACAATTTATAGAATCCAGAGCCTCAAATGCCAGCTAAGAATTCTGGGAGTCCTGACCATCTCAGGGACATATGATTAGGAACACTGACTTAGTTACCGTGCCTATCTCCAGTCAGTCACTTTCTCCATTCAGAGCTACCTATAAGCAGGAGTCATTTGGAATGAACTATCTAAAGGTGGAGGGATGCATTCCAGAAGAGGCAAGACAGCTGGGATATGTTTGTTTTTTTAATAATATTTTTTATTAATTTTTAACAAGTTTAATATACACACAACATAAAACAGTGCATAGTGAAATGTGCCCACCACCCCGACACACACACATACCGCACCACCAAATTGGGGGTGTTTCTTATATAATCCACTTTGACCCAAGAGCAATATATCTATTTACATATTATAGAGTGATTCCAATTTATTTCTTATAGCTTGGTCTTGGATTCTACTCATCATATATCGTCTTACCTTGTCCCACAGTCCCATCAGTTGTCTCAATTCAGTTTCATTATCCAAATTTATCCTTTTATCCATAATTTCAAATTGAATATGGTCTACCATGTACCTATACCAATTTTGCATTGTCCATTTTGTCGCATCCTTCCAACCCAAAACTATGATCGCCTGAGTGCTTTCTATTGCTGCTTGTTTTATATCTCTAAATTCTCCCATCGCATTGCTTTTAACTAGTACTGCCATTTCCTTAGTGATTGTCCATTGTATATTTAGCATTTTATTGATGTCCTCTTGCACTTTTTGCCAAAATTCCTGCACTATCAGGCATTCCCAAAACATACGCATAAACACTCCTTTATCTTGACACCCATGCCAACAATTCCCCCTGAAATCCTGCTGAAAGTGTGCGAGTTGAACGGGAGTAAAATACCACTTATGTAATATTTTCCTTCTCATTTCCCTGATTCTTTTTAAATTTTCCTTATATTTTCTACTATATTTTCCATGTCTTGTACCTCTACTTGTATCTCATTTTGCCACCATTTAGTCAATCCTTCAATTGTGTCCCCGTCTGACTGCACTAGCAATTTATATATATTGGTTGCTTGCGCCTTTATACCCTCACTTTTTTCTCTTATTATTTTCTCTAACCATGTCTCCTCCCTCAATAGTACTTCTTTATTCTCCCTTTCATTAAGATATTTACATATTGCATTTATTTGTAGCCACCTTCCCTTACCTAACCACCATTCTATAGCGTTTCTACTTGGCCTGCCATCCTTCTCATATAACTGTTCTATCTTAGTTATCCCTCTTCCCTTCAACTCTCCTATAACCCTATTTAAATTAAATAGACAGCTGGGATATGTTAACTTGGAATCCTTGCACACAGCTGGGGGATCATGGCTTAAATGTCCGATTCCACAATTCCATGACTCTGAAAGAAAAATAAGAAAGTTGTGATGTTTTATGGCACCAGTGGAACAGGTTATCGCAGGACATTTTCAATTTATCACTCTGTGCTAAAATAACATGGAAACCAGCCATGTGTCGCTATAGATTTGATCTAAATAAACAATGCTGGTTTTCAATCTGTGACAGAGATAGTGGGAGGATTTATTTACAGACAGGAGTTTTTCCAAATGCTCAGCTCCATGGGGTTATCCTGACTGCTTGTTAAACATGTTCATGAATTGGGCGATTGTCCACCTCATGACCCATCTGATATGACAGGGATGGAAGGAGAGGATGAGTCAGCCAGACACAGGGTTCCACCTATCCCTCTTTATCCCAATCAGATGTGATGACTTTATTTTTCTCCACTGTTAACAACCAATAAAGGTCTCTAGAATAACTCCTTTTTCTATCCTTTCTTCGTGCGTGGAGTTGTGTTTCCATTTGGGTTGCAAAATTGGACAATCTGCTCTTGCAGGGGCATTATCAACTTTACTTTTTGTTGTGACAAAATGCTTTTCACTAATTGTTGTTGTTGTTATTATATCAATACAACACAGCAAACGAGATCACTATGCTGGATTTCGTATTTCATCACCAGTCAGGCGCTTCCCAAGCACCTAGGGCTGCGTGATGTAGCGGCGAATTATGTTTGCCGATCCCAGTAAAGCGGCCTTTTGCAATTGACAGATGGGGATTTTGTCAATTCCGATGGTTTTCAAATGTCCACTGAGATCCTTTGACACTGCGCCCAGCGTGCCAAGTACCACTGGGTTGTTGTTGTTGTTGTTGTTGTTGTTGTTGTTATTATTATTATTATTATTATTATTATTATTATTATTATTATTATGTATAGGCCACCCTTCTCGTGGATTCAGGGCGGCTTACAGCAATGAAAACATAATACAAATTTAAAAAATACCCCAATACATAACAACTACTAAACACTAAAAAGTCTATCCCAATAGAACTAGACAACCAACACTCATACATATTAGTGGCCAGGTCAGAGGACCGTCACTTAACAACCCAGGCCTGCAGACATAGGCCCATATTTTGAAATAGGCCCATATTTTTCAGCCTGAGCATTCTCACACATTTATTTATTTATTTATTTTATTTATTCAATTTTTATGCTGCCCTTCTCCTTAGACTCAGGGCAGCTTACAACATGTTAGCAATAGCGCTTCTTAACAGAGCCAGCCCATGCCTAGCTCTCTCTTGTCATCAGTGTGTGTTTGTCTCTCCCAGATTTCTTATATTGGCTCATTGCTTCTTTTTTCTCCCCTCCACACGTCAACAGCATCAACTTGAGCTTCTGTCTGAATGCATCTGGGAAGCATGTTCCAGACTCTATTGGTGAGTAATTTCAGGTCAAAAAAGGAGAAAGGATCTTAGCAACTGTTGGGCCAATCTAGTTATCGTCACGTGTCCATATCATTGTCAGTGAAGCTGGAAGAAGACAGCTGTTTCAAAATCCACCAGAATAATACACATACATGTAGATCAGGGGTGAAAGTCAAAAAAATTCCACTACCGATTCTGTGGGCGTGGCTTGGTGGCCGTGGCAGGCGAAGGATATTGCATAGTCTCCAGTCCCACCCCACTTTGTGGCCAGCCAGAGGTTGTATTTGCCAGTTCTCCGAACTACTCAACATTTCTACTACCAGTTCTCCGAACTGCTCAAAATTTCCACTACCGGTTCTCCAAAGCCTGCTGAATTTCATTCCGATGTAGATCCAGGAGTTGGTCCAAGCATAGTGGAGATCAAACTGAAGTAACATTACTAGGTGTGCTTAGATTGTACAGTTAGAAGCTGACAGTGAGATCGTGAAATGATTTTGGAAACTAGAAAGAGAGCCGTCCAGTAGTCTGAAAGGGATCAAACAGTAGACAGCCCTTTATTAAAGCTAGAATAATCAAGGAAGAAACAAGATGTTTTGCCTTTGCTGATGAGAAATGTTGTGAATTTTAGTTAAGCATTCTAGAGAGGTCTAAAAGTCCAGTTGCCTCTTGAAAAAAAAAAGCACCTTTGGGACAATAATTCTAGGATGCATCCCTAAACATTGAAAGAACATTCAGCAACATTTGATGGGATTTAGAGTTTTGTATGTTTTTGAAGAAATCTTAAAATCATTGTCAACTCCCCAAATAGCATCTGAGAAATAAATCAGAATCCACTCCATTGTTCTCAAGCAAAAGGTTCGATTTCTTAGCAGAGCCATGTTGGTTATGTGTCAGCCACTCCAGTAATAAATTGTCTCTAGTTCTCCACCCAGGTTAAGGTTCATTTCACATCCCCACACCCACAAGTGCAATCACATGGACCAGTCCAGTGCAGGGATTCACCTACTTCCTCTTTCGTACAATTGACACAGAACAAAAGAGGACCTTGAACACTGAACAAGGGAATTTGTTGTGGCTATAACCTCTCTTCTACCCCTCCCAATTCCCTTATGCTGTGTTACTGTGGCAGGCCAAAGCCTCTGATTCCACGTGATGGCTTTCGGCCTGACAATCTTGACGAGATAGGGCTTCCTTTATTTTGTGCAGGATTGTGCAGCCCTCAGGTTTATGGGACTTGCTTTTCTTTCTGATAGATCCCTGAGCTTCATTGACTGTGATCAAGCATGGAAGACACAATAGGCACGAATCCCAGCGACCGATTAGGTCCCACAGAGTTGGCCTTCTCCAGGTCCCGTCGACTAAACAATTTCGTTGGGCGGGGCCCAGGGGAAGAGCCTTCTCTGTGGCGGCCCCGACCCTCTGGAACCAGTTCCCCCCTGAGATTAGAACTGCCCCCAGCTTCCTGGCCTTTTGTAAGCTCATTAAAACCCACCTCTGCTGTCAGGCTTGGGGGAACTGAGATAACTTCCCCAGGCCTGTACTGTTTATGTATGGTATGTTGTGTGTATTTTTTCTTAAATTATGGGGTTTTAATTTTAATTATTAGATTTGTATTATACATTGCTTTTTTCTATTACTGTTGTGAGCCGCCCCGAGTCTATGGGGAGGGGCGGTATACAAATTTAACAAATATATATATATATTAAGATATACTCGGTTCTGCTTTCTCTCTTTATTGGGCAGGGTTTTCCGTGGAGCTGCACCTTGACCACCTCAAACACAAAGGAGCAGTGAAGCGGGCCCTCTTCCTGCATTCCCAGCAATCCCACTTTATTCAGACTCTCCAAGTCCGCAATGGAGCCGGTTCAGAGTGCCGTGAGATGAAGATTTACTTAAGGGTAAGTGGGGTCTACCTATTGTGAATCCTGCCCTTCACTCTTCTGGTCTTCTCTGCAATATGAAAACGTCCCATGGCCGTTTTGATGATGCTCATTGTTGCCTTGCTGTCCCAAATGGAAGAATTATGTGTTGCTATGAATGGGGAATACAGTGTTCCCTCGATTTTCGCGGGGGATGCGTTCCGAGACCGCCCGCGAAAGTCGAATTTCCGCAAAGTAGAGATGTGGAAGTAAATACACCATTTTTGGCTATGGACAGTATCACAAGCCATCCCTTAACACTTTAAACCCCTAAATTACCATTTCCCATTGCCTTAACAACCATTTACTCACCATTATTACTGGTACTCACCATTGAATAAGACACTTAGTGATCCTGATATTTATAAACATAATTATTAATAATATTTTTTGTGTTATTTATTCAGGAAAAACCGTGGTATAGAAAAAAACCCTGCAAAATATTTTTTTAATTAATATTTTTTTTGAAAAACCGTGGTATAGGCTATTTGCGAAGTTCGGACCCGCGAAAATCGAGGGAACATTGTATTTAGAAAAAGACCCTTGCTTTGTGTCTCTTTGAGACAGCAGACTTGCTCATACGGCCCTTCAGCAGATATTTGTACCTTTCCCACTCACTAATGGGGCTATGAGGAAACATCCTGACTTGCAGAGCTATGCACCTAAGTCATTAAATCTCTGCTAAGATTGACCTGTATTTAAAGATTCAAACCAGAATAACATATAGGGAAGAACATAAAATTAATCCTGGGAAGGGCTGGGTTCCATCTCGGTTCCCAACCACCTCATCCCACTTCACCTAAACTACCTCTGTTAGAATAAAATTGGAGGTCACAGAAGGAAAATTGTGATTGTTCAGAACGATCATGATGACCTTTTGAGAAGCAGTGGGGTGAAGATGTAACCAGTTCTACTTACCATGGATATTCTTGACATAATGTATGGATACTTTAAAGCAGTGTTTCCCAACCATGGCAACTTGAAGATATTTGGACTTCAACTCCCAGAATTCCCCAGCCAGTGAATGCTGGCTGGGGAATTCTGGGAATTGAAGTCCATATATCTTCAAATTGCCAAGGTTGGGAAACACTGCTTTAAAGGGAGACCACAAAAAGATCCTCAAGAACTTGCAGTTTTTAACTACAGAATAATAACCGAGGGCTACGAGCGTAGGAATATTATAACTCCAATGCCGCTGGGATGTAGTTTGCAGAAGAGCCAAAAGAGAGCAAATAAGCCTATATGACAATAGTATGCATTTCTTCATGGCTCATTCCCTACCATGTCCAATGTCTTCCTCTGTCATTCCAGAGTGAGTCAGAATTCCGGGACAAGCTCTCCCCCATCCACCTGTCACTGAACTTCTCGTTGGATCCAGAGGCACCACCCGATGCACATGGCCTACAGCCCATCCTTAACTACCACACACGCAACCACATTGAACAGAAGGTATGATCCACACAGCCTTTGAATGAGTCGAAGAAGGCTTTGCCTAGAAAGAATAATGGAATCGCTGAATGTTGCTTGCAAATGAATTGGATACCCATGACTTAGAAGGAACTTCCCTCGTTCCTGATAAAACTTTAGTCATCAGCCAGGAAAATATGCGGAGAGGGGCGGCATACAAATCTAATTAATAATAATAATAATAATAATAATAATAATAATAATAATAATAATAATAATAATAATAATAAGCTATAGCAATAGTACTTATATACCTCTTCACAGTGCTTTACCACCCTCTCTAAGCAGTTTACAGAGTCAGCATAATACCCACCCACCCCACAAAAATCTGGGTCCTCATTTTACTGCCCTCGGAAGGAAGGAAGGCTGAGTCAATCTTGAGCCAGTGAGAATCAAACTGCCGGCAGTCAGCAGAAGTAGCCTGCAGTACTACATTCTAACCACTGTGCTACCACAGTGCAGAAAAAAGAAATAAGTAAATGAATGAATTCTATTTTTCCTCCCTCCCCCCAGCTTAATTTATATTTTTCATCACCACTCCTTTGGGGGGCAGGGGAAGGGTGGATACTGTTTTCTCTAATGCTGAAAAGACCATTGTGGTATATAGAGTGAGATGCCCTGACAGACATGTTCCAATTTATGACAAAGAAAATAATAGTTTATGATGGTTAGGCTACTGCTTTCATTTGGTTTGTTTGTTTGTTTGTTTGTTTGTTTGTTTGTTCATTCATTTATTCATTCGTTTGGATTTATATGCCGCACTATTCCCAGAGGACTCTGGGCAGCTTACATCCAAATACACATAAAATGCAATATAAAACTCCTAAAAACAGTGTAAAACAATTTAAAACCCACAATTAATAATTAAAACTGCTAAAAAAAAACCCATTGTGTGCCTTCCCCAAAATGTATGATTCAGTTGGCTTAATCTTGTAACTGGAGACCTTAATTTGAGAACGAACTTTTCTATGCAAGTGCTTTGTGTAGTCTAGGCACAATTTTGGAGGACGGAACAGTTACTTAGATGGATTAGAAATTAGCAGGCCATTTTTTTTCAATCCCTACATACCTTTTCCATGGTATTACCACTCTGGGATTCTTAGACTATTTCATTAAAAGACATAATTCAGTGCAGTACTTTTAAACACATGTGAACATGTAGAGTTTCATCTAACTCAGAGCTGGAATTCTTTCCCAGGCGCAAATTCAGCTGGATTGTGGAGAGGACAATGTCTGTGTCCCTGACCTGCAACTTTATGTGTTTGGGTAAGTCTTCACCATGTCATTTTCCTGCTGTGCCACAAACAAGGATGAAGGTGGACAGCTGCGTACTACTTCTATTTTCTTGATCTTGACTGAGAAAGAAATCCAAATAGACTCTCTTCTTGCCCAAATCTAATATTCCGACAAGCCCAGAGCAGCCCATCTTAAGCTTGAAATACAACTTGTATGTATAACTTAGTGCACTTTTAGTCCTGGGGACCTGTGAGTCAGTATTGTCCCTTTCTTAAACATTGACAATTTTGCATCTCTTCCCACCATGAAATGGAAATGCAGGCCTGCAAGATTTCCAAGTGGAAAATGTAGCCTTGCAATTCCTTCCAGGTGCAATCCTTTCTTGCTCTTTCGTTATCAGCTGATCCATTCATGGACTTCTTTTAAATGTTTTGCATTCTTTGTTGCTGGTCACATACTTTGAGGAATCCTATCCTATCCCTCTATTTTGTTACACTGTCAGCTACAACAGTGGTCCCCAACTTTTCTGGCTCTGTGGACTGGTGGTGATGGCAACCGTGGTGACAGCAGCGATGAGCAGGGTGGGGGAGAATGTATAGTTCTGCACCAGCGGCAGGTGCATCCACCTGCCCCATACACAAATGGAGCTTCCTAGGTCTAGAAAGCTTAGAACTACGACGCCTAAAACACGATCTAAGTATTGCCCACAAAACCATATGCTGCAACGTCCTGCCTGTCAATGACTACTTCAGCTTCTACCGCAACAACACAAGAGCACGCAACAAATTCAAACTTAATATTAATCGCTCCAAGCTTGACTGTAAAAAATATGACTTTAACAATCGAGTTGTTGAAGCGTGGAACTCATTACCGGACTCAGTAGTGTCAACCCCTAACCCCCAACATTTCTCCCTTAGACTATCCACGATTGACCTCTCCAGGTTCCTAAGAGGTCAGTAAGGGGCGTACATAAGTGCACTAGCCTGCCTTTCGTCCCCTGTCCAATTGTCTCTCCTTATCCCATATATCATATATCTTTTCTTCCTTTCATATATCTTCTCCTCTACTTTTATATCTTTTCTTTATATATAATATTTCATGTCTATCCTCTTCAATATGTATTGTGTATTGGACAAAATAAATAAATAAATAAAAATTTGCCTGCTACTTGCATGGATTTACCAGGCTGCAGCCCAGGGGTTGAGTTCATCTGGCCTAGCATATTGTTTCCAATACAAATAAATATGAATGTGCTCTGTGAATCAATCGTATGAATAGGAAAGATGATAAATATTTGTTCAGGAAAGGCTACCTGCCCAATAGATACTTCCTATCTGAATCTCTACACTAGTCGAAAGAGGAAATATACATGCAAAGAACACTTGCTTTGCATGCCAAAAAGTCTCGTTTTAACGCTTGCCTGAGAAAGGAATGTGAAAAGGCCTTTGATGATCAATGTGGACGAGAATGAACTAGATCGTGGTTGTACTATCTGACCCCTTCTTGAGTGCAATCCTAGGGTTATCTAAAAACAATTACTATGCTACAGTTTTAGTATTAGCTAGAGTCGATGTATTAAGTGTATTTAATTTCAATTGTAGTTGGAAAGGAAAGGAAATTGTCCTGCTTCTAGTCCAACCACAGCTGGAGGGGTCCAGATTTTGAATGGTCGTGTAGGGAGTTAACAAGAGAAACACAGTTTACTCACCTTCTAAATGCCAACGTAGCTCTGTTTGCAATATGCTTGTGATAAAAATGGAGACTTCCAGTGTTCACTGTGGTCTCTTTTCATTGGATCTTGTAATGTCTTTAATAACTGTTAGTACCGAACAAAACAGCAATCCTTTTTCTGTACTGCAGGATCTTTATCTGACATGGACACCAAGCACAGTGGTTTGATTAATGGGTGTAAAACCTAGGAATGAGCCAAAGATTTAAGTGTTTGAGAAGAACTAATATTTTCATATGTTACAGGGGGGTGGGAGAGAATACTTGAAAAATTCCCAGGCCTTGTTGGCTCATTGGTTATATAAAACAACTTCCCACCAAGGTTGCATGGAGTTGTTCTGTCCCCACCAAGAACGCAACACAACACCCAGCTTGTACTCACTTATTTAATTCAAACAATACTACTAATAAACGTCTTAGCAGTGAATATTCACACACAAATCTGCAAGCAGTCTTTTTCGGCAAGCAACCAGCTACTAATTAATCTTCATTAATAACTGGTATCAGTTCAAAGAGTTTTAAAGCCAAGAACAACAATTACGTCGTGATATCTTACATAGTTTCAGAGAATTGGCAAAATGCCTAGAGGTAGTTCTTGATAACTAAAACGGCAGCAGAGAAAACAAAGCAGAACTATGATCAGATGGGTTTCACAAGTACATTATTCTCTGCAGCTTGTTAGCTGCCTCTGATGTCCTTACGTAGACTAGGGGCATGGCCAATTAGCCCACCAGTCTTACTCCCAAGGAGACCTCCTCTGGAATAACCATTCCTGTCTCTTGGCAGCTCTGCGGGCTTTTGCATCAAGAAGAGGAGAAGCCTCTTCTTCCTCATCACTGTTTTGAGGTGCTGGAAGTTCCGAAGGCCCTGGCTGAACCTCTGCCTCTGGCACCGAGTCCTCGCCATCCTCCCGCTATCCAACTTGGGTGGCAGCTGCACAGGCCATTGTCGCACCACCAGTTCAGTCTCCTCTTGAGCAGGATCTGTTGTCAGCTGCACCGGCTCCTGGCGGGCCACAATAGGAGTTCATACTGATTTAAATTGTACACCAGAAGATATAATTGACTTGGGTCATCTGAAAGAGACATAAAACTACAGTACTACTTTCTCTAAACTCCCTGGGTGGTGCCTGCATAATTAACTTTGCCACCTTCGATCTGCGCTCTCATCGTTTCGGATTTCATGTTGTTTTGATGCGCACACTCATTCATTTTGGATTTCACCCTTCGCAGGGACCAAAACGTTGCCCATCTGGGAAACAAGAATTCGGTGAACCTTTCATTCCATGCGATGAATCGTGGAGAAGGTGGTGCCTATGAAGCTGAACTCCATGTGACGATCCCACCCGAGGCAGACTATACAGGAGTTCAACGCAACTATGGGGTAGGTGCACCATAACGAGCCTTCTCCCTCAAAATCTCTTAAGGAGTGTGCAGAGCCATCTCTGAGTGGTCAAAGATACACATACACAGAGGAAATTTGGAGGTCTTTCAGATATCCATCTGATAGCCCAGAGCTTTAGCAAATATCTTAGTCAAGTTGAACAGGCCTAGTCATACACAGTTAAATCAGTCAATTCATCTCAAAACATATACAATACTATAAGCTTACTTGTCCAGCTTACAAATACATAAACCATCATTTGAACATACAGTTCTTACTACAGCATAGTCACAAAGACAAAACAGAAACAGCAGAGAGTAGCCGAGAGAGTGAATCACGTGTCTGGCTCCCTCTAATGGCCATCTGGAACACTAGCTAGTGTTCTAATACATGTAAACGTACATTGTTGGTTTATTTTATATATTTCCAAACCCAACTAGTTATGTACATAGTACAGTGGTACCTCTACTTAAGAACTTAATTCATTCCACGACCAGATTCTTAAGTAGAAACGTTCTTAAGAAGAGGCAAAAAAATCTTGAACACCTGGTTCTTATCTAGAAAAGTTATTAAGTAGAGGCGTTCTTAGGTAGAGGTACCACTGTACTAATAAAATCCAATGATGTTCCATCCATTAGTTGTCAAAATAGAGCATGAGTACAGTATGGTGACTGTCTTTCAAAGATAGAATCCTTGAGACCACATCTTCTGGTCTTTCAACAAAAGTGTAAAAGATTGTGAATTGTGGGGATATGTTGTGAATTCCAATGGTGCAATGACCTAGAGGTGGAGTTCTCACCTTATAATCAGGAGGCTGTGAGTTCGATCCTAGGTAGAGAGACAAATATTTCTCTCTCTCTGGGTACAATGAGAAAATATCTGCTGCACAAAACTCCGCATTGGCAACAGGAAGGGCATCTGGCCATTAAAAACATTCTGCTTGCTCTATTCAGTTGCCCAGACTCCAACCTGCAAAGGGATTATGGGGTCGTTAAAAGTTGATGATGTTGTGATTTACAGCAGGTCAATATTTCTGATTTTTATAGTAGCAAAACTACAACAGAGATTATTGTATTTTGGGGAAATTTGAAAAAATAACCAAAAAATTCAATTAATTAATCCTTGGAAGCTTGTGCTATAATAAATATACTAGCTGAAAGTATTATAGGGTTATTTTCAAAAATTCAAGCATTATAAAGTGACTCCATTTCAGCTGCCAATCAGTATAGACAGTCCTCAACTTATGACCACGATTGTGCCCAAAATTTCTGTGGCTATGTAAGACAGAAAAACTGAATGCCCCATTTTACAATCTTTCCTGCCACGGTTGTTAAGTGATTCATTGTAGTTGTTAAGTTAGTAACATGGTTGTTAAGGGAATCTGGCTTCCCCATTGATGTTGCTTGACAGAAAAGTCACCAAAGGAGATCACATGATTCTAGGACACTGCCACCGTCATAAATATGAACCTGTTGCCAAGCATCCAAATTTTTGAACAAGGGACCATGGGGATGGTGCAATGGTCATTAGTGTGAAAAATGGTCATACGTCACTTTTTTCCAGTGATGTTGTAACTTCAAATAGTCACTAAATGAATTGCTATAAGTCAAGGACCATCTATATCAAGCAGATGTTCATGCTTATCACCCACCATCCCATAAGATTCTGGGAATGACAAGAATGAAAAAGCTACAGGAGTTCCTTATTCTATTTTTAATGCATTTTTAGCTGCTCCTGATTGATCACAGCTCTCCCCTCCTTTTTTTAATTAAAACAACAACAATTTGGGTAGTAAAACACCATCGTAGAAAGTCCTTTTTAGCAATGAAATTGGGCAAAAACATAGAAATCTAATGGTTAAGTCAATAAAAACATTCCTTTCTCTCCTATAACAGAAGGGAATGCTTTCACTCAAGCTGGAGCTATTGGTTTTATGTACACATGATTATAATATTTCAAGCAGAACCACCCCGAGTCTTCAGAGAGGGGCAGCATACAAATCTAATAAATTGAATTGAATTGAATTGAATTTTTTACTCACAGTAAAAAAAATGTAGCAGATTAAATAGATTGAAGCTCACATGAAAAGTTTGTTAACGTTTCTAATTCTAACAGTGGGAATTCTCACAAGTCAGACAAGATTTCCGCAAAGTTTTAAAGACCCATCGCTTGTGTGGGGCCATTGAAATTTTAATACCTTGCCCCACCCATTGAATGAATGTCTCATGCATGATGTTTGAATCCATTTGGCTGGTTTTTAACTATGGAGATTTTTAATTGTAATTTTATATCGATTTCTATCATGTTTATTTGTGGTAAGCCGCCCTGAGTCTCAGGAGAAGAGCAGCATAGAAACCAAATTAATAAAATAAATAATAAACAAATACGACAGTGATAGCGTGCAGGCCTCTTTGCTCTTTTAGCCCTTGGTATCCAAAGATTATTACCTTTAACTTGGATGAAAACATACGACTAGTACCCTCCATGGATCCGTCTTTAAATTAGGGTTGTCAAACTGGTGACCCACAGCAGGGATGTATCATGTGCAGGCCACGCCAACCCCACTCCATGACGGGGGGGAAATGTCACATGACAACAACATGATGGGGTGAGTGAGTTTGACACCTGTGGTCTAAACGCACTTTTTCTTTGTCTTTCCTTTAGAACATTTCCAGCCAGAGCTGCCACTATGACACGGTGAATGACACAAATATGGTTATCTGTGACCTCGGCAATCCGATGAAAGCAGGAGTCAGTGTGAGTGTTGGTGCTATGTACTAAGGCAGTGTTCCCCAACCTTTTTCGCTCCAGGGACCAGTTTCATGGAAGACAACTTTTCTACAAACTAGGAGGTGGGCGGGGAGCCCTTGCGTGCACAATTTATAGTAGGGTTCACCCTCTGGGAGAATCTAATCTGATGATCTGGGGTGGAGCTGAAGCAGCAATGCTAGCACTGGGGAGCAGTCGCAAATACAGTGATACCTCGTCTTACAAGCGCCTCGTCATACAAACTTTTCGAGATACGAACCCAGGGTTTAAGATTTTTTTGCCTCTTCTTACAAACTATTTTTACCTTACAAACACTGCCTCCGCTGGGATGCCCCGCCTCTGGACTTCCGTTGCCAGCGAAGCACCCGTTTTTGCACTGCTGGGATTCCCCTGAGGCTCCTCTCCATGGGAAACCTCACCTCCAGACTTCTGTGCTTTTGTGATGCTGCAGGGGAATCCCAGCAAGTGAATCCCAGCATCGCAAAAATGAGCGCTTTGTTGGCAACGGAAGTCCGGAGGTGGGGTTTCCCAGCAAGGGGAGCCTCAGTGAAATCGCAGCATTGCAAAAACACAGAGGTCCAGAGGTGGGGTTTCAAGGACTTCGGTGTTTTTGCGATGCTGCAATTTCACTGATGCTCCCTTCGCTGGGAAACCCTACCTCTGGACTTCCGTTGCCAGCGAAGCACTCATTTTTGCGATGCTGGGATTTCCCTGCTGGGATTCCCCTGCAGCATCGCAAAAACACAGAAGTCCAGAGGTGGGGTTTCCCATGGAGGGAGCCTCAGGGGAATCCCAGCAGTGCAAAACGGGCGCTTTGGCTGGCAAAAGGGGTGAATTTTGGGCTTGCACGCATTAATCGCTTTTCCATTGATTCCTATGGAAAACATTGCTTTGTCTTACAAACTGTTCATCTTAAGAACCTCATCCCGGAACCAATAAAGTTTGTAAGACAAGGTATCACTGTATAGATGAAGCTTTGCTTGCTCGCCTGTCGCTCTCCTCCAGTTTTGTAGTCTAGTTCATAACAGGCCAAGGACCATCCAAAGCCCGGGAGTTGGGGACCTCTGTACGAAAGGATTGGCTTCAGTCAATCAGCATGCTACTATTACAGCCAAAACAGCTCACTCTGTTACTTAGCTAGGTAATGAAGTGTCTGCAAGAAAACAACCAAGATCGAAGTAAACCAACATGCGCAACCCCTGACGGAAGAGATTTGAATACAGAACTTGATTCTAATGCCTTCTTTTTTTTTTGTCTTATCCTTCTTAGCTCTGGGGTGGCCTGCGCTTTACCGTGCCTCGCATCACCGATGCTAAGCCATCCATCCAGTTTGATTTCCAGATTCACAGGTAAAAATGCCCAAGATAATCTGCCACTGCCCCGCCTTGCCTTTCACCTTGAGCTCATGGACAGGTCTGTCTGTCCTTGAAGTGCTGGGCTCTTTCTTTCCTGCAGAGTGCTTATAGCACAGGTAGGGAACGTTGGCTCTTCTATGACTTGTGGACTTCAGCTCCCAGAATTCCTGAGCCAATCATGCTAGCTCAGGAATTCTGGGAGTTGAAGTCCACATGTCATAGAAGAACCAACTTTGCCTACCCTTGGCTTATAGTCTACACCCATGATGGTGAACCTATGCCGTGTGTGCTGGAAGTGGCGCGCAGAGCCATTCTTTCCAGACACCCCAGCTGTCGCCTGTTGCTCTTATTCTTACTAAGTCTTCTCATCATTCCCATCACCCATCTCCTCCCACTTATGACTGTAACTTCTTGCTTGTATCCTTACGATTTATATTAATATTGATTGTTTCTTCACTGCTTATTTGTACCCTTTGACAATCATTAAGTGTTGTACCACATGATTCTTGATCAATGTTATCTTTTCTTTTATGTACACTGAGAGCATATGCACCAAAGACAAATTTCTTGTGTGTCCAATCACACTTAGCCAATAAAGAATTCTATTCTATTCTATCCTATCCTATTCTATTCTATTCTGGGCTCTGGGGCGTGCGTGCACACTGGCTAGCTGGTGTTCGTGCATGTAGGAGTGCCAGAAACTCAAAGAGCATCTCCCCAGTGCACATGTGCATGCCGGCCAGCTGATGTTTGTGTGCGCAAGACTGCCAGAAACTGAAAGAGCAGCTCCACATGTGTGTAGCAAGATGGTCTTTGCACATGGGTGCATGTTAGAAACCAGAAGACCAGATGGCTGAAACGCATCTGCGCATTAGGAAACTAAGCTTCTGGTTTCCAGTGTTCCCATGCACACATGCATCAGGGAACTGTTCTTTTGGTTTCCGGCA
Organism: Erythrolamprus reginae; assembly: GCF_031021105.1. Lineage (NCBI taxonomy): Eukaryota > Metazoa > Chordata > Lepidosauria > Squamata > Dipsadidae > Erythrolamprus > Erythrolamprus reginae. Next base: position 194,054,383 of record NC_091951.1, on the reverse strand, counting down.
TGCATGCACTCCCGTTTCAGCACTCAGTGCCGAAAAGGCTCACTGCCACTGGCCTACACCCTTCCACAAAGCCATATTTCTTTTCTGCAGCAAGAACGCCAACAATTCTCACAGCGAAGTGGAGTCTTTTGTTATGCGCGTGGAGGCCTTCTTTACCATTTCATCCCGTGGGTAAGTATCATGACAAGAGTAATTATTTTTCATTGTTAAAAGAATGTCCAAGGCCTATTGTTGCCTGCAAGGCATGCAAATGCTGGAGGTTAATCATAAACTGGCGAGTGCAAATCAGGCCTTTAATAACAAAGGAAAGGTGCCATGTTTTGGCAAATCATTTTAGCCCTGAAGGCTGCACCAGCTGCCAGGCCAGGAACCTGCCTGCCATTTCATCCCTGCATAAGTCGGTCCTCTCCATCCCAACAATTTTTAATACAAGTCTTGCTACTTCCCTGACACCAAGAATGCTGCTTTCTTCTTACTGTGTGTGTTTTGCCACATGCATTTTTGGGATGATCAGTTATGGAAAGTTTTGCCACATGCATTGTTGGGATGATGTGTGGAAAATACAGGTAGTCCTCGACTCACAACCACAATTGAGCCCAAAGTTTAGGTTGCTAAGTGAGAAATTGGGTTAATTGTGGAGTTTTGTCCCATTTTATGATATTTCTTGCCACATTTGTTGTGAATCACTGCAATTGTTAAATCAGCAACACCGTTGTTAAGCGAATCTAGCTTCCCCATTCTCTTTGCTTGTCAAAAGGTCACAAAAGGGGATCATGTATCCTAGGACACCACAACCGTCATAAATATGAACCATTTGTCAAGCATCTTGAGTGTAAATCTCATGGCCAAGGGGATGCTGCATAAGTGTAATAAATGGTCGTAAGTTACTTTTTTCAGTGCCGTTGTAAGTTCAAATGGTCATTAAATGAACAGTTATAAGTCGAGGACTACATGTAAGGAAAGAAAATATTTCCAAAGTAGAACTAAAAAGTGACTGCCGAAATGTTGGAATTATTCCTTCAATAATTTAAAAATGAGTTGGGTCTGGTTTTCTCCCAGTTAATTTACAGTTTTCAGTTCATTAGCAATATTACTTAGGTCTGGTTTGGTAAGTGCATCATTAGAAAAATTGCTCTGCTTTCCTCAAAAGTTCCCTTCATGAGCAATGGTCTTTCTCAGATCTTCCCCATCTTTCTCTTTCTCTGTTCTCCCTTAAATGAAGACCTGGTTTGCCTTTAAAAGCTTACTCTCTAATCACCCACTGCTAAATGTATTGCTTGGATTCAAAAATATGCATATTTGACTCTGCTTTGTGCAACCAAGTATTCCACATTTATATAGGATAAAATCAAATGGGAAACAGTGCTGATATCCAACACAGGAAAATGAAGTTTAGTTGATTGGACAACTGGTAAATCAGGAGGAAACATAACTATCTTGCAATATTTTAAAGTGCTGTAGAGCCACCCAACTTGACAATCCCCTTAGCCAAGGATGCGTGATCCACACATCAAATTTCGCTGTGCTGTTCAGTCTGAAATTTGCGCCCACTTTCTAATATGAGCCATGGTGGTGCAATGGTTAGAGTGCAGTACTGCTAGCTGCTTCTGTTGACTGCTGGCTGTAGTTCACCAGTTCACGTCTCACCAGGCTCAAGGTTGACTCAGCCTTCCATCCTTCCGAGATGGGTAAAATGAGGATTCAGATTGTTGGGGGCGATATGCTTACTCTCTGTAAACTGCTTAGAGAGGGCTGTAAAGCATTGTGAAGCAGTATATAAGTACAGTGGTTCCTCATCTTACCAACGCCTCTTCTAACGAACTTTTCAAGATACGAACCCGGTGTTTAAGATTTTTTTGCCTCTTCTTCCGAACTATTTTCACCTTACGAACCCAAGCAGCTGCTGCTGGGATGAAGGGATTTCTTTTTTTCCCCTTTTTTGAAGAAAGAAAAGGGAGGGGCAGCTTGGAGGAGTAAAGATTTTGCATGCTTGCAAAGGCACTGAAACAGTGTCTTTTTAAGAAAGAAAAGGGAGGGGCAGCTTGGAGGAGTAAAGATTTTGCATGCTTGCAAAGGCATTGAAACGGTGTCTTTTTAAGAAAGAAAAGGGAGGGGCAGCTTGGAGGAGTAAAGATTTTGCATGCTTGCAAAGGCACTGAAACTGTGTCTTTTGAAAAAAGAAAAGGGAGGGGCAGCTTGGAGGAGTAAAGATTTTGCATGCTTGCAAAGGCACTGAAACGGTGTCTTTTGAAAAAAGAAAAGGGAGGGGCGCCCCCCTTGCCTTTCTTCCTTCCCACTCACCCTTTAGCCTAGCCTTGCTTCTTCCATGCACCCCCTTTAGCTGCTCCTCCCTGCCCTCTGTTCGCCTCCCTTCTAAAGTTTGGGATTTTCCTGAAGGATTTGCAGGCATTATTTGCTCTTACATTGATTCCTATGGGAAACATTGTTTCATCTTACGAACTTTTCACCTTACGAACCTCCTCCTGGAACCAATTAAGTTTGTATGATGAGGTGCCACTGTATATTGCTATTGCTATATGACACTCAGTGGAATGCTAGTTGCATGGACGCTTTCTTATGGAAATATAAGTATCTCTGGGAAATGCTCTCCAATGTGGTGGCAGCTGGTGTTTACCCCGAGGGAGCTGTTTTTTCTTCTGAAACCTTTCATGTAGTTATTGAGGATTATTTCCTCCAGGAAACACAAACAAGTAATTGAACTAGACATTTTACCACAGCTTGGCTAGCTTATATTTAAGGAATATGCAACTGGGGAGAGAATATAATTTCCCATAGGATTTATGAATCAGCTTTTAATTCAAGTGCTTCAAGAAAACAGTCCATTTGATTTACAGTGATTAGCAAATGTTTTTGATTAGTTAGTGTTCTCTTAAACAAAAACAGTAGGGTCTGCTATACTCCAGTCACAAGTCAACACTTTTGAAATATTGGTCAAAAGTTTTAGACAAGTTTTCTCTTCCCAGAAGTCATCATGAATCCAACGGTACAACTTTCTATACTCCCCCAGTTTCCTAAGAAAATGCTTGTTTCTTAATTAGCAATTGTACCAGCTCTAGGCAGGCTAGTAGCATTTTCAGAAGTAGCTTAGAATAACACCTCATCTAATTGTAGCAATTTAAATGAATGCTCCTTAATCATAGAAGACGTGTGTGCATGATGGAATTTCAAAAAAAGAATCCTGTATATACCAGGAATGAGGAAGCTCCAGCCTATAGCCCTGAGGTCTCCTTTTCTCGTTTATTTGTTTAATTTATTTATTTATTAGACTTTTTTGCCGCCCATCACGCCTAGAGGCAACTCTGGGATTTGAAGAAGATCCTGTCTCCTCCTTTCTAAATTCTGACAGTCAGACTGTTGCACGTGTCATTCTACTCATCTCACCAAGAAGCCTGTCTTTTTGACACAGGCTTCAGATGGGAAGACCTTCCAAGGCCTGCTGGTAAACTTCCCCAACATTTGCTTCTTAAAACACCAAGGATTTAATTTTTAAGGTTCTTCAAGCAGAGCTCACATTATCTCCACAACTAAGCATTCACCTTCCGTCCTCCTGCCTCAGCTTCCTAAACATTTTCTGTTAAAATTATAAAACTGTTTTGAATGAATGCCTCCTAATTTACCAAGTGTAGAACATTAATGGGGTGGGGGGAATCACTTCAGGGGGTTATAATCAATAACAACAACAGCAGAGTTGGAAAGGACCTTGGAGGTCTTCTAGTCCAACCCCCTGCTTAGGCAGGAAGCCCTACACCGTTTCAGACAAATGGTTATCCAACATCTTAAAAACTTCCATGGTTGGAGCATTTCACAACTTTTGGAGGCAAGCTGTTCCACTGGTTAATTGTTCTAACTATCAGGAAATTTCTTCTTAGTTCTAAGTTGTTTCTCTCTTTGTTTAGTTTCCACCCATTGCTTCTTGTTCTATCCTCAGGTACTTTGGAGAATAGCTTACTCCCTCTTCTTTGAGCATGTACAGACTTTTCCCATTCTATTCTTGATAAAGGATGGTTGATTCCTCGGAGAAGATGGAAGAGACCAAATGTTGAGTAGAGCAGACCATTTACAGGCTATGGCCTTAACACCTAGAATTCACTAATTTATTTATTTATTTGTTTTATTTATTATTTAGATTTGTATACCGCCCCTCTCCGCAGACTCATTCAAGAGTAGAATAGACATTAAGTAATCTAAATATATACCACCTTGAGTTTCATCATGGGCTAAAGGAATATTATAAATGCACAGCTGGTGACACTCAACCCTAACTAGGCTCAGAAACATTTCAGCAGATCTGATTCTATTGTGTTTCCCCGAAAATATGACCTACCCCGAAAGTACAGTAAGTCATAGATTGATTTTTACACATGCACCCAATATAAGCTTTATTTCCCACCCACCACCCACCCACCAATAAGCCCTAATTAAAACCCTGCCCACTCCAGGAGGCATAGGTAAAAATTAACCTAAGGTGGGGATGGCGGTGTGTGTGTGGAGCTGCCTTGCTACTTACCTTCAGACAGTTGCAGGCAGACCTCTCACACCCTAACATTTACCTTGCTGCCCCATTTCTTCTGCAGCCGGCAAGACCAGCAAGGCATTCCTGAAGGTCCCTGCCACTGATAACAACCACAGAGGCCTTCGGGAAAGCCTTGCTAGCTACAGAAGAAGTTCCTAAAGGCCTCTTGACAGTGAAAAGGAGGCCGGGGGCGATACATGCAAGTTCGGTGAGCCAATAGATGAAACCCCACCCCCACCAAAAAAACCTGGTGTGCCTTTGTTTTGGTGGCAATATACAGTAGTCTTATTTTCGGGAATAAGCCGGGGTGGCGCAGCAGGTAGAGTGCTGTACTGCAGGCCACTGAAGCTGACTGTAGATCTGTAAGTCAGCGGTTCAAATCTCATCACCGGCTCAAGGTTGACTCAGCCTTCCATCCTTCCGAGGTGGGTAAAACGAGGACCCGGATTCTGGGGGCAATAGGCTGGCTCTGTAAAAAGTGCTTTTGCTAACATGTTGTAAACCGCCCTGAGTCTAAGGAGAAGGGCGGCATAAAAATCGAATGAATGAATGAATGAATGAATGAATGAATGAATGAATGAATGAATGAATGAATAAATAAATAAAAACATGGGTAGTAGATACTTAAATGGAAGCCCATCAAGAAAACCTTCAACGAGGAAGACTGACTACGCTTTTATTTATAACTGCATCAGAAGGAGACAGATTAAAACAGAGTTACATTTTTTTTTGTTGATTCAGGGACTACAGTGGACTTTGAACAACTATGCTAGCAGCCATGTTCTAAAACAGGCAGCGCAGGGCCATTTTTAATCAGGAGAATCAAAATTATTTTTTTATTACTGATGTTTAATATTTTACTCCATAATACTTCAACCCTGTTTTTAATAACAAAATAAAGTTACATGCAAGGTGGAAAGAAAATTGCGGATCGTTTGTTAGCTCATTGAATCATTGTATTTTTTGCTTTCTATTTGATAAAACAAAGATAAAGAAAAGAAAAAAACTGCAGCAAACAACAACAAATAATTATGTATATGTGTGTGTGTGCAGTGAGAGGTATGTACAGTAAGTGTGTGTCGGTGTGTCATGTGTGGGTGTGAAGTTTACATAACAGTTCATGTTTCATTATAGCTGTTTCCTATAAGCAACACTCTTCAATTTAGTAATTAAAGGCCTAAATTTGTTTCTTCAGAGTAAAGGAGTTAGTCTCTTAGCAAGAAGGATGTAGAAAAACTATTTGCATAGTTCAGCTGTCAATTACCATGTAATAAGTATGTAGTTCACAGGAATATGAGCATCTAAAAATATTAAAGTTCATTTCAAAGTCAATTTAATATATGTGTCATTTTCCCCCAAAACATAACCTCCAGACACAGCAAAAATATTTTTAAATGGATCATTTATTCTTGTTGCATTTTTCTTGTTTAATTACCCCTCCATTCTGCTTTAATACATAAATAAAACACACATAAATATAATCATCATCATTGAATTGCTTAATTGTGGATTAAATGCACAGCCTTGGGCCTATTATAGAAAAATAGATAAAAATATCAAATCAGCAAAATTGTACTGTTGCTAAATATTAGTATTGCAATTTGCTTCTCAATGAAAAGAAATAACACTAGGATTAGTTCAATGTTGAATTTTTAGCCAGAGGAACACACACATGTTCTGATTTCCCATTAGAGGTCATTTCTACATTAGCAGACATCACAATGATCTCCATGTGACGTTATGACTTGGTTACTGTTGTTTTGATTTTGCTTTAATTTTGCCTCACATTATTGAGAAATGATTTGTTTTGGTTATTTAAGTTGCTCTAGTCCCTAGTGAATAATTTCTGTGTCTGAAGTGCTTTTTTCTGCCTCTTACGCAGAGCATCCATGCCAGACACTGTATCTCTGCCTGGTTGGGTTCCTGGTAGATCCATGCAACGTGAACAAGATATTGGCCCTGGGGTCCGCCATGTTTATGAGGTGGGTGTTTCTTGCTGAGTAGAAGGAGCTGATGGAATAGCTGGAACTTCCCAATGGGCGAAATGTCCTTGGGGGAGCCCTTTTTTGGGGGGGGCATCCAATTCAGCTCCTGAAAGATCCTTTTGTAGCAGTCTTTTTCAAAGCGATAGCCTCCAAATGAATCAGCCTCAGCATTCAAAATTCTTAAGAGACATGAGTTTGCGTCCCCTCAGGATGCCAGAGTGCCTCAGAAATATCCCTGATTGGCCAGAGCGAGAGCCGTTTGGAAGCTGGAATTTAAAGGCTTCCCATTGGCTGTCGCATCTGACAGCCGGGCTATAAAAGAGCTGTCAGACACGACAGCCAATAGGAAGTCTTTAAACTTCTGCTTCCAAATAGCTCCCGCTCTGGCCAATCAGGGACATTCCTGAGGCACTCTGACATCCTGACAGGATGCAACAATGAATGTAAGTCACAAATATCAAACTCGATCGCATCACGTGACAGATAGTGATGTATCACAACATTTTTTGCTGGGGTAGGCATGGTCTGCGCATGACGCAGTCGGCCCACAGGCTGCCATTTAGACAGGCCTGGTGTAAGTCATACAGGATAAACGTTATGGGAGTTTCAAATCTATATCTCTGAAAGACACTAACAATAACGAGGCAGATCTAGAGTAATACAAGCCAAATTAAAGCGCAACATTCACAGCAATATACCTGCATAGGTTGATATTGCTGTGAAATTTGAGCTTTGTAAGGTTATATATACTTCTGTATAAGTTACTTTTTGCAGAAGTTACTTTTTCATATCTGCGATTTTTCCCAAATTAAATATTTGGCTAACAATGGAAGCATGACTGATATACTGACTGTTGTTATGGCACTACCCTTTATTGGCATTTTCCTTTATTGGGTTGCTGATCAAGATATCTTTATGAAATGGCTACAGCTTGTCTCATGGGAGGTCTTATAGCTCAGTTGAACCTGCTCTGCAATAGCAAGTCCCGACTTTACGCTGGTTTGCAAGATCATTGACCAGCTGATAGACTTCTCTGCATCTCAGCCTTGAAGGGCAAAGTAAATGAGCAACCTCATCTAGAATGAAGCGGATAATTTCCTCTATTCCTTTTCTTTTCTGTTGTGTAGTTTGTCAATGAGGGGCACAGCGCTATCAGTGAAGGAGTGTTAGACCTCAGTTGTCCTCTACGGGTGCAAGGACGACCTGTACTGTACATCACCCGCTACACGGTGCCGGCAAATTGTACCTCCAACAGCCCCATCAATCCATCACGTCTGCAGGTAAAAGGGGACCCCTGTAAGTGGGTATACAAAGGATGAAGTGATTTGGCATAGCCCCTAAATGTGGAGAGTGGAGTTCAGCCCCTGAAACTTAAAGGCAGCAACCGAGATGGCTAAGAAAATCAAAATAAACATGAAAGGGAGGAGTCATAAATTGTAGAAGACAGCAAATTTCCCAAACTTGGCTAGAAGTTATTTGGTCACTTTAATAATTTGCCATTCTTTTTTCCATCCCAAATCTTCCCCCTTTTGGTAACCTGCTTGGGATTTTTTGCATGCAGGGTTTTTTTTCCTTCATAAACATTTCAACAGAAATGTTTCACACAGCCTTTGCTCTGTGTTAAAACACACACAAGCTTGAGACTGAGTTGTAACAACGAGGATTTTCTGCCCTTAGGAAGCATGTGTTGCACAAAAACATGGTTTCTTGGAGTCACCCAGAGCAACACTGGCATTCAAAAGAAGGGCCTTTTCTGACTGGCAGCTGTATTGAGATACCTTGCAAAGGTACCCTTTGATACATTGAGCTAAAGTAATCAGATCACAAGGAAGGTGCCTGTTTCATAGGCCATGGAGAACTTTGTTAAACCAATCAACCAGACGACAACTGGTAGCTACAGAGAATTAATAAATGAAGATTCACATTTGTACTCTCTCTCTCTCTCTTTCTATCTCTATCATCTCTCTATCATCTTTATCTCTCTGGATGTTTAGCTGGAGCAACCTCCAACACCTTTTCCTGATCAGGAACATCACTATGTGCAGAAGCAAGAGGGAGGATGGAACACGGGCAACGTGGGAGGCACTTTCCCTCTGGTAAGCCCTGCGTCATCATTTAAAGAAGCATCTTAAAAACACGAGAGTTATGCTCCATACCTTTGATGTCCTTAGGATGTTTTAGGAGCAACCTAAGAGATGCACTTTCTTTACCACCATAGAGTTTGTTCATTGTTCTTTTTAACGTTGTTGCCCCCCCCCCCCCCGCAGAGACCATGGGAGTTGGGTAGCCAATGCATTTAGATAGATAGATAGATAGATAGATAGATAGATAGATAGATGGATGGATGGATGGATGGATGGATGGATGGATGGATGGATGGATGGATGGATGGATGGATGGATGGATAGATGGATAGATGGATAGATGGATAGATGGATAGAGATGATAGATGGTAGAGATGATAGATATAGGTAGATGGATAGATGGATAGATAGGTAGAGATGATAGGTAGGTAGGTAGGTAGGTAGGTGGGTAGGTGGGTGGGTGGATGGATGGATGGATAGATGGATAAATGGATAGATAGGTAGAGATGGTAGGTAGGTAGGTAGATAGATAGATAGATAGATAGATAGATAGATAGATAGATAGATAGATAGATAGATAGATAGAAAAGATAAGATAAGATAAGATAAGATAGATGCATGCATGCATGTGGAAGATGGTATTCAAAAAGCCAGCACTACATGTATTTCAGTAGTTTATTTTGAAATCTAATTATACTTTGTTTGCCATGAAATAAAGATGCATCCTCAGGAACTCAGGCCTAATGTCCTTACTCATATTCCCTTGGCTTTAATCACTGGAAACAGCCTTCCCCATTCTGCCATCCTCAAGATCGTAGACTGTAATTCTTATTTTTTGCATTGTCTTGGATTTCTGAGATATAATCCAACCCACAAGAAGATACTTAGGTCAAGTCAGGCCAAACATTCAGGTTCACAAAGATGCTTGGTCCAAATTCTGCCTTGGAAGTAGCCGAAGGTTGATGTGATATTTTCATCTGATCATATGTTCTTGCACTGCAGAAGTGTAATGAGGATGAATGTTTCCAACTTCACTGCCGCACGGGAGCATTGCAACGGCAGGAAAGCGTCAGTTTACGCCTCTATTTTCGCATCTGGTCCAAAAGCTTTCAACAGGTAAACTTATTATATTTTGGGTGTTCAGCAGACTTCAACTGTTTGAGACAAATTCTGTGTGTCTGTGTGTTGTGATCGCCACACTTTGGGACAAAGTGTGTGTATGTGTCTTTTTCCCCACTTTCCTTATTCTGTTGTTCTTGGTTGTAGCAGTAGCTGGTACAGAAATAAATGAAGCTTGAGGAAATAGCATAACTCAGGCTAAAAGATCAGTGGCCCACTTCTGAACTATCTATACACAGAAAGAAAATGTAATAATCTCAGCAGAAAAATAATGGCCTGCTCCTTCCCGTTTAGTATATAGACAATGTCGTTTGACGGGACGTAGGGGAAGAGCCTTCTCTGTAGAGGCCCCGGCCCTCTGGAATCAACTCCCCCCAGAGATTCACACTGCCCCCACCCTCCTTGCCTTTCGTAAGAATCTGAAAATGCATTTATGCCATCAGGCATGGGGCCACCAGACCCCACCTCTGCCCAGTGAATGTGTTGGATGTGGTAGTATGCATGTGAATGTTTGATTTTTAAATGTTTAGCTTTTTAAGATAATTTTAAAATTAATTATTTCTATTAATTGGATTAGAAGTATTTTATATATTGTATTTTTTATTGAAATGTTGTAAGCCGCCCCGAGTCCATGGAGAGGGGCTGCATATAAGTCAAATGAATGAATGAATGAATGAATGAATGAATGAATGAATGAATGAATAAACAAATAATTGTTAGCTTTCATAGTATTAAGGGAATGGGATGCTTGATTCCTCCATATTAAGGTTCTTTCACTTCCAGTACATCTATTCAGCCCAACATTTGTGCAGAGCCATTTCTCATTATTCTTTCCTCACTTGCAGAAAGAGAACTATCCCCAGGCTATCCAGTGTGAAGCCGTTTACCATAAGCAAAAGGTGCCCTACAAAATCCAGCCTCTAGAGCCCACCATCAGTCATCAGACGGTCAGTATTATCAGTTATAATGCCCTTATGAATACCAATTCTTCCAAGGTGATAATTCCTACTGCATTAGTAAAATTACAAGACAAACAACAGAGAAAGGGTCAGGATCAGAGAAGCAGGTAGCTCTTCACTCTGAATGGGTGGGGTCAGTCCAGCTTGGCTATATTCTTGAAAAGTGGATAAAGGAAATTTATGGTAAGAAGGACAAATAATTATTTCCTCTTATAATTCAGATACAGTAGTACCTCGACTTACGAATTTAATTGGTGCGGGAAGGAGGCTCGTAAGTCGAAAAGCTCGTATGACGAAACATTGTTTCCCATAGGAATCAATGGAAAAGCGATTAATGCGTGCAAGCCCAAAAATCAGAAACCGGCCGCCACCACCGAAGGAGGCTTGAGCCTCCCGATCCTCCCCGCCCCTTTGCCATGCATGTCATCCTGCATGCAGGATGCCATGCAGTCAGGAAGGTCATCCTGCTCCCCCCCACAGCCAAAAACACAAAGACTGCGGAGGGAGGGAGGGAAGCAGAGCAAGGCGACAGGCGAGGCGACCGCCTCTCCGTTCGCCAAGCACCGCTGGGAAGGAGGGAGAGAGAAGCAGATGGGCAGCAGCCGCAGCAGAGGCCAAGTCTCACTCCGGGCTGTGCCCCCTCCGAGCGCTCACCGCCTATCCCTGTCAGCGGCCCAGCCACCTTCACCCACCCGGACAACCGCCAGAGGGGCTCCTCCGGAGGGGCGCACGGGGAAGGGCTTGAGCCGCCGCCTTCTCCTTTCCCCGTGGGAGCACCGCACCTCTTGTCTGCCCGGCCTGAGAGGCACGAAACCGGTGCTCATGCCGGGCAGCCCGCCTGGAACGCCAGCAATGCCACCGGGCCGATTGCCGAGCGGGGGCGGGGCGCGGAAGGAGGCAGAGGCGGCACCACACCGGCCCCCTCAGGCCGCTCCATCCAGGATGGGGCTCCTCCGGAGGGACTCACGGGGGCTCCAGAGGAGCCCCATCCCGGGCGGAGCGGCCTGAGGGGGCCGGTGCGGCGGCGCCTTCGCCTCCTCCTGCGCCCCGCCCCCGCTCGGCAATCGGCTCAGCAGCATTGCTGGCGTTCTAGGCAGGCCGCCCGGCATGAGCACCAGTTTCGTGCCTCTCAGGCCGGGCAGATAAGAGGTGCGGCGCTCCCACGAGGAAAGGAGAAGGCGGCGGCTCAAGCCCTTCCCCGTGCGCCCCTCCGGAGGAGCCCCTCTGGCGGTTGTCCGGGCGGGTGAAGGTGGCTGGGGCTGGGCCGCTGACAGGGACAGGCGGTGAGCACTCGTATCCCGAATTTGGGCTCGTAAGTAGAACAGAAATATCTCTCCCCTCCTAGCTCGCATCTCGAAATGCTCGTATATAGAGCAGCTCGTATGTCGAGGTTCTACTGTATTTAATTGCCTAGTGAGGCTGAATGATATGAAACCCAGGATAACTAAAGAAGACATCTTCTTTCCAATGTCCTATTTCAAAATTTATGAGAATGACATACCTGGCACCCTGGTGGATTTAGGAAGCTTTATTTATTAGAGTGGCATAGTAGTCTAGTGATGAAGACCCTCATCTTCCATTTGGAGGGTTGAGAGTTCAATCCTAGGTAGTGCCAGGTGTTTATCTCCTAAGGCACAAAGAAAAAAATATCTGCTGCAAACTCCACGTGGCATCAAGAAGGGCATCCAGCCAGTTAATCTGGCTCAGCTCCATTCAGTTTCCTCAACTCTACCCCAATTAATGGATTACAGGGTCATAAAAGAGAGTTTATTCTTATTTATTTGATTTACAATGCATCCAGGGGCGGGCTCCTCTTACCTTGCTATCAATGTACTGCATGCGCATCGCCATGTTTCCCTGCATACGCACATTTGCTATGCACATGCACTCATCCTCTCATGTGATTTTGCTTCCTGCGCATGTGTGGAAGCAAAAAAAAGAGCAAAAAATTCAGTGGGAAAAGATGGCATGCACAAATTACGCAATTGGTGGGGCGCTACCGGAACAGCAGAGTGAACCGTACTGGTAGAACCCACTCCTGAATCTATCCCATCTTTGCTTCTGGAGAGCTCAAGGCAGTGTATGTAGTACAGTATTTCCCTTCTCCTATTTTCTCCATAACGAGAAGGCACGTTCTCAGATTTTTATTTACTCATACTATACTGTATATGGTAAAATTATTCATTTTATGTACAGGTCCTCTAACATTTTGAAGAATGACTTATAGTGTATGTGCTAATCCACTAGGGCTTAGATGCTACCAATGTAACACCTTCAATTACAACTTTTGGGTATCTCTTATTCATGCTTCCTTTCTGGTGGACAGGTGTCAACATCACTCCATTGGGCTAAGGCAGAGACTAGCCAGGGTGTTCCTCTATGGATCATCATCTTAGCCATCCTGATTGGACTGCTGCTGTTGGCACTGCTCATCTATGTGTTGTACAAGGTGAGTTCACAGAAGAGTCTAATAATTGAATTCAGGGCTGGAGAGAAACTTTTAAAGCTCTGAAGTACTGGTGTTCCTTGGTTTGAAAGGACTGCAGATGTAAGAACATATTGTTAGTTTGTTTGAATTTATAAGCCGTCCTTCTACTGACGGACTCAGGGTGGCGTACAACATTAAAAACCAATACAAAATTTAAAACCCCAATAGTGAACACAAGAACAAGGGGACACAATCTGAAGTTAGTTGGGGGAAAGATCAAAAGCAACATGAGAAAATATTATTTTACTGAAAGAGTAGTAGATCCTTGGAACAAACTTCCAGCCGACGTGGTTGTTAAATCCACAGTAACTGAATTTAAACATGCCTGGGATAAACATATATCCATCCTAAGATAAAATACAGGAAATAGTATAAGGGCAGACTAGATGGACCATGAGGTCTTTTTCTGCCGTCAGTCTTCTATGTTTCTAATATTAAAAAAAATAAAAATCATCCATCTAACATTCATACTACTGGCCGGAGCAGAGTGTTGTCGCTCAACGACCCCAGACCTGCCAGCAAAGCCAAGTTTTTAAAGCCTTTTGAAAGACCAAGAGGGTGGGGCAGTGCAAATCTCTGGGGGGAGTTGATTCCAGAGGACTGGAGCTGCCACAGAGAAGGCCCTCCCCCACAGTCCCGCCAGTCCACATTGCTTGGCTGATGGGATCCGGAGAAGGCCAACTCTGTTCGATCTAATCGGCCACTGGGATGTGTGAAGCAGAAGACGGTCCCGTAAATAATCTGATCCTAAGACAGATGTCAGAAGCCAGTTAAAAGCTGTGGTGTACAGAATATTAAAAGATGTCAATGGGTGGGGGGGGAGTGTCTTCAGCACCCTGGAGAGCACCTGGATCGTCTGCAACACCTGTGATTTTCTAGCCCCGCCCTGGTTAGTAGACTCTGACTCATTTCCCTGTGATTTGACAAGTGAACGGCTTGGCCTGCAACAGAGAATTGCAACCACAAAGCACACATAATTATATTTTTAGCATTCTGCACCTGCAGGAAGCAGCCTGTACACAGTCATGAAAGAGGCTTGAATCAACGTTTAGTGTTTTTAAGAAAAACAGTTTCCAGTATTCAGCTGGGAACTCTGCAGGTGGGGTATGATGCACATAGAAATGTAATTGAACCAAGAATTTGTAGTTGTTATGGCTCCAGTCCAGAAATGGGTTCCTCTTATTTTGGACCGGTTCAGCTGAATTGATAGCAAACCGCTGGTGATGTCACGATGACGCCATAGAACTGGTTCAGTCAGTGCCGCTCCATGGGCACTGCCATCTTTTTTGTAGAATTTGTTTTTTAAATTGCTCATTTTTTTCCTTCTGCATATGCACAGAAGCCAAATATACAACACTGAGCATGCACCGCCATCTTGTTTTGGCTCCTCTTTTGGGGGGAATTTTTTACAAAATTTTTGCACTGCACATACTGTTGTGATTGGCTCACAACCAGGCTCTCTGGCCACGGACTTTGAGCCTGATGAGGTGAGGCCTTCTGGGCACAGTTAGCCTATGTGGCTGCAGTGGGAGTCAGAGAGCAAGCCAGAGGAAGAGCAGGAGAGTCTGGGGGTGAGGAGCCTACAGAGGCTATAGATCCCCCAACCGGGGATGTGCAGCCTGCAACTAAGGATTTGCAGCCCCCAACTGGGGCTTGGTCAAGGCCTGAGGATGAGGAAATAAGGGACCTGATCCTGAATGCCCGGGTCAGAAGAATGAGGGACAGACAGGAACAGTTGAGGAAGATCAGGAAAAAGAAGTAAGCACAGCTATGCATAATCAGCACTCCCTGAGAGTATTGAAGGGGAGGGGTGTTTGAGAGAGCTCTTTGCAAGCAGTCAACATTGGAGACTTCTGAAGAGAAACAGCCTGTGAAGCGTATTCTGTCTGACAAACTTGGATTAATAACTGGTCAGTTCTAGGGTTAAATTCATGTGAATGACTGTCGACTGAGAAGCAAGAGTATGGGAGGCATTCTCTTAACAATTTGGCCTCATGCCTAGACTTTGGCAAAGGCAGAGACTTTGTTTAATGCAGAGTTTGTGAAGCAACAGACGTCTCATAAAAATAACTTTGTTTTGTGTAAAAGAACTATGTGTGTTTGAGTTTACATTTTGGGGGCAAATTATCGGCTGTTACTGGGCAGGACAGAACACATGCATCCTCAAGAAACTTAATTTCGTAGCATTAGTCAACAAGACCCAGTTTGGTTTGGCATGGTGGTCAGGCTAGAAATGTAAAAACTGGGAATTCTAGTCTTGCCTTAGACAGAAAGCCAGTTGGGCAACTTTGGGTCAGTCAATCCTCTCTTAGTCTTAGAAGAGGATAGTGATAATAAATCCCTTCCAAAAATGTTGCTTTAAAAAATGCAGGGATTGTCCAGGTAGCCTCTAAGAATCAAGAACGATTCAAAGGCATTTTTTAAAAATGACAGCAATAAGTTAATGTCAGGAGATACTCAAAAGAGATTGAAAGAGAAAACAGTTTCTTGTTTTTAAATAAAGATGTAGAGGTATTTTCTACACTACTTTGATTAAGCAGGAATCATAAATGTGCTTCCACAAGACCACTCAATCACAATGGAATTTGCCCTGAAAAAGAATTGTGTGTGTAATGTTCTATAATAGATGCTGACTTTTCTTCCTTTCTTTTCTAGCTGGGCTTTTTCAAACGTTCCCTTCCTTACGGCACAGCCATGGAGAAAGCACAGCTGAAACCTCAAGCAGCTTCAGAGGCCTAGCAGGTCAACGTTGCCCTCTATGTATTGTGTGTTGCTGCTGCCGCCGCCCTGCAAAGAGGCACTCGGATCGCCCATCAAGAGCCACCGGGGCGGGAGGAGGGATTCCAGCCAACACCGGCAAGGGCGTAGAAGGGCAGAGCCACAGACACTGGTGGGGCCCTTGGGGCGACTGCAGGGTTCGGTGCACCAAGACACCTCTGCTTTCCCTCCGCGAAAGAGGCTCCAACCTCGACACTAAGTGGCCTCCTTTCTCAGCCATTCCCGTCCCCTGAGGCTTGGATCCTAACAACAACTTGTGTCCTGAACTGAGGGCTGCAGCAGGCATTCGCTTCCAGCCCAAGGGAATACTTGAAGCCGCCGGAGCGGCAGGTGCTGGCCTGATTTCAGGCCCTTTAAGTCAAGCTGTCTGTTCCGTCCATCTTGCGGGGAAGGGATTGTCGTTGTGTGGACAGTTTTCAAGCTGCCGGTCTTCTTTAGATTGACACAGCTTGGCTGAAGGAGAAAAAAAAGAAAGGAAAAAAATATATAAAAGCACAATCACCTCCGGAGTCCAGCTCTTTCTCCTCCACAGGCCAGAAGGGAGGATCCTGGGCTCTCTCTCTCTTTCTCTCTCCCGCCTTCCCCGGTTTGCTTCCTGTGGAGGACGACATGGGGCAGAGACTTTAGCTGGGAAAGCTGGATGCTCCCCACAATGCCAAAGATTTGCCACATTTAGGAAGCCAAGCCATCACCCGGTGTCGGCCCGGACTCGCCGACGGTCTTCGCACTGATCTCCGGAAACCGCTAGAGATGTTTTTATTTTTCAGATGCCACTTTAATGAAAAAAGAAGAAGGAATGAGGAAGCGAAGGCCACCTCTTGGTAGCAGAGACAGGGGTTGCTGTTTTAATTTAAAATGTCCAATGTGCAATAAATGCTTCCCTATTTTCTACTTTGTCTACTCCCTTAGTCAATGTTAGCACCGTGTGGGTGGGTAGGAGCAATAGCCTCTAAAACTGCTTGTTTCCAACCAAGGGAGTTTAGAATTTTGATGGCGTAAATGAAGTCCCGTAAAAGGAGTCCCATAAAAGAACAGCGGAGAGCTTTGGTTGAAGCATTATTTTGGATGGTTATGAAGACAAGTCTTGCAAAAACAGAATGCCGAAGCCATGTTAAGATACACTGAGAATCTTCTGCCCCTTGGCATTCTTGTTATATGTGTCCCGCAATCAATACATAACTTAATATGGAAGTGAAACATATAGTAGCTGTGCAAGTATTTATTTATTTATTTTGGACTTTCAAATATGCTTATTATTATTATTATTATTTATTGTTATTATTTATTGAATTTGTATGCCGCCCCTCTCCGCAGACTCAGGGCGGCTAACAACAGCAGTAAAACAGTACAACAAAATCCAATACTAAAAAACAGTTTAAAAACCATTATATAAAAACCAACCATACATACAAACATACCATACCATACATAAATTGTGCAGGCCTAGGGGGAAAGTGTATCTTAGTTCCCCCATGCCTGGCGGCAGAGGTGGGTTTTAAGCAGCTTACGAAAGGCAAGGAGGGTGGGGGCAATTCTAATCTCTGGAGGGAGTTGGTTCCAGAGGGTCGGGGCCGCCACAGAGAAGGCTCTTCCTCCGGGTCCCGCCAAGCGACATTGTTTGGTTGACGGGACCCGGAGAAGACCCACTCTGTGGGACCTAACTGGTCGCTGGGATTTTTCTGTTGAGGCAGGGTTTGGGAGGCAACATTTTTCAACCTTATTTTGTGCTGTTCTGGACGTGTTGCGGGAGTGCAAGTGTTAAATTTTAAGCCTTGGTTTTTTGTGGGGTGGAGCTAAAGACTGAACTGCTTTTTTAAAAAAAAATTAAAAGGCAGAATAACAGATATAATCAATAGCAATAGCACTTAGACTTATATACCGCTTCACAGTGCTTTACAGCCCTTTAAGCGGTTTACAGAGTCAGCATATTGCCCCCAACAATCTGGGTCCTCATTTTGCCGACTTTGGAAGGATGGAAGGCTGTCAACCTTGAGCATGTTGACATTTGAACTAGTGAACTATAGCCAGCAGTCAGCAGAAGCAGCTTGCAGTACTGCACTATAACCACTGTGCTACCAAGGCTCAAACAAAAGAGGAGAAAAGCTGTAATGCAGGGGTGTCAAAACTCCCTCTGCGAGCCCTCTGCGCTTGCTGGTCATGCTCACTCCCATTTTAGCAAAGTGGAGGAAGTTGCGATATGTCATGTGGCAATGCGTCGTCTGCAACCTTTGACACCCCTGCTGTAATGCAGAGCTAGGTAATAAATAGTAGAGCATCGCAGAAAGCAATTTGAGGCATGAAAGTTATTTACAATACAGATCTTGGTTTTTCCAAAGAGCAGGTTTGGAATATTCTTGGTCAGAGGTTCAGGGATGGACTTCTGCAAATCTATTTTGCTTTCATTGCCATTTTTAGGCTTTTGTGGAAACGCAATGTGACATTTTGTACAGACTAGACATTTTAGGCCTCAGCCAATAGCAAAACAACTAAATTGAGCCGGGATGGCGCAGCAGGTAGAGTCTAAGGAGAAGGGCGGCATAAAAATCTAATAAATGAATGAATGAATGAATGAATGAATATAAATAAATAAATAGATAAATAAATAAATAACTAAATACAGTGATACCTTGTCTTACAAACTTAATTGGTTCCGGGACAAGGTTCTTAAGGTGAAAAGTTTGTAAGACGAAACAATGTTTCCCATAGGAATCAATGGAAAAGCGATTAATGCGTGCAAGCTCAAAATTCACCCCTTTTGCCAGCCGAAGCGCCCGTTTTTGCACTGCTGGGATTCCCCTGAGGCTCCCCTTCATGGGAAACTCCACCTCCAGACTTCTGTGTTTTTGCGATGCTGCAGGGGACTCCCAGCAGGGGAATCCCAGCATCACAAAAACGAGTGCTTCGATGGCAACGGAAGTCTGGAGGTGGGGTTTCCCAGCGAAGGGAGCATCAGTGAAATTGCAGCATCGCAAAAACACTGAAGTCCTCAAAACCCCACCTCCGGATCTCTGTGTTTTTGCGATGCTGCAATTTCACTGAGGTTCCCCTCGCTGGGAAACCCCACCTCCGGACTTCTGTTGCCAGCGAAGCGCCCGTTTTTGCATTGCTGGGATTCCTCTCAGCATCACAAAAACACGGAAGTCCGGAGCTGGGGTTTCCCATGGAGGGGAGCCTCAGGGGAATCCCAGCTGTGCAAAAACGGGTGCTTTGCTGGCAACGGAAGTCCGGAGGCAGGGCATCCCAGCGGCGGTGGAGGGTTTGTAAGGTGAAAATAGTTTGTAAGAAGAGGCAAAAAAATCTTAAACCCCAGGTTTGTATCTCGAAAAGTTTGTATGATGAGGCGTTTGTAAGACGAGGTATCACTGTAAATAAATAAATAATAAATAAAGGGAAGGGCCAATAAAAACGAGACGTGTTAGTGGCCAAATCACATAGGTGTAGACATAGACATAGCTGTGTTAATTCAATTACACAAAGGTCTGAACTTACTCAAGTCAATAGTGTGATAATGTGTTTGCTGCAGAGCTTTAAACTGGCTATTTCAGAATGCACTCAAGTAAATAGAATAGATTTTTTTATCTAGTCTAACTTGAATGGTTACACAGCATTTTTATTCCTTACATAGCCTTGTAGATGAATGTGCATTAATCCTGGTTACTGAAGTCAGCAGATACACCAGTCACAAATTTTGTGGCAAAGTGGAAACTCTAGAATCATTAAGTTGGTTTGTATGTACTATACATTAAACCTTCATGACAATTGTTTGGGTTGGGTTTGGCATATTGAACCCAGTCAATGGATTTTGTCCAAAAACATAATGAAATATGTCTTAAGTGCTAGTTAGTTACTAGTAAGTCTTATCCCAAATTAAGACTTGAATGCAGTTATCATTGCAGCATCCCCATAATTGTGAGATAAAAATGCAGATGCTTGGCAGTTGGCTCATATATTTATTGTTATGTTCCAAGGTCATGTGATCCCCTTCTTGCAAGCCAAGTCAGCCAGGTTCATTTAACAACCAAGTTACTAACTTATCAACTGCAGTGATTCACTTAACAATTGGGGCAAAACAAATGTTTCATTCAACAGAAATTTTGGGTTCCATTGTTGTTGTTTAGGTCTTATCTGTAGTAGCATGGTGTTCTGGACAGCTAAAAAATTATTGGGGGGGTTATGCTATAACTTTCCATCACCAAAAACATTCCTGCTTGATGGGCCTTGGTTAGAACAGTGATGGCGAAACTTTTTTCCATCAGGTGCCAAAAGAGCATGCCAAGTGCCCACACCCATAATTCAATGCCTGGGGAGGGTGAAAAAAACTTCCCCCACCTCCTGGAGGGCCTCTAGAGGCTGGGAACAGCCTGATTCCCAACTTCGGGTGGGCCCAGTAGGCTTGTGTTTCACCCTCCTCAGGCTACAAAGGCTTCTCTGGAGCTGGGGGAGGGTAAAAACACCCTCCTCCATCCCACTGGAGGTTCTCTGGAAGCCAAAAACACCCTCCGAGAGCCTCTGTGCAAGGCCAAAAATCAACTGCCAGCAAACACATACACATTGGAGCTGAGCTAGGGCAATGGCTCGCGTGCCAGCAGATATGGCTCCACGTGCCACCTGTGGCACTCATGCCATAAGTTTGCCATCACTGGCTTAGAATATCTAGACATGTTTTGTCTAGGCTGTGCATGGAATGTTAAGATATGCTAACACTTGTCTTCTGAGCAGCCATGCGTCAGTAGAGGACCAGTTAAAAATGAAACAAGCCTGAAAGAAAACAATCTCAGAGAACACCAACCCCTCCTCTTCATTTATTAGTATTTTCCTCTGCCAGCAAGTGGGAGTTTGTTACAGCCTTTAACCCACCTCATGCCTCCTTTAACATAATTGCCCTATTGGTGTTCTAGAGAGATGGGGGAGGCTTCCAATAAAGCACCAACCAAGCCACTGGGAGAACATGCTCCTAAGTCTCAGAAAAGAAAAAGTGCACCATTGTGTTACTTTTGAGTGTGGTCCCTTCAGTAACTAGCTTTTTGCTCTATAGCCGTGATGGTGAAACTATGGCATGGGTGCCACAGGTGGCACACGGAGCCATATCTGCTGGCACATGAGCCATTGCCCTAGCTCAGCTCCAGCACGCATGTGCACACCGGCCAGCTGATTTTCGGCTTGCAGAGGCTTTAGGAGGGCATTTTTCGTTTCCAGAGGGCCTCCAGGAGGATGGGGAGGACATTTTTGCCCTCCCCAGGCTCCAAGGAAGCCTCCAGAGCCAGGGAGGGTGATAAACGGGCTTACCAGGCCCCCCAGAAGTTGGGATGTTTCTGGCCTTGAGAGGGCCTCAAGGGGGGGGGCAGGGGAGGTAATTTTTGCTCTCTCTGGGCATTGAATTATGGGTGTGAGCACTCACGCTATGCAATAGTGTGTGCGCACGGGCTTTCCGCATCTGAGGGGGGAAATGGTTCACCATCACTACTCTAGCCACCGAATAAGATACTAGTTTCATGTGAAAGGATGCTTTAAAAACACAAGCGGTATGACAACCCTGAGGGAACATCACCCAGCCATGTGCATCTTTTTAAATTTTATCTCAACGAGGATTAATTTCCATTAGTTAACATCAGGAATAAATCTTAACTGCAATGTACTGTATGACATCAGGAACTATTGACTCCCTCAGAGGGTCCGCAACTTGGGCATCCTCCTCGATCCACAGCTCACATTAGAGAACCATCTTTCAGCTGTGGCAAGGGGGACGTTTGCCCAGGTTCGCCTGGTGTACCAGTTGCAGCCCTATCTGGATCGGGATTCATTGCTCAGTCACTCATGCCCTCATGCCTCAGCACCTTGAGATTCGACTACTGTAATGCTCTCTACATGAGGCTACCTTTGAAAACTGTTCGGAAACTTCAGATCGTGCAGAATGCAGCTGCGAGAGCAATCATGGGCTTCCCAAAGTATGCCCATGTTACACCAACAATCCAGTCTGCATTGGTTGCCAATCAATTTCCCGTCACAATTCAAAGTGTTGGTTATGATCTATAAAGCCCTTCATGGCATCGGACCAGAATATCTCCGGGACCACCTTCTGCTGCACGAATCCCAGCGACCGATTAGGTCCCACAGAGTTGGCCTTCTCCAGGTTCCGTCGACTAAACAATGTCATTTGGGGGGGCCCAGGGGAAGAACCTTCTCTGTGGCGGCCCCGACTCTCTGGAACCAGCTCCCCCCGGAGATTAGAACTGCCCCCACCCGCCTTGCCTTTTGTAAACTCCTTAAAACCCACCTCTGCCATCAGGCATGGGGGAATTGAGACATCTCCCCCAGGCCTATACAATTTATGCATGGTATGTTTGTGTGTATGTCTACTTTAATAACGGGTTTTTTAAATGTTTCTAAATTATTAGATTTGTCATGAATTGTTTATTGTTGTTGTGAGCCGCCCCGAGTCTTCGGAGAGGGGCAGCATACAAATCTAATAAATAATAATAATAATAATGAGCATTTGCACAGGTAAGCCACTTCACCAGGCCAGTGAGCCATAATGCTGAGAACCTTTTTGGGGGGAGGGGTTAGTTGTCTAATTCCCCAATTCCTAAATGACTCCTGATACAATCCATTTGTGCTTTCAGGGCTCCGAATGCTTTTTTAGCCGACACAAAAGTGGATTTTTCTTCTGCTTTTCCATTTAACATTTACTTTAGGCCAGGGGTGGGTTCCTCCCAGTTTAGACCAGATTGCCTGAACTGGTAATTTTAAAAAAATTAAGCACGTTTTTCCCTTTTTGGATGGCTTCTCCTCTTCCGCTGCCGTCCGCCTCCAGGTTAATACTGACATTTATTTCTTCGCCTAAAGCACAGCTGATCAGTTCCTCAGCTGTGTTTCAGGCTGATTATAGCTACTGAGCATGTGCAGAAGCAGAATTGCATGGTGGGGATGCACACATGCGCAAAACCTCATGATGGGAACCAATGGTGAAGGTAAGTCTCCGGAGAGGGGCGGCATACAAATCTAATTAATAAAATTAAAAAATAAAACCCACCCCTGCCTTAGGCCTTCCCATAAAGAAAAACAAACACAGATGGAAAAGTGAAGCCGTTTAATATCAAAGATTGGAAGAAAAACTTTTTATTTCAAATAAAATGAAGACCATGTGAAGTTCTTTTTTAAAAAAATCTTCACGGAACTAGCTTGCTTTGTGCTTCTGCCCAACTCTGCTCCTGCTTCACCTCCTCCTCCTATCATCCCAGAATCAGGCTAGTTGATCATGGGTAGGAATTGCTGCCTCCAGTGGTGAGATTTTCCCAAATCCCTGTCCTTTGAAATAAAATTGTTTCCAAAGCCTTAGGTTTTGATTTGAGAATTTGACCTATCGACATGCAAATAGCAAAAGGGGTTGAATAACAACAGGGCAGTTTTTAAACAACATGAAAACTACGAACTGCAATTCTGAGGTCATTCTACGTATCGGAGTCTAAAAAAGTTAAGGCTTCTCACTGACCCTAGCTTGGGAAAGCTGCTTTCAAGCCTTTTTCCCCCCAACACAATGGGATACTGTCGAAACCATGAGATCCCTTGGAAAAAGCAAGTTTCTTTATACCCTTGAAGGGTTGAGAAAAAGGGAACAGCTGTCCAAGTGCCCCCTTGCTTTTTCCTCCCTGATCACGTCTCATGCAAGTCGGTGGCGAACTTTTAGCAGTGCTTTTAAAAGCAGCTGTGAACTTTCCCAGTTGCAGCTGGACTCCCAAGTTCCACCAGCCTCATCCAGCATAGCACGGCCAGGAAAGGGCTGATGGGAGCTGTAGTCCATGAGTATCTGACAAAACATAAATCCTTCTAGAGAGAAAAAAAAGTTTGGTGAGAGAATAAAGGCATTTCTTTCCCTTTCATCTAACCTGTGGCTCATCATCTTAGCTAAATTAGGTAAGACTCATTGGGGGAGGGGGGTGCAGGCACTTTTGAAAACTTCCATTTCTCAAGACCCCCAACAGAACTAGTTTGACAGCACATCGGAGGATTCGGACACCAGCTTCCCATCACGAGTCTCGATCTTCTTGATCACAATAGCCTTGGTCTTGCTGACGGCCGAGCTCTCCATGGGCAATGTGTTGACGGAATAGCCACCGCTTGAGTAGGAAGAGCTGTAACCACCTCCATAACTACCGTAGCCGCTGCTCAGGCCACCTGGGAAAGAAAAAAACACTGGTGAAGAAGAGAACAGCAGTTTCCAGCACTTGGTATCTTATTTTAGCTTTTATCCCCAAATTTAAAAATGGGAAGGGTGGCAAAATAAGAAGCCGATATATGCATGC
This sequence comes from Erythrolamprus reginae, assembly GCF_031021105.1. Taxonomy (NCBI): domain Eukaryota; kingdom Metazoa; phylum Chordata; class Lepidosauria; order Squamata; family Dipsadidae; genus Erythrolamprus; species Erythrolamprus reginae. The sequence continues at coordinate 194,030,136 of NC_091951.1, read as the reverse complement.
ATTTTCTCATTCTTTTCAGAGATGGTGATGGGGACCTTCTCTTGCTACCTTGTTCAGTTATAGCAATAGCATTTAGAATTATATACCGCTTTTACAGCCCTCTCTAAGCGGTTTAAACAATCAGCCTATTGCCCCCAACAATCTGGGTCCCCATTTTACCCACCTCAGAAGAATGGAAGGCTGAGTCAACCTTGAGCCGGTGGTAAGATTTGAACTGCTAGCAGTTAGCTGAAGTAGCCTGCAGTGCTGCACCCTAACCACTGTGCCACCCCAGTAGCAGGCAATTTCTTAAAGCTTAAGGGAGTGGATACAGCCCCATATTTTATTTTGATTCTCTATGCACAGAAACATACAACTTTGTACACATTTTTTTCTCATGTGGCACTGTATAACTGCACAGAATTTCTGGAAATCAACAATTTTAAAACTTGCACAATAAGGTCTCAGGTTTGCAAATTTGGGGGGGGGGGCACAAAATTTAGCACAAAGAGTCCTCACCAAATGCTACCTCAGTCTTTGCTAACTTGCTGTTCTCCCAAAGTATTGGATTGTGAATTTTTATCAGTTTCTCATCCAGTTGGAGATAATCAAACTGGAATTCAACACATTTGGAAGACAAAACCAGGTTGATGGAAGCTGTTCTGAACAACCTCCAACTGCAGGTGTTTGCAAACTGCATCTTTTAGATAACGAATGGCCTCCCAAGACTCTTTTTCTACCAGATATGGCCCAGTTTCCGCGTTTAAACTTTAAACTTCCCTCCATTTAAATAAAGAAAAGGAAGAGACCAATTTTAAATTTTTGAAAAAAAAATTGGCCTACTACACATAAAGTCTCAAAAATACTGTCCAGGCAATTGTTTGCAACATAATCTTATCATGGGTTCATCCTTGCAATTATTTTATGCTAAAGCCAATCTCCAACTTATCTTTGGAGGATTATTGTTTGTCCTCCAAAGGTAAGTGACCTTCTCTCTAGAGGACAAACAATTTCACAGTACCTATTTTTTAATCGCTATTATGTCTGCAAAGTAAAATTGGGGGAGGGGTGGCATAATTTAGTTGAGCCACAGTGGCGCAGTGGTCAGAGTGCAGTACTGCAGGCTACTTCTGCTGATCCCCAGCTGCCAGCAGTTTGGCAGACTGAATCTTACCAGGCTCAAAGTTGACTCAGCCTTCCATCCTTCCAAGTTTGGTAGAATAAGGACCCAGATTGTTGGGGAAAATACATGCTGACTCTGTAAACTGCTTAGAGAGGGCTGCAAAGCACTGTGAAGCGGTATATAAGTCTAAACGCTAATGCCAAATGCTATTTAATGCAGAAAACTACTTTTCTCCACGCTGTGCCCTCCAAATCTACTGGGAACAGGGCTCGGGGATGGGAAAAGCTGCAGGGAAGAGATGACAAAAAGCAGTGAGATGGATGGCAAACAAATTTAATAAATAATTTAAAAAGTAAAAAAGAAACTATGTATTGCCCAGTCAAACAAGCTTCAACTATGATGGTTTGTCCCCTGAAAACAGCTGTTTGTTTTCATACTGGCATATATGTTTCTCTGCCAACTAATCTGCAGCGATTTTCAACTGCCGTGGGAAATAAGAAAACTGAAAGGGGGAGGAGATTAATAAAATAGGACTTGGATGGCGCCACTTAAGCCATAAAACCCAACCCTCGACTCGGGAAAGAAATCCAAATTAATATTCTGAAATAGTATTACACTTTTGAATGATTACACATCAGTTTGTAAAATAGAGGAAGTGAAATAATACTATTTCACTTCCTCTATGGAAAAAAAATTGTCCAAAGACAAGCCGTTCTTTGTTAACCTCAGCGTAGGTATCGAGTTAAACAGGTTCCCAGATGAAAGCAAGAGAAATAAACATCATTTAACAGTGTTGAAACACATTGCGATCTAACTCGGCAATCAAATATTTTTATGTATCGCACACCAACCAGAATTGCAATTATGCGAATTGGGCAGCTGTCTAAATCTTCCAAATAAATACAGGATTCCCTGCTCTGGTTAATTTCTGACATTTGCATTCATATCTTGATCACCCTCCCCGCTCTTCTTCAACATGCGACATTTCCTTACCTGAATAACCAGTTGTCTTGGTCTGAATGCTGAGATTCTGCATTCCAGATTCCAGTCTGTAAAAAGAGAGGTGGTTAGGGAAATAAATCAGTCAAGAAATGTTATTAAGTCCAGACAAGGTCCTACAGAACACGTTTCTGCAGCCAAGTTGAATCTGAACAGAATTTGAAGAGTTTCTTAATGCAACGACGATCTCAATCACTGTGTTAACACTAGCGCGTGGCTCACTATAGAGCAGTGTTTCCCAACCTTGGCAACTTGAAGATATTTGGACTTCAACTCCCAGAATTCTCCAGCCAGCGAATGCTGGCTGGGGAATTCTGGGAGTTGAAGTCCAGATATCTTCAAGTTGCCAAGGTTGGGAAACACTGCTATAGAGCAGAGGTCTCAAACCCAGGCCACTTTAAGACTTGTGGACTTCAACCCCCAGAATTCCTCAGCCAGCTTTGCTGAGATGAAGTGTTGAGCTTTGCTGGCTGAGGAATTCTGGGAGTTGAAGTCCACAAGTCTTAAAGTGGCCCGGGTTTGAGACCCCTGCTACAGAGTATGTTGCGCTGAGCCTTACCTGTACTCCTCTCCTTCCAGCAGCTTCCTGTAGGTGGCGATCTCTATATCCAGGGCCATCTTGGCATTCAGCAGCTCCTGATATTCCCGCAGCTGACGAGCCATGTCTTGTTTGGCTCGCTGCAGGGCAGACTCCAGTTCAGCCAGCTTGTTGGTGGCATCCTTCACAGCCAGCCCTCCGCGCTCCTCTGCTTCAGTGATTGCTGCTTCCAAGCTTGCACGCTGTAAGGTAGAGCAAGGAAGGAAGAGTTCAAATGGCAGCTCAAGTCTCAAAAACCACAAAAAGGACAATGGCGTGGAGACGATACAGCATCATCCAATAGTCTCACCTTTCTGTGATATGGGGAATTAAGATGCAATGGACAGATTTGTCCCTGGGGAAAATAGCCTAAAGTTAAGGGATGAGAACTCTCTCTTCCCCAGATGAGGATAACTATACCTGATCAAAGCACAATTAATTATAAATGGATTGAATGACTCCTATACTTTCATATCTCCTCCAAGAAGGTGAAAGCCACAAGCAAGGTTCTTTACCCAATCCTTTCACTTTTGTGTAAAAAAAAATAATTGACACTATAGATCAGTCATGGTGAACCATTTTTTCCTCGGGTGCCAAAAGCACATGTGCGCACGCTATTGTGCCCATGCGAGTGCCCACATCCAAAAACCAATATCCCCCTGCAACATGCACATGTGATTTCCCCAATTCCTCCATTCATATATTTCTCGATTTTGGGTGGGCCTGGTAGGTCCATTTTTTGCCCTCCCCAGGGCTCTTGGAGCCCAGGTGTTCTGTCTGGGTGCCCCCAGACTTCAACACCAACTGGAAAAAGCATCCAGACACGCTGGTAAAAGCAAAAGCACTTTATAGTTTGAAAAATAAACACAGAGAAAAACCTGTTCTTCCCAACAGGCAGGCTATGAGACTTCACAGCAGAGTCCTGATGGCCAGACAATACAGCAGACTTCTTGCTGGCACACCCACTACTGTAGAGAATAAGACCCACACCTTTTCCCCCCAAGGTTTCAGTATTCAAAGTCACAAACCAGAATTCCAAGACGCCAAAGATCACAGCCAGGTCCCAGGACTCCCAAAGATAATACTCCACAAGCCAGGAAGGGTGGGTCTGCCTTTTCAGCCTTTCCAGAGAGCACCACACCCAAACCCAGCTGTTGCCTCTTTAGTGCTGGAAGTACCTGGCTAATTGTCCCCTTCGTTGTGTTGCTCTTCTCTGCCGGAGATCGATTATTGCTTGTGCATTTTCATCTAAGGAATCCAGGCTGCTTGCTGGGGAGAGCTCCCTCTCGGGGGACTCTGGCTGTCCTCCCTCTCCCTCAGCCTGAGATTCCTCCTCCCCGTCTGCCTGAACCTCCTGTTCCTCATCCTCCCCCTCTGAGCAGGAGCGCCGGCAGAGGATCAGCCGTTCCCTGAGGGGCCTCAGACGGAATCACAACACCGGGGAGGGCAAAAATGGCTTCCCTGCGCCACCTGGAGGCCCTCCAGAGGTTGAAAACATCTTCCCAGAGCCTCTGCACAAGCTGAAAATCAGTTGCACACATGCGCACTGCAGATTAATTAGGGCAACGGCTCGAGTGCCGGAAGATATGGCTCCATGTGCCCCCTGTGACATTCGTGCCATAGGTTCGCCATCACTGCTTTAGATATTAAGATGATAAATTTAGCAGACTCCCAGAATAACCATATTCCACCTATCACAGGTGGAAATAACAGGAATTAGCCTGAATGAAATACAGAGAGGAATGCAGGCCATCTCCCACCCACTACACTCAGAAAGCAAGAAAAGGTTGAAAATCCACCCTTCTCTGCTTAACATGCTACCTTTTGCCTTCAACAGGTACATTCCCACATTCCCAGACCTTGAATCATACTAGCAACATTCCACTCCTACTCTGCTAAATCCAATGGCAACACCCAGACATTGGTCACAAAAGGAAAGTCGACTGATCTGGTCATCTGAATGGCCTTCAAGGGGCAAATAGAGGTCAGTTTCTCAGGCATTTACTCCAAAATCCTGACGCTGCAGCATTCCTGCAGCCCAAGACTACAGGATTAGAAGGGTTGTAAGTCAGAAACCGCATAAGGGAGGCATCTGGTTCTCCAATCTTGTTGGAGACAAGACTGTACTAAGGCCCTTTTATGTACAGAGCCATGGGTACCACCATCAGGTTTTGGCTCATCCTCACTCTTGCCCTGGAAAAGGCTGGGCTTCTTAATAAAAGCATTCCCAACCTAGCTGATACTGAACCCTATCATCATATCCATGTTGTTGGTGACTGTAGGAGCTCTCGTCCAATAATTCTGCATGCTGGTAAAAATAAAGTTGGAGAAAACCAATATAATCTGTATTGCTTTGGGGGCAAAGCAAAGAGCTATAGCATGACCAACTTAAAGAGGATTGCAGAAGACAGATTTCTGACCTGGCCCTTCAAACCATCGATTTCTGATTGTATCCGGATTATCATTCGGTTCAGTTCATTGATTTCATTCCTGGTGCTGCGGAGGTCGTCCCCATGCTTGCCTGCCACAGTCTGGAGCTCTTCATACTAAAGAGAGGAGACAGAAGAGACAAGAGGTGTGATGACTGGGAGACCACAGGAGCAAAGAACTGGTTGGCAAACCCTACAGTTCTTTATATATCCATAACACAAAGAAGCTTTCAACCATCTCTTCAGCAAAGTGGTCCATAGTACAGTATTAATTCCTGGAATTAACTCCTTCATTCCAATCAAGCCGACCACCTAAATTTCAACCTGTCTAAATTACTCGAGGGCAGGCAGAGGAGATTGGGGAATTCACTGATTGGGACCACACATATTCTAAACTCTGGTTTTATTTTAAGCAGGGTCTGCTATATAAACCAGAAGCTTGCTTTTGCATACCCCACTGAACCATAATCCATGCTTTATAGGTCACAATAGTTAAGTTCACATATCAAAATCAAACCAGCCACATGATAGCTTTAGGTAACATTACCTAAAGCTATAATGTGGCTTGTTTGATTTGGATATTCATTCTCCAATCCCATCTGAGCCAAGAGAGTAAATGCAAAGGTTAATCTCGGAGGAAAGTCTCTAGTTATCTATCCTCTATTTCCATTCAAACAGCTGGCATACTGAAGCTGCCATGTGAGTAACAACCTGAAAAATGCATCATAAACTAAGAAATGCATCATAAAACTCACGTGAACCACAAATATTACTTAGATAACCCCAGGCAAGTAATTATCTCCTAGTCTCAATTGCCTTCTCTATTTGCAATGAAAATCATAATCTAGGGCTTCCATCATTGGAGTAATAATGCTATATTAATTAGTATGCAGTCTGAGTTATAATACTGGATACCGAACAACAGGGGTTTTTTTTCCAACCTTAGATAGTACATCTCAACACTGCCCATCATTGCATGAAAGGATACTTAGGCCACCAGGAGAAAATGGAGGCCACAACTAAAATTGAGTTTTTACAATTTTTATTATTAACTATCTCTAAGCAACTTTCCTTCATTTTAATGGTTGCTGTTTTCAATTGTGTTTAACACTGCACACTAGCCAGAGTTATCATGGAATCAGGTGGCTTCAGACATTTGACAAAACAATCAATTTATTGCACTATTGGGATTCTCCAGACTTTCCCATATAAAAAGGCCCATATTTCCAACAGATAAAAACAGTTCTGCAAAGAAAGGTGATGGAGATGAGCAAAGTGAAAAAGACTCCAGAACACACTGTGGATACTGCTGCTCTCTCATTGCTGCATGAAGCGCTGATTCCTTCCTTCTGTGAAATGAATTATCCCCAATTCCTAACATGAACAAAGGAACTGCAGCTCTTCATTGGGAATTAATTTTTCATCAGGTGTGGTCAAGGAAAGCCGGAGTCAGCATGGAACTCACCTTGATTTGGTACATCCTCTCTGCCTCAGCCCGGCTCCTGTTAGCAACTTCTTCATACTGGGCCTTGACTTCGGCAATGATGCCTTCCAAGTCCAGGCTGCGGTTGTTGTCCATGGACAGGACCACAGAGGTCTCACTGATTTGAGACTGCAGGACACGCAGCTCCTGTATGAAAAGGTAAACATTTAGAATTGTCCCGAATCAAAGAGGAGGGAACCCTCAGGGAATCATGAGGCGGGGATTCATATCTTTTCTACTCTTTCCTCTACTGCAGTAATTCTCAACCTTCCTAATGCCGTGACCCCTTAATACAGTTCCTCATGTTGTGGTGACACCCAGCTATAAGTCTAGCGCCAATTCTTTCAACAGAGCTTTAAGCTGATTGGCAGGGAGGTCAAAGGGACACCCCCACTGTAAACGCCTGATTGCTCGGATTGCGAAATATGTTCCAAGGCGCCAAATTAGAAGCTTTAGTTCCTAAATTTGTCTTTTCCCATGGTCTTAGGCGACCCCTGTGAAACAGTCGTCCGACTCCCAAAGGGATCCAGCCTCCCAACTTGAGAACCACTGCTCTATTGGCAAAAAAAATCTTTCTTATTCAACTGGTAAAGTCTCAAAACTAATGCCAGAACTAGTTGAATCCGGGATCCCCAACCCCTGGTCTGTGGGCTGACTCCGGGCCACGGCATGACAGAAACTGGGCCACGCAAACAAATGAGGCCCCATCAGCGGGATACAGGCAGTACACGAAACCACGCCCCCTCTGGTCCATGGAAGAATATTTCTCCACAGAACTGGTCCCTGGTGCCCGAAAGGTTGGGGGCTGCTGAATTAAATGATAGTTAAAGAGAAAAGTTTTAACAGTTTTTTAAAAGATGTTGGATAACCATCTGTCTGAAGTAGTGTAGGGTTTCCTGCCTAAGTAGGGGGTTGGACTAGAAGACCTCCAAGGTCCCTTCCAACTCTGTTGTTGTTTTTATTATAAATCTTATTACAGGCTGAGTGCTGTCAATCATGAAGAGGAACCTTGCTAAACCAGAGACTCTGGGGAAATATTCAGTTAAAACGTATTTGTTTCCTAGCAAAACATAGCAAACAGATTTTGTGAGGGACATCCTCATTAAAGCCAAATGTAGTCTCCAAATTTCTGCAGCCTCAACGCTATTTCTAACCATAGCTGCCACAGCACTTTTTCTGTCCTGTTTGCATGAGGGGAAAAAACCCCATATTTAATATAGGTCATAAAATAGGTTAAACATAATATATAAAAGGAAAAACATTTCTGTCTTCCTCACCAGCCCCAATATATCCTGGCTCCATTTTCTTTGCATCATCGCCCCTCTCACTGCAGCCTTTTCCCCACACAAACGTTACACCAAAAGTTCTCCTTTGTAGTAAAATAGCAACTTACAACTTACATGATTCTCAAAACTTCACACAGAAATGGAAACTAGATCAGAATGTCACTGTGTAGAAGGGCAAACTGTAATATACACTAGTATTTCCCAACCTTGGCAACTTGAAGATGTTTGGACTTCAACTCCCAGAATTCCCCAGCCAGCATTTGCTGGCTGGGGAATTCTGGGAGTTGAAGTCCAAACATCTTCAAGTTGCCAAGGTTGGGAAACACTGATATACACTATATATATATACAAAGTATTCATAGGAATATAACCTTGTTTGGGACTTCTTAAAAGGCTTTGACGCAACAGTGTCTTGCTGCAGCCTCTTATTAGCTTGCTTGCCCCATTAATTAGCCAAAGGAGTCGTTGAAATTAGCTGCTGTGGCCAGTCTGGGCTGTTTTGGCATGTGGAAAGGGAACATGGTTGACTATTTGTCATATGACCAGACAGCACAGTTCCTTGTACTTTTTAAAAAGCCGTTCTTCACTCAATTAAATCCACTACCTACCTCATCATAAAGCTGCCTCAGGAAGTTGATCTCGTCCATCAGACATTCCAAGCGGGATTCCAATTCAACCTTGTTCATGTAAGCCTCATCCACATCCTGAGGGAAGAGTGCACATTATAAGACTCACACACAAAATCTCAAAATTGTCATAATTAACCAAAGAAACGTGATCAGCCTGCCACTTGCCTTCTTCAGAAGGACAAACTCATTCTCCTTTTCAGTGCGATGGTTGATTTCATCTTCATACCTGCGGGGCAAAGGAAGTTAAGTGGTTTTTATTACGTACAATTTGGGGCCAACACTAAGCATCGTGTGCTAGGATCACCATTAGAAATATGTAAATGTAGCCATGCATCTGACCATGTGTAAAAGTGCTGCATCCAATGACTGCCAAAATAATAGATGCTGGGAGTTAAAAGTGGAAGGCCCTAAATTAAAAGATTATCCTGGTGTTAAAAGGTTCATTTTCCAATTAACTTTGTTTTTGAATATTTTAGTTACAAAGGCAGGATAAGGTAGATTAAGGATGCATAGGACTGTACAGTGTTCCCTCGATTTTCGCGGGTTTGAACTTCGCGAAAAGTCTATACCACGGTTTTTCAAAAATATTAATTAAAAAATACTTCACAGGTTTTTTCCCTATACCATGGTTTTTCCCACCCGATGACATCATATGTCATCGCCAAACTTTCGTCTGCTTTTAATAAAAAAATTTTTTAATAAACTTTAATAAATAAACATGGTGAGCAATAATCTAAATGGTTGCTAAGGGAATGGAAAATTGCAATTTAGGGGTTTAAAGTGCTAAGGGAAGGTTTGTGATACTGTTCATAGCCAAAAATAGTGTATTTACTTCCGCATCTCTACTTCGCGGAAATTCGACTTTCGCGGGCGGTCTCGGAACGCATCCCCCATGAAAAGCGAGGGAACACTGTATTTGTATTTTACCAAAGGTTACTTTTTGAGTAACTTTTTGTAGTTCCCATTACAAACATTTCTCTCCCATTGGTCAGTGTTTATTTGGTCAGGGTTCATTAATGCATAATATTCTGTTAACCTTCACAAAAATATGGCAGCTGCACAATAAATTTATAGTTCTAAAGTGAATTGCATTATTTGGACAGATATCAAACTGTATAGCTGCAATACACTCAGAGAAACCCACAGAATTCATGGAACAGTAGCCTTACTATTCAAACCAACACTTTTGCTGAGGTTTTTGATATAGTGTCCGTATCCCTCTTAGGATGCCTTTCAGGCTCTTCTCTTGTGGTATTTTTAAATTTCTATTTACATTGCGTTAATTTTTTTAAATATACATATGAAAAACTGGCATTCTGCAAAGGAACTTGTCAACCACTAGAATTACAGTAACTGTAGTTGCAGAAATGCCTAAAAAATCCTAGAATATAAAAAATGTAAAATGGCTGAAAGACATTAGTTAAGAATTGGGCCTATTAGTCCCTCCCAAAAAAGTCCACAACAAACCAGCTGTTAGATCATTAGTAGAGGTAGAGGGTGACTTAAAAGCAGTTTAGGGATACCTTCATCGTATTTGCTTTCTCGCTACAATCCCTGAAGTGGGCATATATATCACAAGTAGTCCTCAGGTTACAACAGCAGTTGGGACCGAGAACTCCACTGCTAAGCAATACAGTTCTGAAGCACAATGCCTTTTGACCATATTGTCAGATAACCGCATGGCTTATCAACAGTTGCCAGATTTAAACAAGGACCAAGTAGGCATTAAGTGAGGACCTCACAAGATTGTGATTTCCTGATGGCTTTCCCATTGAATTTGGTTATGGGGAGCCAGCAGGGAATATTTGAAACAATTGAAATCATATGGCTGTCACTTGCTACAACAGGCAAGAGCCTTGAAGGATGAATCCCCCTCATTCCGCATTATAACTATGAGTGGTCACTGACAAATGGTTATAACTCAAGGACCATTTGGCAGAGTCAAAATGCACTCAGCATCAGCTATTTTATGTCTGCTCAGGCATCCCTCAGTCTACCTTTATAAAGATGAGAGATACTCATAGATGTCAAATTTAACTATTTACATGGTTTCACACGAAACACTACTTGTGTTGGGAAAGTTGGTGCAAGAATGTGCCATAGCCAGGGATGGTTGACTTGGATACAAACTCAAGATACCACAGATTCTCCTCCTTAACTCTTCCAAGAATGAATGTGAAATTTCAAGGTGTGAAACCAAAAGCAAGAGGTCATTTGCACCAGCCATTCTTCCCATGCTCCAACACCCACTTTCTCCAATCCTAACTTTGTTTAGCTCTTTTATTTCTGCAAGAGATACAACCAAGTGAATAAAGGTGTAACCTTTATTTTGAAAATGCCTAAGAAAGAACCAGAGACTCTTTGGAAAAGATAAAAATCCCAAAATTACTGCCACCCAACTCTTCCCCTGGATTTAGAAGGAGACTCCCGGCATCACATTCCTGTCTAGTTCCCAATCTTAGAAATATCTGGAAAGCTGGAAATTCTTAAGGACAATATCCCATTGCCACCACTGGAAAATAGTCTCATCCAACTTGGCATTCCAGCCCAGAGGTATCCCTGTAATTGCAGCACCAGCCCTGCCTGGGAAGTTGTAAAGACCGTAAAGGCAATGGGGAAGAATGACACACTAACGATGCAGCTTGTCCTCAATGTCCTTCCCTCTACTAACAGCAGACACTTGCAAAACAAGTTAGGTAATTCTCCCATTAGCTCTTTGTCGTAACAGCAACCTTGCATGGTACAAAGCAGACACCCAGATGGGTGATGAGGGTGTGCTACCACGTAGAGGAATCGGACTGAACAATTCTCCGGGCAGTGTCCTCCCATCCTCAACTTCCTCAACACTTCAAAGAGATTGTATATGTGTTTTGGTTTACCACTTCCCTTTTTCTAGAAATAATCCCTGCCCAGCCTTCTGGTAGAATTCCTTTGTTTGGCATAGTTTGATAAATAAATCCTTAAATGTCATTATCCTTCCAGCTTTGTCCATATTCTTATATTACGCCAAATAAATGTGTATAGGGTTACCTAATTGACAGAGGTCAAGATTAAGAGATTGGGGCTATGGAAACAGTGCAAAATCAAACACAAGGATAGCGAAACCCCAAAGAAGACAAGCCACCAGCAGACATTAACAATTTTAAAGGTGTGGCAGGGACTTTAAAAATAGTTTGGGTAAACTAAGTCGTCATAGCAGAATGAAGGATTGTTGTGGCATTTCCATAGGTCAACGGATGAGATGGATGGTAAAGAGCCAGGGTGGGACAATGGTTAAGAGTGCTGTACTACTTCAGGTAACTGCTAGCTGTAGTTCAGCAGTTCAAATAGGGAGAGGGGTGGCTTAATTTAGTTGAGCCACGGTGGTGCAGCTACTTCTGCTGATCACCAGCTGCCAGCAGTTTGGCAGACCGAATTTCACCATTGGCTCAAGGTTGACTCAGCCTTCCATCCTTCCGAGGTGGGTAAAATGAGGACCCAGATTGTTGGGGGCAACATATGCTGACTCTGTAAACTGCTTAGAGAGGGCTGTAAAAGTCTAAATGCTATTGCTGTCCACCCTCCCACCCGGCATAATGGAGCCAAATCGTATTGAATGATATGTATGTTTTGATTGTATTGCTGAATTGTGGGTTTTAAATGGGGTTATTGCTTTAATTTTTACTTCTTTTTATTGTTAACTGTACTTTTTTGTTTTGTTTGCAAGCTGCCCCGAGTCCTTCGGGATTGGGCAGCATAGAAGTCGAATGAATGAATGAATGAATGAATGAATGAATGAATGAATGAATGAATGCTCAGAGCAATGGAACCGAGAAGACCCCACTCACTTGTTCTTAAAGTCTTCCACCAGGCCTTGCATGTTGGACAACTCAGCATCCAGCCTTGCCCTCTCCTGACCCAAGGTTTGCAGCTGCCGGCGTAAGTTGTTGATGTAAGCCTCAAACATACTGTCCATGTTGCTCCGTGTAGTCTTCTGACTCTGCAAGAGGCTCCATTTGGTTTCCAGCATCTTGTTCTGCTGCTCTAGGAAGCGAACCTGAGAGGGAAGAGAACATAGTTCAGTAGGAAGTAAATTCCTGATACCTTCAGCAGCACCCATACAGCTCTGTAGCTTTTCAGATGGGAAACCCCATATATCCTTTTCATCTGAGGTCAAATTGGTATTTCCCTGGCATAACATCATCATCCCACAGTCACAAAAGATCCATAGCAACTTGCAAAGCTGTAGTTCCTGCTACAAGTAATTGGATTCAGCAGGCCTTCCCACACTTGGCACATTATTAAGTACTATTTAATTACTAGAAACATCCTAAGGAGCATGCCTCTTGGCTCAATGCATAATTTATTTGTGGGTTTTTCCTGGATCCACAAATGGAATCTACAGTGGTTGAGGAAATGTATCAGCTACAGGTTATTTTCTAGACTTTGTGCCAGATTTTATTTTAGATTTTAAAAATACAATCTGAACCCCTACAGTTATAGGTAGCCTTTCGTATGACTGGCATTTACCCCAGGATATTTCTGAAAGTTGGCACTAGATTGTAAAGTTTAATATAAACAAAACATTAAATTCCCAAGAAGCAATCATAATATTTACCTGATTTTAATTTAGCTTAATTAAGTTTAGTTCCTCCCCAGTGCCTACTGTCTGGAATGTGAGTAGCTGCATCCACACAAAGAAATAAGTGTGGCTTGTAGCCCCAAATGAAAAGATCTGATTGATCTTAAACAACTTTAAATAATTGGAAAGCCAGATTAAAAGGGGGGAGAGGGGAGGCAATTAAAAATTGTAGCAGATTGTGTAGTGAAAGCACAAGCAAATAATAAAAATAACTCCGACAAATGTAAGAGTCGTGAAAAAATATTTTACATCACACACTTCTCTGCTTATTCTGACCATAGTCTCAATATGATATTCTTCCATTGCCTCATTCCCATTAGTTAAGGAAGATGGAAATTCATAGTCCAATAGTTCTGAAATCAGCAAAACTGGAATTTGAAAATGTTCCCTCTTCTATAGCTGCTTCCAGGAGCAAATCTTATCACCTCAGTTGTGTGTGTCTGGTTGTGCAAACTTGGCAATTCCCAGGTTTCCTGTGAATTAAGCCTGCTCCGAATAAAAGGACAGCAAACAAATTTCTTTTTTTCCAGAAAAGAGGTGCACTGATCTTTCACTGGCCCAAGGCCAAATGCTTCACTTCAAAGCACAAGAGAGGCAAGATCAAAAGTTAAGCCTGATTTATTTTGAATTAGACCCAATGAATTTGATTACTTCTCTCAGGCCTACAATAACTTTTTCCCCTTCCACTCATTACAAATTACAATTGAAAAGCATTCTGGGGGCCACACCCAAAACTTCAGGAGTACACCTCTGGTCTGGAAACATATTTCAGTGATTACATACCTGAAAACTACTATTACAGGAACAATATTTAATTTTTGAAAATACAGTCCCAGCATGTCAAAGGTCAAGAGCAGGTTGTGGATTGAAGCATATGGCCCAACAACCTTCTCCTCGAAGCAGGAGGGTCTTTAAAAGTCTCTGGTCATCCTGCCTTGATTCAAGGTATCTTATCTGAGCCATGGCAAAGGCAGAAGAGGAAGCACTGGCGATGGAGAACCAGCATCTAATCTGAAGCATGGTTAACCAAGACTTAAACTCAGAACCTGTTTTTTTAATGGTGGAATGCACTTAGCAATTCAGAAGATGACTGAAGAGGCAGATGCTTTAGTGATGGAGTAACTGCAGCTTGACAGTCTTGTGAGGAGTTCACACACTAATGAAAGACCAGGGCATTTATTATAAAATGTAAACACAGCTTTGGATGAACCATTTTGCCTTGGGGGAAGGAGAACAGTGGGAAGCGAAGCAGTAAGAAGAACCAAAGAGGAACAAGCTGAGAAGAGACACAGTGGGAACTAGAGTTATGTTAGGAAAAACTATTTTTCTATTCACCTGGGTCATGAGTAGGCAAAGTTGGCTCTTCTATGACTTGTGGACTTCAACTCCCAGAATTTCTGAGCCAATTATCTAGCTCAGGAATTCCGGGAGTTGAAATCCACATGTCATAAATAAGCCAACTCTGCCCACCCCTGATCTGGGGGGGTGTCAATCCAAATGCCACCCTTACGGTTTCCCTTCCCCTCAAAAATATCTTTTGGTTTCTCCTCTTTCAGATAGTCTCCTACCAGAAGGTTTTAGGCTGATTTCTGATTGAAGAAAAATGTACAAAGCTGCTTTGACAAACTCAAAACGATCTTACAAAAACATTGGGGGGAAACTGTGGATTAAAAAGTGCACTTCTTAGAAGCAACCAGCTCAGTTCAACTTTAGGGCACATGGTGAGAATGCTAAGGGTTTTCTCCCAAGACTCCAGACCTCTGTTGATGCAGCATTCTGGCAATAACAAGAGCCGAAGGTGTGGTAGCTGTCACCTCATCATATGCTGGCTAAGTGAGAGAGGTGTTCAGGAAACACCTGAAGCTGCAGCACCTGTCTGATTTTTTTATGAGCCCAAATAATTGCTGCTGGTTTCACACGTATAGTCAACCAATCTCTTAATGCATCCAGTTTCCTTTAAAAAGGGGGGAGGTATATATCTGCAATTTTTTTTGGTATTCAAGGAATATTGTACACATTGCAAGCTTCGGAAAAAACTTCACCCATGAAAGCAGCTGGTAGCAGCATGGTGGGAGCTCTGCAGAAAGCCACCCACTGAACTGAGAACATTCCCCGCTTGTACTTTAGACCTGGAAAGTAAATTTTGTACTGCATGTTCCTTTCAGAATGGGGCACTGTTTTCCCTTTGTACGGTACACACCGAGCTCCCAATTGCCAGCTATTATTAAGAAACTAGGATTGCAGAATTCTGACCCTGCAGCCAGCATTCCTAGGCAGGGGCATTCTTCCTCCCTTCAATCTCCTCCCAATGGTCTCAACTGTTGCTTAACTGTTAAGATCAGCCCAATATTGGGTGGAATACTAATTAGAAAAGCTAATCAAATAATTTATCTCTGGAGTTTAAAGGGCTCTTCTAGCCAGTGCCACAAGTTTCAAAAAAGGCTGATTTTAACGAGTATATACTACTGTACAAACAGCAAGTACTCCAGAGTTAATGTACCCAGGCTGCAAAACTCTAGGTGACCATTAGATGGCAGTAAAGAGGCACAGAAAGATAGTCTTCAATGCTGGCTAGAAACCATCTGGATTTTTGCAAACCAGATATCGTAGCCTTGAGGAGGAAGGCAGTCCTAGGGATTAGCTACCTTTGTGAAGGTACAATACCTCTACGTGTGTAGACACATTCTGTTCCTTTTCACAATAGGTATTGTCCTCAATAACTATAAGCATAACAAGTTTAGAAAGACAACAGATAAGAACAGATAGGAAGACACAAATTAACCAGCATTCTGTTCTTTGTTCATTAAAGCAGAGGTCTCCAGCCTTGGCAACTTTAAGCCTAGAGGACTTCAACTCCCAGAATTCTCCAGAATTCCCCAGCCAGCTTCAAGTCCGCCAGGCGTAAAGTTGCCAAGGTTGGAGACCTCTGCATTAAAGCACGAATCCACTGTCCTTTATCAGTTCATATCTGCCAATCAGCCTTACAAAGGGTATTTTCAAGATGGGGTCCTATAGAACAGTGTTCCCCAACCTTGGCAACTTGAAGATATTTGGACTTCAACTCCCAGAATTCCCCAGCCAGCAAATGCTGGCTGGGGAATTCTGGGAGTTAAAGTCCAGATATCTTCAAGTTGCCAAGGTTGGGAAACACTGCTATAGAAAGACCGTAATCTAGCAACACCTCCCTCTCACATTGCTTTGGTAGGCTTAGAAATACCAAGCACTGAAACTAAGCATTAAGACTCCAAAGACTCAATTCGGGAGTTTTTTCCCCCAAGTCATACTTTTGGTTTACCCAGCAAACTGTAGACCACTAACAATTAGGTTGGCTCCGACACACTTAAGCCAGAACAAAGTAAACTTGCAATGCCATGAACTTTGGTCACAAGCCAGCGGATCATAAACTTTGCTTATCACCCTGGAAATTCAGCTAAGCCTTTGCCAATCATATAAAAGTAGGAGTATAGAATGCCATCTGCTCTCCTCTCTTACAAAACATTAAATTACACGGCTTGTTTTATTACGTTTCTCTCTTTAACCTTTGCACCTGTAGGCGCCTCCACACCACCACTCAACAAGTTTTAAGTCCCTCTTTGCAGAAGTCGCCATGGGAGCAGGAATAATCCCTGGCCTCCAGTTTGTAACCCTGGTCGCCAGCCCTACTACCACCGCCAAGAAAAATCCCTTGTTCCCAGATGCCCTTGGTTCGGGGTAAAATAAAAGCCCTCCAATATACTTCAGCAGTTCAAATCTCACCACCGGCTCAAATGTTCACTCGGCCTTGCATCCTTCCGAATTGCATAAAATGAGGACCCAGATTGTTGGGGGCAATATATGCTGATTCTGTAAACCGCTTAGAAAGGGCTGTAAATGCACTATGCAGCGTGTGACACATTCATAATTCGCTTGACAACCATAGGGAAGTGTTTGTCAGTGTTTCCCCCCACCAAACTACAGTATCTTCTTTTGTTAATTCACTCTTTATCTGAATGAAGGACAATTCCAAGTTTGCCTAGTTTTTAGAAACATAGAAACACAGAAGATTGACGGCAGAAAAAGACCCCATGGTCCATCTAGTCTGCCCTTATACTATTTCCTGTATTTTATCTTAGAATGCATATATGCTTATCCCAGGCATGGCATGTTTAAATTCAGTTACTATAGATTTACCAACCATGTCCGCTGGAAGTTTGTTCCAAGCCTCTACTACTCTTTCAGTAAAATAATATTTTCTCACATTGCTTCTGAGTCTAAATGCCATTGCTATTGCTACTATCTAATTGCCTTCCTCCTCAAGGCTACTATATCTGGTTTGCAAAAATCCAGATGGTTTCTAGCCAGCATTGAAGATTATCTTCCTGTGCCTCTTTGCTGCCACCTAATGGTCACTTAGATTTTTGCAACCTGGGTACTTAGCTCTGGAGTACTTGCTGTACCTTCTTCCCAATTGAATGATTGATGTTGGGTGGAGGGAGCACATATATCGCTGTGCACGGTTTTGTATTGTGTGCATTTGTTTCTATTATAAAAATCAATTAATTTTTTTTTTAAAGAACACCCTCCCCCTTTTCCATTTGGCCCTTTGCTATTGTAAAGATCCCCCCCCCAAAAAAACCCACCCAAACACACCTTATCGATCAAGTTGGCAAACTTGTTGTTGAGGGTCTTGATCTCTTCCTTCTCCTTGGTTCTCACTTGCTGGATGGCCGGGTCGATTTCCAAGTTGAGCGGGGCCAGCAGGCTCTTGTTGACGCTGACGGCCGTAATACCCCCCAGGCTTCCCGCCGACCCTCCGCGGAAACTGGCCCCCGCGGCGCCATACCTGCCGCCGCCGCCACCCCCGAGGCCAGAGGAAGCGACGGAGTAAGAGGTGCTGATCCGAGAGCCGGCCACGGGGCCCGGCGTGTAGGACCGGCTGCTGAAACTGCGGCTGGTGCTCGACGTGTTCCGGTAGTTCTTAATCATGGTTTGTTTCGGGGTTTGTTCGGAAGCGCGGGAAGCAGCAGCACCAGCAGCAGAAGAAGAACAAGAAGAATCCGGGCAGCTTGGAAAGCCAACGACGGAAGAAGCTGGGCGCCGGCTTATATATGCCGGCGCGTTGGAGGGGGTGGAGGGAGCGTTTGGGAGGAAAGGGCGCGGTTGGAGGAGAAGGACATCAGCACCTGAGTGGCATTTTGCAACCGCGGAGGGGGCGGAGCTCCGAAGCTCGGCTATACCTGCTTGGCCCGGTGTCTTTTTAACTCTTTCCCTCAGCACGTCCGCGCGCCACCTTTGGGGAAATCTTACACACAAACACACACGCACTTCCCTCCCCCTTTCCTACGCTCCTACGCTCTTCACTCCAGCTTGCTACGTTTTAAGTTTTCGAGCAGCGAACGAACCCAAAGAGGGCAGCAGTTGCCCAAACTTTCTCTGCCCCTGGACTCTCTGACTGAACCGCACCTCAGGCTTTTCGCTCCGGCGGGTTAAAGCGAGGGAGAGGGCGGCCGCCTTTGTTACGCTTTTTTATTTTTTGCCCGAGGCGAGGAATTCCCTCAGAAGGGCTCGCAAAAAAGGGAAAGGACGGGGCAGAGGAAGCGGCTCGGGAGAAGCGCGCATGGGGGGAGGGGGGGGGGGGCTTTCCTTAAAAATGCTGACAGTTTGAGGAATGGTGCTAAAATTGGCGGGTCTGAATTGAGGGGGGGGATCCGAAGGACCACGAGAGGGCGCCAAATAGAGGGGGTTCTCGACTTACAACCGTTTTCATTTGGTGACCGCAAGCCAGGACACTGGGGGAAAAAGTGACTTTAGGACAGTTTTTTACACACTCCTCATGATCATGGGATCCAAATGCTCGGTCACTGGTTCATATTTATGACGGTTACAACGTTGGGAGATGTCGGTCTGTCTGTCCTGCGATCCCCTTCTACCACCTTCCAACAAGCAAAGTTGACAGGGGAGCCGGGTTCACTTAACCAGGTTACTAATTTAACTATGGCAGCGATTCACTTAAGAACTGAGGCAATGCAAGTTGTATCATCGGTCAAAATTGACTTTACAAATGTCTCACGTAGCAACGTAAAGTGTCTACCTGTACTTAAGGGTGTCCCCCCCCCCAGCTTCGAACCAGTGAACCTTAATTAAAATGCAGGAAGAAGTGAGTGGAAGTAGGGGAAGATGTCCCAGCTGGATCTAATGGGCCAATTCAGCTGCTCAATTGCTTCAACCGGGATCAGCTGTGGTGATTACATGATTCAGCATTGGCAGCCACCCTTTGCTTGCAGAAAGTCGATTTAAAGTTTAATCTTTAAACTCCCCTCTGGGATTTAGGGCTGCCTGTAGAGGAAAGACTATTTGCCAGGATCTGTAGAGGGCTCCTTCCTACTGACCCCAAACCTAATGCCCGTTCGGCCTCCATTTTCAAAGGGTAGCAAAATAAACTCTCCCTTAGCTTTGTGGCCCTTTTTTTTTAGCTGGGCTTTTAATATGGCTTGTCTAATTTTAACTGTTCTTTGGGCTGTGCCTGTTTAAATTATAGTATTTGCATAACTTATAACTGTAAATGTAACTTCTTTTTTAGAATGTGGGGCCTTGATTTTAAAGTAGATTGGTATTTCAGATGTTTCAAAGGCAGGTCAGAAATTCTGAGAATATGTAATAAATACATAATTGTTTTATTTATTTATTACATACATAATTATGTAATAAATGCATAATTGTTTAATTAAAAGGCAAACTAGTTATCCAAAGCAGGGCAATGAAGCCTCTCCATTTGGATCACTTTCTGCTGTTAAAAAAATAGCAAGGCAATATTGCATTCATATTCATATGTTTTAATTTTTTTGTAAGCCACTCAGTCTTTGAGCATGAGAGGGACACCATTTAAATTCTCTTAAATAGGTTCACACATTCAGTTCTTAAGGCTGCTGCTGGCCATATTAGTGTATTAATCAGGGGTTGTTGTTTTTTTTAGTAGAATCATATAGTTCCTGGGTAATTCAAACACATCAACATCATTTGGGATTTTGCAAACTGTCAATTGAAACTAGATTCAATTCAACTGCTGGAATGTAAGCTGAAAAGTTGTAATCTATATTTAAGATTAATATATTGTTTGTTATTTTTGTTTATTTTAATTGTTTGATAAAGTTCATTTTTAAAACTTTAAGAAAAAGAAACTAGATTCAATTCAAGATTTCCATTCAAGCTCCCAGGTTTTTTTAAGTCCAAGATAATGACTGCTTTGTATTCAAACAAAGTTTTAATAAAAGCCTTGTAGGGTCAGGAGATTAGCAAACTTTGGTCATTACTTGGATCTTTTTGAGGTAGCCTATGCAAATACAACCATTATCCAGAAAAGCCACTGTTGTGTAATTTGTTTGATCCTTGAGAAATCCTCCAAGAGGTTGATAGAAACAGAAAAGGGACATGAAGAAATACTGTAACAGACATGTAACTTGATTGATGCAGCTTTTCTCAAACCTAAATCCTGTTGAGTTCAACTGGACTTATTATCAATTAAGGATGCCTTCGGATTGAAATGTTAAATGGGTGAGTGGGTGTCTCTGTCTCACATCTTCAGGAATTCCTGAAGCTAAAATCTGCATGCTTGCTGAAAAGGGAAACTAGAATTTGGTAGAACTTGTAATTCCCCTATTGAATATCTGTAGCAATGAATACAAGGCACAAAAATCAACCATTCTGAGTAGACTGGGTGATCCTTGATACCATTTAAATGAGTGTTATATAGGTTCAGATGAATGGTCAGTGTAGAATTATTTAATCCCCATCCCTAGTTACTTACAATGTAAATCAAGAGAGGCCAAACCATCCTTCCTTTTTAAGACCACTTTCGATGGCTCTACCTATTTTCCCCACAAGTCCTGTGACTGTCTTGTTATCCCCATGGTTTCCTTTGGTCTTACTGATGCATTCCAAAGAAGTAGCAAAAGAGAATCCTCCCTATAGTATGGCACAATTGGCATTATTGCTTTGGGGGGAAATCAATCTCAGTTACTTAACTGAGGACATTCCCTTAGTTGCAAAAGGCTATCTGTGAGACTCAGAAAGATAATTGAGACTAAAGGAATAATTACATTCTTAGCCTATCGGCTTACTTAACATTTTGAATCCTTGAAAGGGTGATGCGGCAATGCTGCTATGGCTGAATCACACAGTGGGCTAGACTAGGTTAAAGTAGAGTTGGGTCACTTGTATTTCAACATAATGGACAAAAACTATTATCTTAGCATGTTGCACGAACCATCATATTAAGCCATAATATGATTTATTTGGTGGTACACTATGTGGGCACAGCAGAGGAGGGATTCAAATTTTTTTACTACCGGTTCTGTAGGCATGGCTTGGTGAACGTGGCTCAGTGGGTGTGGCAGGGGAAAGTTACTGCAAAATCCCCATTCCCTCCCGATCATCTGGGACTTTGGAGGCAGAGAATAGACAGGGGCGGGGCCAGACAGAGGTGGTATTTACCAGTTCTCCGAACTACTCAAAATTTCCACTACTGGTTCTCCAGAACTGGTCAGAACCTGCTGAATCCCACCCCTAGAGCACAGTGTATTTTTTTAATCCATGTTTGGTGTGTTGTATGAACCTACCATGTTTGTATTACTTTCAATCCTGGGCCTAGAAAGCTTAGAACTAAGACGCCTTAAACATGATGTAAGTATTGCCCACAAGATCATATGCTGCAACATCCTGCCTGTCGGCAACTACTTCAACTTCAACCACAACAACACAAGAGCACACAACAGATTTAAACTTAATATTAACTGCTCCAAACTTGACTGAAAAAATATGACTTCAATAACCGAGTTGTCAAAGCGTGGAACTCATTACCGGACTCCATAGTGTCATCCCCAAAACCCCAACACTTTACCCTTAGATTATCCACAGTTGACCTATCCAGATTCCTAAGAGGTCAGTAAGGGGCAAGTACAAGTGCACTAGAGTGCCTTCCGTCCCCTGTCCTATTGCTCTCCTATATCTCCTATGCCTTTCTTCTATTCCTATATCTCTTCTTCTATTCTTTCATTGATATGTTTTATTCCTATATCTTCTCTTCTATTTTACTATGAGTATATCCTCTATAACCTTCATGTATTGTACTATGTGTATACACACTAAAACCCTCATTGTGTATTGGACAAAATCAATCAATAAATAAAAATAAAATATGATAAGTGAACACAGCAAGTATAAAACTGCTTCAAACTCAATAGGGCTGGTAGTACGCAATCTATCTTAAAACGCTTGACTAAAAAAATTGAACTGAGACTGAATATTGTAAGCTTGTGATCAGAGTGTTGGGCTATAAAAATATCAATGCCTGCTACTTGTAGTTATGTTCAACACTGTCTCTTCTGTGATGCATTAATTGCCAGGAAGAGGCAAAGCTAATTTAAAGTCAGAAAGAGAGACTATGATGTTTACAAGTCTCTGCTTGGGGCAAAAGCACCAGGCACATTATCACATCACTCAGGTAATGCAAACAGCACACATTCTTTGTTTTTTTAAGTTTTTATTTTTTTTCCAACAAACATTACATCATTAATCCATCAGTGTGTCATCTGGGTATAAAATTTTGTGTCAACATATTTACATTTACCACCATTTTCTTAATATTTATACAGCTATATTTTTATATTTCAATTTAACTTATCTTCTATCAAAACATTTTCCTTCTTATCTCCTTTAATCTACAGTATATTCATTCTCTATCCAATAATAAAAACATATGGGAGATATGGGAGCATATCCCATATCTTATAGAACTCTGATTCTTGTCCTCCTTTAATTGCCATTGTTAATCTATTCATTTCTACACAATCTAATATTTTCTTAATCATCTCTCCCTTGATAGGGATTTTCCCTGCTTTCCCATTTTGCGCAAATACAATTCTAGTTGCACTTATTACATGAATAATTAAATATGTATTTTCTTTACTATATTTCTCTGACATAATACCCAACAAAAACAGCTCTGGCTTCAAATCAATATGTTGTTGTACAATATTTGAATTTGTGTCCAATAATTTCTCGTTTCTGCACATGTCCACCATCACCACATATGATAATACGATCCCAGTGCCTGGTGGCATTTCCAACATTTAATTGATTTATCCTTAAACATTAACAACCTTTCTGGTGACGTATGCCATCCATAAAACATTTTATACAAATTCTCTTTGTATGCTGTTTTCATTGTTAAGTTATAGTTTATTTCTCATAATTGCTGCTGTTTATCTAAGTCTGTCGTATATCCAAAGTTTATTGCCTATGTTATCATTGTTTCTTTTATTTTCTTTTATTTTAATTTAACGCTAAATAAATAACCGTACAATTATTTCATTTGATCCTCTGTTCCTGGGAGCATTTCATCCAATTCTTTCATCTCCAGGTAAAAACCATATAATTTAGCTGGTAATGATGGAAAATTTGCCTTGAAATGAGACACACGCTACAATTCCCTCGATTTATTTCAGTTTTGATACATGCAACATCTTTTCTCTACTTGGCATCCTCCATATGTTGAAGTTGCAATTCATTTGACCCTCTTTTTGGAAACTAGGACAGTTGGAGCTCTGACAGCACCATTGGTAGATTGCAGGTATGTGCTAATATTGGTTTGCTTTTAAAATTTGAGCAATTATTAGGGGAAAACAACATAAACTGACCAAATCTTAAAATAAATTATGCCCTGGGGTTTAGAAGTGAGGATATCTAATCCTTGGGTTTATTTTTGCACACATTTAATTTTCTGCCTGGGAAACACTTCCATCAGCAAATAACACTTTAATTGCATGTGTATTTAGTTTGCTAATGTGAGATCATCAGACTTGACAAGCAGGGTTGAATGTTATTTCTTAGAGATTCTTCCTGGGTAGGGGAAATGAAATATACCGGTATAAAAGAGGAAATAACTTTTGTTTACGTTCTCTTCCATCACCAGAATAATATGAGGAAAGTATCAGTTCCTTTATATTCAATATTTTCTGAAAATAAAATGGTACACAAAGGAATTTATAGGAGCGTTTTTGAGAGATTCTTCAACTATTACATCAAGAATAACTTTCTACCAAGTAACTAGAATTACACAACATAGGAGCTTGCAGACTAGACATTTTAGAGAAGAATGTTATGTGCGCCCATCCTGGGTGGTTTATAAATCAGCATATATGTACAAACCCAGCTAGAGGCTCTCACCTTGTCTTTCAGAAATGTCTCCAAAATCATACCAGTATGCAAAGGTGAAAAAAAAACCAATTTGTAACTATAACATATGTCAGAGATTGTTTAAAAAAAAAAAAGATTAAATTTAGGCAATTGCTCTGCTATATTATCTAACTAAATTATCATTTTAATATAGTTGACAATTGTACTATGAGGAAGTGAATCAAAATATGTGGTTAGAGCTGCTGATATAACAAGCATTTTAAATTCTGAACAGTTTAATAATCGAAAGTAAACTAATAAATTTCCCTCCTTCATTTTGTGAATCATTTATGAGTCTGTGAAATATTTGCCTTTGATCAAATCTTTACACAATTAGCAAGTTTTATACCTCTATAATGCATGTGGAATGAGATCTGTATACCTAGATTAATCTGTATCTCATAAATAACAGCAAATAGCATAGTAAGATAATAATGAATATAAGCAGTTTGCTGCTCATCATATTCCTCATAGATGTCATCTTAAATATTGTTTCCAAACCACAGGTATTTTTTTTCCTATGATAGCATCCAGTATGAATTGGTGAATTGCATCTGAATATGGATATGATAGCCATTAGCGGGCCTATCTTCCATGATTGTATTGCATTGTGTTGCACTGCACTGCACTGGATTGTATATACAGTGATCCCTCATTTATCGTGGGTGTTACATTCCAGGACCACCAGCGATAAACGAAAAACTGCAAAGTAGGGGCATGAGGCTTTTTAAAGGCACATCTGAGGCGATGAATTGGAGAGTTGGAGTCCGGCACATCTGAGGTGATGAGGGGGAGACCGTGGGCTTACGAGTCCGCCTAAGCACACTTCCCGTTTCCCCCAAAGATGGGAAAGAGAGAAGGCACCTCTCTACTGCTAATTGCGCAATGCCCTTGGCCACTGTAGCCACCTCCTTGAAAGCGCTCAGGGATCCAGAGGGGAAGAAATGAGATGTCTGCCTTGTTTCCCCTTGTTCCATCCAGAGCAGAAAAGCTGCCAAGGCAGAGGACGGTGAGCCTTCCGCTTCCCCCTCGGTTCCGCCACAACTTTCTGACCCCCGGGCAGCCGTAGAATCCCGGCAGACACCGTGAGCCCCTGACCGCACATGCACACACGCCTCCCACAGAAACCCGTGATGCACTGAAGCCGCGAAAGTTGATCTGCAAAGTGGCGAGGGATCACTGTACTTTCGTACTTTAAATTGTGGAAGATGATCTCAGTCTGAGAAATAAGGTTCTTGAAAATGCTGTTGCCAAAACCTGCCTTGCAATTTCTGCAAACTGATTCTTCTCTAGCTTAATCCCAAGTCACTTGAGAATTGGTTTCTGATTTCTTGCAGGCTTGTACTGGATATTACTGCTGGTACTGCTTTTTAAGTTCAACATTTTCCCAACCTTCCAAAAGAGCACACACACAGTGCCCCAGTCTGGAAAAACCAGCCGAATTCCTTTGAGAATTTTCCATAACCTTTACTTAAAGCATGGGAAGACAGATATTGTCACAAACCACTGGAGATATGATTGTTGAACACAGCAACTTCACAGTTGACTCAGGAGAATTTCCCTAGAATTCTCTTCTTTGAATGAAGTTTCAGAAGCAAATTTTCTTTAATCACACTCAAAGGGAACTTCTAGTGTAAGACTGCAGAGTGTTTCTCCCCATCATTTCAGGGATCTCATCCTAAGTTACAAACAGAGAAGCAAATACAGTGGTACCTCTTCTTACGCACGTCTCTACTAACAAACTTTTCGAGATACAAACCCGGTGTTTAAGATTTTTTTTGCCTCTTCTTCCGAAATATGTTCACGTTACGAACCCAAGCCGCCACCGTTGGGATGCCCCGCCTCCGGACTTCCATTGCCAGCCAACGTGCTGGGATTCCCCTGAGCCTCCCCTCGCTGGGTATCCCCGCCTCCATGCTTCTGTTGCCAACCGAAGCGCCCGTTCTTGCGTTGCTGGAATTCCCCTGAGCCTCCCCTCGCTGGGATTACCTTCATTTTTGCCACTGCTGCTTTGAATCCCAGCGAGGGGAGGCGAGGGGAAATTCCAGCAATGCAAGAATGGGCGCGTTGGCTGGCAACGGAAGTCTGGAGGTGGGGTTTCCCAGCGAGAGGAGGATCAGGGGAATCCCAGCAATGCAAGAACGGGCGTTTCGGCTGGCAATGGAAGTCCGGAGGCAGGGATTCCCAGCGGTGCAAGGCAAAAGGGGCGACCTTTGGAATGGGGTTGCACGCATTATTTGCTTTTACATTAATTCCTATGGGGAAAATTGCTTCTTCTTACGAACTTTTCTACTTACGAACCTGGTCATGGAACGAATTAAGTTCGTAAGAAACTTTATCTTCTTGGGAAGAGAGATTTATTTATCCTCTATGTTCTGTACCTCCCGTCTGCAGGAAAGTCTCAACCCAGAAGACAGGAATGTGATAATCCCTTCTCATGACTAGGAAAAGCCTCTGCAAACAGACAGAAGGAATGTGTAACATCCAAGCCCTGTTTGTATTTAGTGGGAAAGCACGTAAAAAGAAAGCACGATTAGAAATGCTTGCCTGGACATAAACACCAAGATGCCCACTTGATAAACTTTATTAGTGTCTGATTGCAGCATCTGGGAACAAGGAGGCAGATGTTGCTATATGAAGGAGGGGATATTTTGATTATTGGGTGGTAGATACATTTTTTGCCCTTATTTGCTCAGTATTGCACAGACTAGTTGTCACCTACTTACTGTATCTTATTCCCATCATGCAGGTATCGTCCAGTTTGACACAAAAGTGGGACTTTGTGCTTTGTGATTCACCATTGCAGCTTGACCTTTAGAATTGGAGTCAGACTTAGAATATTCCCATTCAAATAAATGGAATCTAAATTACCTGAATTTTTCAAAGTATAAGGCGCTCTGGAGCAGACCTGGGCAAGATGCGGCCCGGGGGCTGGATGCGGCCCGCCCACTGTCTGTGACCGGCCTGCAGAGGTTGGCCCAACCTGTGTGCGCGCACATGCGCAAACTAACAGCTGCGTAGCATTTCCAAAAGTCATGCGGCGTTTCCAAAAGCCACACAGTGGAGTCGGACGGCCCCGCCACCTACGCGCAGAAGCAAACAGCCAAAAAGCGGCAGGAGGGAAGGGAGGGAGGGAGGGAGGGAGGGAGGGAGGGAGGAAGGAAGGAAGGAAGGAAGGAAGGAAGGAAGGAAGGAAGGAAGGAAGGAAGGAAGGAAGGAAGGAAGGAAGGAAGGAAAGAAGGAAGGAAGGAAGGAAGGAAGGAAGGAGAAATGGTATTACTCTGGAAATATAAAACTATTAAATATGAATCTCTCCCCTTTAATGGAAAGCAAACAAGTTCCTTGATAGATAAAAATAGAAGTAGAAAGAAACTAGACAACTTTAGATTTAAAAAAATGAAATAATCAGGTAGCATTATATGAATTGAATGAATTATTAACTTAAAATTGCATAAAGGAACTTTCCAGGATCATAATGTTTCATAATTTGGAATTATAGGGAAGTGATAATGACCAAATGATTTCAGCTTTTTTCATTTAGCATCTGTCACCAGCATATGTATGCTATATACCAGGGGTGGGCAATTAATTTATAATTATAATATAATTAAAATATATAATATCGTATCATATCATATCATATCATATATAACTTTTCTAGATAAGAACCGGATGTTCAAGATATAATATATAATTATATATATAATATAATATAATATAATATATAATTATAATATAATATATAATTATAATTTATAATGATAATATAATCAACTCAGTTCTACCCAATAATATACAGTATTGGGTAGAACTGAGTTAATTATATTGGTCCGGCTCTCTAAAACCATCCCAATTTCTATGGCAAAATTAATTGCCCACCCATGCTCTGGAGTATAAGACACACATTAGTTTTTGGGGAGGAAAACAAGAAAAAAGAATCTTCCTCTGCCTACCAGCATTCATCGGTATTCATCTTTTAGCATCCTTGCAGCAAACAGCCTGGTCAGATTCAGTATGTTATCACAGCCTGATTCAGTACAAGCAGCTGATTGGTGGTTGGATCAGCCTCCCTGAATACTGCCTATCAGCTGTTCCAGGCTGTGGGGATCGCCATAGCTCATCGCTGTTTCCACGCATTGTGTTTTTGGCCTTCAAAGATTGCATTTTCTGTGTCCACACATTGCGTTTTCGGCCTCCACACGCCTTGTTTTAGACCCATTGCAGGCTATGGGAATTGCCATAGCACATCACCGGCAATCACCGCTTGCATGCATTGCGTTTTTGGCCTCAGTAAATCATGTTTTTGGCCTCCACATGCCCCATTTTTGACCTCCACGCATCACATTTTCGGACGCCACCTGGAACCATAAAACAATGTTTACAATACTAAAACAATAATAAATATAAAAACAAGGAAATTGAATAGTGATACAAATAATATAACAACCCATAGCCCTTTGGATTAGCTGTTTAATCATTCTTATTTTTACTTGGAAGTAGATATTTCTAAACTCATTGATGTCAAAGAAGATGCCTATTATTTATTTATTTATTTATTCATTCATTCATTTATTATTTAATTTATAAGGTACACAATTCTTTATTTATTATTTTAATTTATAAGTCGCCAATTTGCAGTAGTTTATAATAAATAATCACAGTATACAAGAAAGTATAATCACAGTTTATACTTTCTTGTATCCATAACAATAGGAAACCATTGTGTTTAATCCACTGTGTTATCAGTTTGTTGGTGGTCAGGGAGGAAGACCAAAATCAGATCCAAATTCACCAGACATTAGTTTTTTGTGATTCTGCTGTCTAACTAGAGCCCAATTTTGTATTTCTGCTTTTATTTTTTCCACTTTTCTCACACAAACTACATTTCATTGGATTTACTGAATTTCATCGTATCAACTTCTATTCTGCCATGTCCAGTTTTTAATGATTGTTGAAAGTTAATCCTAGTAGTGAAAGGAGTTTCCCATTCTTTCCTGTTCAATCTTCTAACTACAGCTTCTCATGGTAAGTTACAAATACAGATTGTCCTTGAACCTACAGCCACAATTGAGCCCAAAATTTATGTTGCTAAGTGAGAAATTTGTTAAATGAGTTTTGCCCTTTTTTATGACTTGTTTTGCCATGCTTGTTAAGTGAATCACTTTGAGTTGTTAAGTTAGTAACACAGTTGTTTAGTGAATCTGGCTTCCCCATTCTTGTCAGAAGGTTGCAAAAAGTGATCACTTGACCCAGAAATATTGCAATAGTCATAGCAACAGCAGTAGCACTTAGATTTATAAATTGCTCCAAAGTGCTTTTCAGCCCTCTCTATTTGAAGAGTTAGCCTATTCTCCACAACAATCTGGTTCCTGATTTTACTGACCTCAGAAGGATGAAAGGCTGAGCCAACCTTGATCTGGTCAGGATCAAATTCCAAACTGTGGGCAGAGTCAGCGTGCAATACTGAATTCTAACCACCTGAACCACCACGGCTCTCATAAATATGAACCAGTTGTTGAGCATCTGAATGAAAATCATGTTTTCATGGGAATGCTTTTTCATAAGCATGAGAAACAGTCATAAGTCACTTTTTTTCAGTGCCATTGTAACTTCACGCAGTCACTAAATGAACTGTTGTAAGTCAAGGAATACCTGTACAGTAATGTAAGAATATGATCAAAATTAGGAATCCAAACTGTTTAAACAAATAATGTGACTGTGACACATTAGATGTGTTCTGGGTCTGACATTTTCTGCAATCCCAGCATCCCCCCAAGATTTTCCTTCTGAAATTCAGCATCAAAACACTGTATTATGAAACCTGATTTTTCACTCCCTCAACTAAATTAAGCAGTAAAATAAATCATTAAGCCTTTTAATAAACATGGAAACAGAAACATAGAAGACTGACGGCAGAAAAAGACCTCATAATCCATCTAGTCTGCCCTTATACTATTTTCTGTATTTTATCTTAGGATGGATATATGTTTATTCCAGGCATGTTTAAATTCAGTTACTGTGGATTTACCAACCACATCTGCTGGAAGTTTGTTCCAAGGATCTACTACTCTTTCAGTAAAATAATATTTTCTCATGTTGCTTTTGATCTTTCCCCCAACTAACTTCAGATTGTGTCCCCTTGTTCTTGTGTTCACTTTCCTATTAAAAAACTTTATTCACTATTCCATGGAGCCACAAAATAGATCACATTTTCACTAGCTGGAATATATCCTTTATATATCCTTTATAAACTGCTATGCAAATAAATAAAAGTTACCCTACAAGGTGCTAGATATTTATGGAAGAAATTGTTACAGTAACTCCTCATTTTTTTCCCTGATTTCTTCTCTAAAATGTCCCAAATAGTAATAAAATAAATAAAACAATAATTTTTTTAAAAAATAAAAAAAACTCATTTTCATACATGAACCAAGAAAGTCCATCAACCCTGGAACTTTGGCAGATGATTTATTTATTTTTATTTATGTATTTGTTTATTTGTTTGTTTTGTCAAGTACATCGGAGATATGTAAAGATATAATAATATTCATATACATGATACTTAGGTAGTAAAAAAAAAATAAGAAGGAACATTGGATATAATAATATTCATACACATGATAATATTGTCTTCCTCAGAAAAAAAGTTTCAATGCTATACTAACTTCCTTATTCTTCTACTATGCTTTTGGGTATGATCAGGTTTATCTATAAAGAATGCAGTGGGAAAATTGGGGGCATCATAGGTTTCTAGTGTTTACAGCTGTAAGGGGAAAACAAAGATTTGGAACGACATGAATAAATTCTTTATAGCCTAATTGAAACTACAAATTGACGAGGCTCATTCTTGGCAGATGAATTCATTGCCGATGTATAAAGGATTTGTGTATTTTTGAAACCTGGTTATCTAAGAGTTGGAAGGAATGCAGAAAAAATAATTGAAATGATCAAAGGATTGGAATGTCTCCTCCACCCAGAACTGCTAAATATTAAAAACAAGCCAAAACAAAAGCGATCCAATGGTGCATGAAATTAAACATGCTAAGGTGAGAAAGAGAGAAATTGTTTTCCTCTGATCTTACTCAAACTTGGGAGTGATTATCTGGCAAAAGTCATTAATAAGCAAATGCATTATGACTTTAGAATGCAAACCCCATAATTTACACAACTGTATCTAATGTTAGGATGCAAGAACAAAAAGAGCAGATTGACACAGGCGCTTGTCATGTTTTTGACATGTCTAGCAACAGATATTTATGGCAAAGTGGCAGGTGATGAAAAGTGCTTCATGACATCAGGATGCGAAAGTTGCAACTTGTGTCAAGTGCTAAGATTTAAGGATGGGATTTACCTCGTGACATCATTATGCACACACATCATTTTGATGTTCCTTTAGCTTGCTGATGATGCATATACATACAGTATTTGCAAAATCCAGGAGAAAACTGTAGGAAGTTAGCTCCTACCCAGTAATGGGCTGCTACCCCCACGGTGGGGGACACACAGTGGGTGTAGTAAATTTATGCACTATTTATTGAATACTTAACAACTTTTTTATTGTCCTTCCTTCTCCAGTACCTTAGTATGATCCTTAATTAGTTTTAAAATAGGAAATCATTAAATAGTATGTTTTTACCCATCAACGCTTTAATCATTTTAATCATTATCTAGAATTGAACTTTTATAGCAATAAAAGAAAATTGAGCTACTTACCTAATCTGTTATCATACAGATCCTTGAGGGCTCAGTACAAAACCTTAAAATGTTACTATGCTCCTCAACAAATAATGCTGTCTATCATTTGTCCTTTTGTGGCTATTCAAATAATGTGACTTAACTGAAAAAGAGTCCAAGCCCCTATTTGAAAACCTATCTTGGTCGGTAAGCCATTCTCACCCAGTCACATGACCTTTAAGCCATCCCCATCACATGATTGTCAAGCCACTCCCACCTGTTCACATGGCTGGCAAGCCACTCCTACCTGTTCACATGGCTGGCAAGCCACTCCTACCTGGCCACATGACCATCAAGCCACCCCCACAAAAGTGTGGCAGTAAAAATTTTGGCAGCCCATCACTGCTCCTACCCCTCTCCTAAGAGAATGAAATGTTTTAGGAAATATTCAAAAGGCAGAATATTATCCAAGTCTGCAGAGAGGGGCGGCATACAAATCTAAATAATAATACAGTAGTCCCTCGCTATACCGCGCTTCACCTGCCGCGGCTTCACTTCATCGCGGGTTTTGAAGTCAGCTTCATTTGAATGATTTTACCACACAAACAAGCGCTAGAATCCCCCAGCAGGACTCCCAAATGATGAGCGGGGCAGGGACTGAGCTCCGGCGGAGGCCCGTCCCCTCGTTCAATCCCCCTCGCCAGTGCCGAAAGGAAAAAAAAGAAAGGAACGCGATGCGGCGGCGATTTCCAGACTGGGCTCGAGGGCGGAAGAGAGAGAGAGAAAAAAAGAAACAGCCGGGGCAGCTCACCAGGGACTTTACAGCTGGGGCAAGGCAAAAAACACAACATTTGGCCGAACTGCTGCAAAGAACAGAGTAAGTAGTAGTGGGGGGGAAAGGTTAGCCGGCCGTTGCTCGCCTCCAGGCATCCGGAGCTGGTGGGAAGGAGGATAAATTCCCCATCGCGGATTTCACCTATCGCGGCAAGGTCTGGAACGTAACTCCCACGATAGGTGAGGGATTACTGTAATAATAATATAATAATAATAATAATAATAATAATAACAACAACAACAAACAACTACTACTACTACTACTACTACTACTACTACTACTATTATTATTATTATTATTATTATTATTATTATTATTATTATTATATTTCCCTGGATGAGAAAATGGAGAGACTTGTTTTTAGACAGGAAACAGATTCACTCCTTGTAGCCCCCACTTTTGTCAATAGGCATTAAGGAATGGATCCAGCTCACTCATTCCCCCCACCTTTTTCAATGGCAATCTATTCTACATAACAAGCATCTACAGGAAGAACCATAATAGGAATCCCAAAGCCATCTCACTGGAGAACAGTGCATCAACCAAGCCTGGTGGGACACAAACAAAAGCCTACAAAGTTAGCTAAGACCCCCACCCCCTGGGCAGCCCAGCCAATGGGATACATTTAGAAACAAACATAGAAGATTGACAGCAGAAAAAGACCTCATGGTCAATCTAGTCTGCCTGTATACTATTTCCTGTATTTTATCTTAGGATGGATATACAGTGATCCCCCGAGTTTCGCGATCTCGATCTTTGCGAAACGCTATATCGCGATTTTTCCACCCGATGACGTCACTCCCTTCCTTTCTCATCTTTCTTTCTCTCTCTCTTTCTCTATCTTGCTTCTTCCTCTCTCACACTCTCTTCCTCCCTCTCTCATCTCTTTCTTTCCTTCTCTCTCTTTCTCTATCTCTCCCCCTCTTGCTCTCGAGCGGCAAGCGAGCAGCCGGGCGGGCGGGCGAACGGGCAAGTGGAGCGGGCGGGCGAATGAACGGGCAAGCGGAGCGGCCGGGCGGGCGAACGGGCAAGTGGAGCGGCCGGGCGGGCGGGTGAACGGGCAAGCGAGCAGCCGGGCGGGCGGGTGAACGGGCAAGCGGCAAGCGATCTTGGGGTTTCCCCTTTGCCTGGGCAGCGGGAAGACCCAGGGAAGGTTCCTTCGGCCGCCCAACAGCTGATCTGCTCCGCAGCGCGGCAGCAGCGAGGAGCCGAAGATGGGGTTTCCCCGTTGCCTGGGCAACGGGGAAACCCCATCTTCGGCTCCTCGCTGCTGCCGCGCTGCGGAGCAGATCAGCTGTTGGGCGGCCGAAGGAACCTTCCCTGGGTCTTCCCCGCCGCCCACACGCAAACTCCACCATCTGCGCATGTGCGGCCATGAAAAAAAAGGGCGCGCATGCGCAGATGGTGTTTTACTTCCGCACCGCTATATCGCGACAAATCGAGTTTCGCGAGGGGTCTTGGAACGGAACCCTCGCGAAACTAGGGGGATCACTGTATGTTTATCCCAAGCATATTTAAATTGAGTTACTGTGGATTTACCAACCACGTCTGCTGGAAGTTTGTTCCAAGCACCTACTACTCTTTCAGTCAAATAATATTTTCTCATGTTGCTTCTGATCTTTTGCCCAACTGACCTTAGATTGTGCTCCCTTGTTCTTGTGTTCACTTTCCTGAACCTTATTTAACCCTTTAACATATTTAAATGTTTCGATCATTTCCTCCCTTTCCCTTCTGTCCTCCAGACTATACAGATTGAGTTCATTAAGTCTTTCCGGATAAGTTTTATGCTTAACACCTCCCACCTTTTTTTGTAGCCCGTCTTTGGACACGTTCAATTTTGTCAATATCCTTTGTAGGTGAGGTCTCCAGCACTAAACACAGTATTCCAAACGTGGTCTCACCAGCGCTCTATACAGCAGGATCACAATCTCCCTCTTCCTGCTTGTTATAGCTCTAACTATGCAGCCAAGCATTCTACTTGTTTTCCCTATCGCCTGACTGCATTGTTCCACCCATTTTGAGACTGTCAGAAATTTCTTATACAGGAACAGGAAACTCTCATGGTGGGGATATAAAACAGAGGATATAAAACTGAGGCCATTCTCAGCATGTCTCCCCTTCTCTTCTTCTTCAACATCTTTGAGGCATGTGATTCCTGCTTTTTCCCAGGACCTCAAACCACGTGGTCCTGCTATCCACCATTAAACCATCTTTCCAAACAGCCTCCGTGCTTCCAGTGTCTTTTTCTCCACTTGGAACCAAACCCAGAAGGGACATTTCTTACAAAAAAACAAAAGGCCAGCCAATATATCATGACTTTGATACTGAAGTGCAGACGTTCCTACTGATATGTTTATTTACTTATTTATTTATTTATTTGTTTGTTTGTAGCATCCATATGCTGCCCAATTCCAAATGGACTCTGGGCAGCTAACAATAATAAGATAATATAAAATATAGTTACAATCGTAATCAAGAATAAAACCTTTATAAAAATACATTAATATCCCTACAAACCATACATACTCTCAATCATTCATGGCCGTATCAAGGTGACAGCTTAATGGCCCCAGGCCTGCTGGAAAAGCCAGGTTTTAACGGCATTCTGGAAGGCCAATAGGGTGGGAATAGTACAGGTCTCTGGCGGCAGTTGGTCCATTGGGGCTGCCACAGAGAAGGCCCTTCCCCGCGGCCCCACTAACATTGTTTGGTAAACGGGACTCAGAAAGGTCAACACTGTAGGTCCTTATTGATCGCAGGTAGGTATGAGATAGCAGGTGGTCCCATAAATAGTCTGGTCCTAAGATATGTAGGGCTTTAAAGATAATAACCAACACCTTGAATTGCATCCAGAGAGCTACTGGTAGCCAATGCAGGTCGCAGAGAGTTGGAGTAATATGGGTGTATTTTGATTGGAGTAGCTGTTATCCATTCATTACTGCCCCTTGATCATGCCATCTGGAATTGAGGCATGTTATCTCCAAAACATTCTGCCTGGAGAAAGACGAATACTGCTTATAACATAGATGATGGGCTACTAGATGGATAGATAAATCTAGTCTCTACAGACGTACAGATTTAACATTGGCAAAACTGTAGTGAAGACACAATGGGCCGATTGCTTGATGAAGGCGGCAGGTGTGGTGAAGAACACATCCCAATAATTTAACCACAAAGAAGTGGCAGCATCTGGAGTCACAACCTAAACAAGATCATTCCTGAGCTGGTATGACTTGATGGAGATTTCCAAAGAATGTCATAATTATAGCTCTGGTAATCAAAACAGAAAAGTCTAGAAAAGTTCTTCTACTTCATTATCAAGAAAAATGCATAGCTATGGCCACTAAATCACCAGGAGTTAAGACCAACTTGAAGAAAATTTTATTTTACTCTTGAGGAATTTTTCAAGCCTTTTTTTGGGGGTGGGGGAGGAAGCTAGCTCACCTATTGTGAATGTATTTACTTGTTAGTGTAAGAGTACAATAGTGGTGGAGCTTAACCTCATTCACAATGCTTCTTGCCGTGGAGAGGAGAGAAGATGACACGCTGACATCATCTTGCACTCTTGAAGAAAAGCAGGATTAAAAATCAAATAGATTTAAAGATTAGCTTCTCTGAGTTCATTGAAGAAATGGAGGCAACGTAGCAACCTTAAAAGGTTTTAAAAGCTGAAGGAATGTGATGCGACAGTGAATCATATACCTGCATGCCCCTAGAGGGATGTTATCTTAAGTTGCCCTGAGGCAGGTCCATGCAAGAACTGTTCTGCTAGTTAAAATACAAAACTGGAGTAGATTTTATCTACATTTCAGTCTACACCAAACATCCAAAAGACAAGTAGGGTCAAACTACTTCCTGTCTGTTTCTGCCAGCGAGTAGTGTGAATCAGTGGAATTGTTACAGAGACTGAAGGAAGAATGCAGTTAGGTTCACCCTAAGGATTTGTCCAGGATATGGGTCTAGAACAGTGGTTCACAACCTTGGGGTCAGGACCCCTTTGGGTGTTGAACGACCGTTTCATAGGGGTCGCCTAAGAGCATGTGAAAAGACAAATTTCCCATAGTGTTAGGAACTAAAGTTCTATTCTGGGGCCTTGGGACATATTTTTACAATCTGACCAATCAGGTGTTTATAGTGGGAGTGTCCCTCTGACCTTCCTGCCAATCCTCTTAAAGCTCTGTTGGGAGAATTGGGGCCAGACTTATGGTTGGGGGTCACCACAACATGAGGAACTATTTTAAGAGATTGTGGAATTAGAAAGGTTGAAAACCACTGGTCGAGAAAAATGGGTGGAATTCACATTTCAGTCACAAGTGCACTTTCAAACATCACTTTGGACTTCCACTATGGCAAGTCTGCTTCCTACAAAGACTCACTCTGCCATGGTAGAATAAACTGTCAGCACTCCTTAATTTTGAATCCTCCAGACGTGCTAAATAGTGTCTCCTAAAATGCTTAACTAGCATGGCCTCTGCTAGTACTGTCTGAGAATTGTGGGAGTTACAGTTTCAGCTGGTGAATGCAGATGATTGAAAGATGATTTACATCAGTGTTTTTCAACCAGTGTGCCGCGGCACACTAGTGTGCCGTGGAACATGGTCAGGTGTGCTGCAAGAGGGGAGAGAGAAAGAGAGAGAGAAAGAGAAAGAAAGCAAGAGAGAGAGAGTGAGAGACAAAGAGAAAGAAAGCAAGAGAGAGAGAGAAAGCAAGAGCGAAAAAGAAAGCAAGAGAGAGAGAGAAAGCAAGCGAGAGACAGAGAGAGACAGAGAGAGACAGAGAGAAAGAGAGGGGGAGAGAGAGAAAGCAAGCAAGAGAGAGAGAGAAAGAGAGAGAGAGAAAAAAGCAAGAGAGAAAAAAGAGAGAGACAGAAGAGGAAGGGAGAGAGAGAGAGAAATGAGAGAAAAAAGGGGAAAAAAAGAGAAATGAGAAAATGATTGAGGCAGAGAATGAGAGGAAAGAGAGAAACAAGAGAGAGAGAGAAGTGACTCTTGATTTAAAGCATATGATAAAAAGCACCCAAAGTATAAGAGAGGGAACACCCCCCCCCAGCCCTCACCTTTTTTTGGAAATGGTTCAGGAGCGTGTATATATACACACACACACACACACAAGCGGGGATAATATGTGTAATATGTACTTTCTTAGAGTGTCATTTTGTGTCATTTTGGTTGGTGGTGTGCCCCAGGATTTTGTAAATGTAAAAAATGTGCTGTGGCTCAAAAAAGGTTGAAAATCACTGATTTACATGATGCAAAGAGTAGGTATCACATGAAATAATGTCAAATGACTAGGAACCTTAAAATGGTTTTGGTTTGTTTGTTATATTTTAACCTCCTAGGTAGCATCTCTGGAAGAATAATGAATTGATGCTGCTTGCCAGAACTTAAACAGAACTGGTATATTTTCAAAGAAAATTCAGCCTCACCAAATTTCTATCTACACCATCCTTGTGCTTAGAGTGTGGTTACCTTCAGTTTACCATGGGGTGAACTTCCAATGTATTAAATGTTTGCTCAATATAATAAATGTTCACCCAAGATAAAATTAAGGATAAAGAAGGAAGAGTGGGAACAGCCTAGGAGTCACTCGTCATAAACAACTACCTAATGAAATAATAGGCACTTGGAGTTAAATAATTAAATCTTTCCTGCTAAGATGAGCTCATTGTTGTTCTGCTTAAAATAAATATTTTTTAAATGTGCATCTGTAAATGTTCATATGAGAAGTCTATTTTGGAGATGAACCAAAATATGCCTATACAGGTAGAAATCAAATTGATACAAATTTGTACCTTGATACAAAGAGGTAGAAAAGCAAAAATATGGCCTGGAGTTGATTGTGAAACTGACTATCAACTACTTATATATGAGTTCTAAAGCAGAAAAACAAACTTTCCATTATATGATAATGAGCATATACCCACCATTTTCAAGGAGATGATCCAAAATTATAATGTGGTCCTGAATCTTTTGGGGTTTTTTAGACTTTTATCTTACTTTTATTTTTATATAAAACTCAGGCCAGCAAACATAGCCAATATTTTTTCCTCCTATTTTACCCACACCAATCCTGTGGGGTGACTTGGACTGAGAGAGTGTGACTGGCTCAAAGTCATGCAACCAGTTTATCATACCTAAAATTGGACTAGACCTCA
Source organism: Erythrolamprus reginae (assembly GCF_031021105.1). Taxonomy (NCBI): domain Eukaryota; kingdom Metazoa; phylum Chordata; class Lepidosauria; order Squamata; family Dipsadidae; genus Erythrolamprus; species Erythrolamprus reginae. Next base: position 193,991,136 of record NC_091951.1, on the reverse strand, counting down.
CCATCTCCTGGATTCCAGGCTAATTCCTTAACTACTACGCCAATCTATCAATCTCATTGATAGTGGACCAGAGGAGAGATGAAATAAAACAAAGCAATAGTAAAGGATGCCCGAGAGCGAGGTTTGCTAAAGAGCAAGAAACAGGAGAAACCAAGCTGAGTGTCAAAATGAGTAGTGGAAATTGCTAAAAAAAATAAGACAAAGCAAAAAAAAACCCTGATTTTAAGAAGGAATTTAGAAAACAAAATCAATGAGAATGACAATAGCATTGTAATTGCTTTGATATTTTGATATTGGTTTTAAAATATCCAAAATGAAATCAGACAGATAAAAAATGTTTCTTGTAAAAGATCCCTGAAATCAGAATGAGGCTCCAATCTCAAACTGGCCTGCTAAAGAACGTCACAGGCAGATAGTAACAAAGATCAAACAAAGATGGAAGAAATGTACTGAAATTCTGTGCAATAGAGATGTCAACATCCAAGATAGCTTAGAAGATATTCCTTACAAGGATCTCTAGTGCTAAAAGATTATGTTAGATCTGCACTTAGTCATTACCCTTATCCTTGTTCATAAAAGAAAGGCCCTTGGGGAAAAGATGAATACTTTGGGTGAAATATCTGCAAAAGGAAGCAAAGAAAAATCAGTATTAAATTCTAATCTAACTGTGCCAACAAATGTAGACAGTAACCATCACATTGAAAGAGTTCACTCTAAATGTCAGTACCAAAGAAAGGAGACTTAACAAAATGTGCAAACTATCATGTAACTTCCCTAATGATATTTGCCAACAAAATAATTTTAGGATCATTCACTGCAGATTAGAGCCCTTCCTGGAATGGAGAATGACAGATGTCCAAGGTGGCTTTAGAAAAGGCTCAGGAATAATGACACATTACTGTTGATGCATGCTGAATAATTGGGAAAGCCAAATACCACACATAAAAGTCAGTATGGGCTTCATTGATTAAATAAAGGCCCTTAATGTGTTAGTCATATCATGCTGTGGCATTGTCTGCAGTCAGAGGAGAATTATGTTACCTAGTTAGGGTAATGAAAGGTTTGCAAGAAATAAGATCAAAGAGGACTAAGGACCCCTGAGATGAGAATCTCAGAACATGTATTGTCTTTATTTTGAAATCTACAGTATATTTACAACAGGAAGCCGCAGGTTAGATGTTGGCTCCAGGCTCCTGGCTCCAGGTTGACAAAGGAGCGAGACATGGTTGTATACTCTCTCTTTATTTATTCAATTTATATGCATAATATATATTGGAGGGAGCTAGATTGGAAGTAGATAAGTGTAGTTTTAAAATAGGTGGAAGAAACAACCACCTTTGCTGATGAAAGAAACTAGTAGGTGAAAATAGAAATGATGTACAAGTTTTAGTTAGGAAAGAAGGAAGCACGATGGGGAAAAATGGAATTAAGATGTAAGTATAGAGCAGAACAAACTAGTGACAACAGATATAGCAACCAACTTTAGCACTGACAATAAAAATACACAAATGGTATACAGATCAATTATCAACAATAAATACCAACACCAAGAAATACAAGACAGACAGACCAGTTGTACTTGGGTGGATAATCAATGAAAGTCTTGAAAAAGGAGTTAGGATATTGTGTTGGGTGTCAACATGCGAAGTTTTCTTGACCTGAGTTGTGATTGCGAACCTATGGCATGGGTTCCACAAGTGGCATGCGGAGCCATATCTGCTGGCACGCTAGCTGTTGCCCTAGCTGAGCTCCAACGTGCATGTGTGTGCCGGCCAGCTGATTTGTGGCTCGAACAAAGGCTCTGGGAGGGTGTTTTTGGCTTCCAGAGAGCCTCTGGAAGGATGGGGGAGGGCGTTTTACCCTCCCCAGCTCTGGGGAAGCCTTTGGAGCCTGGAGAGGGCAAAGCACGAGCCTACCTTCCCACCAGATGTTGGGAAACAGGCCATTATCTGACCTCCAGAGGGCCTCCAGTGGGTGGAGGAAGCTGTTTTTGCCCTCCCCAGGCATTGAATTATGGGTGTGGGACTGGCGCATGCGCAATAGCATACACACATGCTCTTTCACCACCCAAGGGAAAAAAGGTTCACCAGAAGATTCGTGGATGGGAAATTGCACCTTGCAGCTGCCCCAAGGGATTCACACCTCAGTCGAATCAAAGCACATCTTAGCCAGGACAAAGTCAAGGCCATCTTCATGGAGACCCACAATGGACAGAGGGAGTGACTTCTACAACCTGCAAAATTGCTTCATTGGGGAATGTGACTGGTGACCCACCTTAGGAGGGGTGGGGCAACAGGGTCAGAGGCAAGGCGCGAACTAGGTAAAGTCAGAGCTGGCTTCACTTAGTTTGTGCCGACATGGCACTCCTAATAAAGAACTGTATTTTTCTTGCAAGATGGCTCCTGATTTTATTAAGGAATTGCTCAGAACCCTGACAATGGGTCTATGCCTTTTGGGGCCAAATGCTCAAATGTAATGTGAGCATCCCACATGCATGCGCCCTGCCTGCTGTGCATGTGCCCTGCCCTACATGCATGTCTATACATCCCCTGTGCATTTTTCCCACCCTCCCTCACCCATTTTTGCCTTATATGTTGGTGCAGGAGTCCTTTCAGGCCCAAATCAGGGTGTGGGGGAGGCGCACATACGAGCAAACCCCCCAAAATTGCAATGCAAGGCACACCCCCATAGGCGGCAGAGACACGAAGATAAGTTGGTCAGCGGGAACCATGTACACATGGGCAGTGGAGCTGGGCTGGGGCAACCGCTGGTGTGTCCATAGAGAGGGCTCCGCATGCCACCTGTGGCGCATGTGCCGTAGGTTTGCCTTTTAACGGGTCTTTACCAACGAAGTTCCAAACTATGCAGGCGGTGGTTTTCTCAGTGAAACCAGGGAAGTGAAAACACTGAATTTTAAGAAGCAAGGTTGAAATAACTTTTGAATTTTGGTGTTGGAGAAAACCCCCGCACACACATCACCCCAGAAAGGGAATCACTAATATTTTTCATTAACTATTTTGGCATTTTACTGCTGAGCTATTTTTCAAATTGATCATTTTATAGAAGTAGATAATCCTTGACTTAGGACCACAACTGGGACTGGAATTTTGGCTGTTGACCAAAGCAGCTGTAAAGTAAGACATCCACATGACTACCTTGTTCAACAACTGCAATCCTATCTCTGGCTGTTAAGTGGATCCCAGCTGCATGGATCATTAAATGATACTAAATTATTTGGAATAATGGTCGATAAAACCATAGAGACTGATATGAGAAGTATAATGGTAGGTTAGGAAAACCGTATAAATGAATAGTGATTTTTATGGGGAATTTGGTTATGATAAATTAGGGGGGGAGAAAATAAACTAAAATTAATAAAAAGTGAATGAGCAATTTTGGCTTAAAATTAAAAGGCATGAAAAAGAGAACTATCATGGTGAATTAAGATAATAGTGGTTAATTTGGGGGGAGGGTTTGAAATTAATTCTTGGACATCCCAGAAGACAAAATTAGATGTATATTTTTTCTTTCTTTTTTAGAAGCTGAATAATATAACAAAAATATACCTGAAATGAACTGTTCGATGTATTAAGAATACATGAAAGATTGATTTAAAAATGTATAAATATAAGCATGTGTTTACAAATACAGCAACATTTAAAGGTACAGTGGTACCTCTACTTAAGAACATAATTCGTTCCGTGACCAGGTTCTTAAGTAGAAACTTTCTTAAGTAGAAGCAATTTTTCCCATAGGAATCAATCTAAAAGCAAATAATGCATGCAAACCCATTAGGAAAGAAATAAAAGCTCCGAATTTGGGTGGGAGGAGGAGGAGGAGGAAGAGGAGGAGGAGGTGAGGTGAGGGGAATCAAAAACATCCAAACTTTAAGGCTTAAAAAAATAAAAAGAGGGACTCTGAGGTGGCGACGAGAAGCACACACCTCCAATACACCCGGCACGAGGCTGCCTCCCATACACTGCCTCCCATACAATGGCTGCTGCTGCTGCTACCTGCTGCCTCTTCCTTCCCATGCTGAAGGACTCCCCTCTCCTCTCACTCGCTCGCTTTGTAGCTGGTGCCTTTTCTTCACTGTGGTAACTCCTCAGCTACCCAGAGCAAAGGGAGTGTTTCTTTTCTCTGGGCGCTAGCAGAGGTTTATTCCTTCTCCAAGCACCCAGAGAAAGGAAAATGCTTTGTTCACTCTGCCACAACCTCCTTAACTGCCACCGAAAGGCTCCTCTGGCAGCCCAGAAAAGCCCAAAATGGCCGGGATTAAAGAGGGAATGGCAGGAAACTGGCCAGGCCTTCGTGCCGCTCTCAAATTTCCTGGAAAATTTTTCTGGGCTCAGGTTCTTAAGTAGAAAATAGTTCTTAAGAAGAGGCGTTCTTAAGTAGAGGTACCACTGTACATGGATTGATGTATGGAATGATGGAAAAATTAAAAATTGGGGAAAAAAAGATTATTAAATGGAGGGAATGCCAGATAAGGAGCATGGGTCATGAGGGAGACCCTGTGAAGCTCCTTTCAGAAGTTGTAAATTCTTCCTGCTGAATTTTAAGCCCTTAAGCAGAGAGGCATTCACACATGGCCTGTGCAGGGCCTCCAACTACCTACCTGAGGCAAGTCGATTCTACCCTCTCTGCTTGGATTTTGGCTGTCTTTTCTTCCTTGGAGTCTTGCTGAAAGAGCTGCCTGCCAAAAGAGCAGCTCCCCTCCATGAACGGAAGGCAACTCCTTCCATAGGCACAGGAACAAAGATACAGTCTTCATGATTTAAGCTCCATTTCTTCTGCACCGGCTGAAGGACCTCAGCTCCCCTTAGGAAGCAGTTCTTTTAGCCAGTGTCCGCTCCCACCCCCCCGAAACAAAATGGAATTTGCTTCGGAGGTGGTGGCAGCTTGCCAACATCCCCTCTGCCAATTTCTACTTTGATTTTTCTGGAGAAGCCAGCAAAGAAAGATTGTACATGGCAATCACCTGACTATGGGATGCTTGGCCAGCTGTTTGTTTGTAAGGGCAAACAGGTTGCCAAGCTTCCAGATTGCAACCACAGATCCCGAGGGTGGGGCATTTGTATCATTTTGCAATGGCCACTGTAGTTCTGGACCATTTTAAGCAAACAATTTATAAATCAAGAATCTATCTGTAACGGACAATATGGCAATGCCAACCGTGAATGGCCTAGCCCAGGGGTAGGCAAAGTTGGTTCTTCTATGACATGTGGACTTCAACTCCCAGAATTCCTGAGCCAATTATACTAGCTCAGGAATTCTGGGAGTTGAAGTGCACATGTCATAGAAGAGCCAACTTTGCCTACCTCTGGCCTAGACAATTAAACATGTTTTTGGATGCCGAAGAACTAGTAACCCTACCAGCTGAGCCAGAGGCCGCCTTGGCAAGGATATGAATTTAAACTACTCTTACCCTGTTTTCAGATATTGATCCCTCACTGTATGCCAATATTCCTCCAACAAACATACTGTCAAGGTTCCAGGTAACATCCAAACTAAATCAGAGTCCAAGTCAAAGTACAGCTCAAAGTTCCAATTTATTTCTAGAGCCAACCTGGCACCTACACTGGGAAACCTGAATCTGAGTTTCCCACTCAGTTGAAAATTCACATCCTTTGTCCCCCACCCACAAACCTGTCACGTTGTCCACTCAGATTGTGCCAGTGTGGCAAGCCCTTCCTCCACTTCCACCCAGGTGGGTGGGCATAGGATGGCCTTGAACCACTTGAAAGAATACATTGTGGCTGCATCTGTCCACTCATGAAAATCACCCCTCCCAAGTTCCCATAAACATCAGACCTTCTATAGATAGTGTGGCAAGCCATTAATTTGTCACCAATTTTTGTCACATATGCCCAACTAACCACTAACCCTGTCTGATAGTACAAAATCGACAAAAAGTCATTTTGATTTAGAGTTAATGGAGCACTGCCCATTTTTGGCAAAAATTGCCAAGTAGCTCAGAACTCTTACTAGCAAGTCTTTACGACAGTCAGCCAATAGGAGGTGAGGTTGGGCATTGTGACCAATCAGCATGGGTTGCGGTGAGAGGGGATATTTTTAATAGAGTTTTGTAAGGGGCAGACTTCCTCTGTCAGCCACTCTTTCTCTCCGCTTTCTCTTTTCCTATGCAAAAGAGGTCAATTGATCAGATTCCCCAATGCTAAAGGAGGATAAAATTAGCTTAACCCTGTGCATGATTGGATCCAGTTGGGGTTATAATTCCTCACGAGTCAGCTTGTTTAAATGAATGATGGGAACAAGGTCAAAGAGACAACTGATTGAAAACTGTTGGCCCTTCACTAATTTATTTATTTATTTTATTTATTCGATTTTTATGCGCCCCTTCTCCTTAGACTCAGGGCAGCTTACAACATGTTAGCAATAGCACTTTTTAACTGAGCCAGCATATTGCACCCAACAATCTGGGTCCTAATATTGTAGTGAAAATGCAATTTTCTGTTTGATGTATCTTTGCTACTCCTGGCAGGGTCTGCCTGCTATCTGTTAGCTCTATGGCTTAGATGCAATGATATATAAAAGTATATATTGATATTTAGTTATAGAAGGTTGACTCAGCCTTCCATCCTTCCGAGGTGGGTAAAATGAGGACCCGGATTGTGGGGGCAATATGCTGGCTCTGTTAAAAAGTGCTATTGCTAACATGTTGTAAGCCGCCCTGAGTCTAAGGAGAAGGGCGGCATAAAAATCGAATAAATAAATAAATGAGCATAGGATTCAATAAGTTTGATTGTCAAGGATATACAGTATATATTTACTGATAGATAAATAAATAAAAACTGTAAAGGAAATACAGTTTTATATGAATGACACATAAATGAACGTTTAACATTAAGACAATTTACCGAAGAACGGTCATAGAGGTCGATATGTATATTTGTAAATGTGTTGTTTTGTTTTGTTTATATGTTTGTCCTTATTTTACTGTTGATTTAATGTTTATATTTGACAAAAATATTTTTAAAAAGCAAAAGTGGGACTTTTTGTTGTTTAAATGTCAGAGCAAGCCTAGCTGCATAGTTTTGTGACATACTTAATTTAGGGTTAGCGTACGGGTGAACTCCAGGTTGGGCCTCCCAGTGGAAAACCATTCTGCAGCAATCCTAGGTTAGGTGGAGCAATTCTATAACTTGGTAGGTTCCTATTATCCTAAGAAAACATACTATTTTAGGCACTGAAATTTACACAGTCACTATTATCACACAGTTCTACCACCTGGAAAGTGCAAATGAGAACACAGAAAGGAGTGAAGAGAGATTGTCTATTTGACTTTCACACCAAACTCAACTAAGGGCCAGTTTTGGATTGATGCATGAGAAGTACAAGCAGTCCTGAAATTATGACCACAAATTGAGCCCTACATTTCTGTTGCATTTTACAACCTTTCTTGACACAGCTGTTAAGCAAATCACTGCAGTTGTTAAGTTAGTAATACCTTTGTTAAGAGAGTCTGACTTTTTTATTTTATTTATTTATTTTATTTATTCTTTGTCCAATATACAATACATATGGAAGAAAATAGACATTAAGTAATATATATAGGGATAGTAAGTAAAAAGAAGAGAAGTAGATGAGAGGGAGAGAATATATATGATATATGAGAAAAGGAAAGACAATTGGACAGGGGACGTAAGGCACATCAGTGCACTTATGTACGCCCCTTACTGGCCTCTTAGGAACCTGGAGAGGTCAATCGTGGAGAGTCTACGGGAGAAATGTTGGGGGTTGGGAGTTGACACTATTGAGTCCGGTAATGAGTTCCACGCTTCGACAACTCGATTGTTAAAGTCATATTTTTTACAGTCAAGTTTGGAGCAGTTAATATTAAGTTTGAATCTGTTCCGTGCTCTTGTGTTGTTGCGGTTGAAGGTGAAGTAGTCGTTGACTGGAAGGACGTTGCAGCGTATGATCTTGTGGGTAATACTTAAATTGTGTTTTAGGCGCCGCAGTTCTAAGCTTTCAAGACCCAGGATAGTTAGTCTATTTTCGTAGGGTATTCTGTTTCGAGTGGAGGAGTGAAGGGCTCTTCTGGTGAAATATCTTTGGACGTTTGGACTTAAAAGAAGGTCACAAAAAGAAGATCACATGATCCCAGGATATTTTAACCGTCATAAATATGAGTCCGTTGCCAAGGGTCCAAACTTTGATCACATGACCATGGGGATGTTGAAATGGTCTATGAAAATGGACCCGTTACATTTTTTTTGGTGCCATTGTAAATTTGAACAGTCACCAAATGAATTGATCTAAATGGAGGACTGAGGTAAATTTATATTATGAGTTCAGAGACAAATTTCACTTGGAAGGTAAGGGAAAAGGGTCCATCCATTCATTCCTCCCTCTACCAGAATTCAGGTACCCAATCTTAGCTTTTTCCTTCAGCGGTGGACAATTTTTAATGTGAGGATTCAATACCACATGAAAAGGCTGTAGTTACTTTTCTCTTAGGTATCCAGTATTTTCCCAGAACACCCTTTTAGGTAAAGTGGCTCACATCTGTGATTAAGCAGAGAGGCACTCCCACCAGTGAGCTTCAATCAAGATGAATAATGTCCTGAACCTTAAATGGTCATCTCAACAAAATGTTCTTCCACAAATGTCCTCATAACGTTGCCCTTCCCAGCCCAAAGATGAGGCAGTGTGACTTCACCTTTGTCTTTTCTGCTTTTCCTGATACAAATTCTATTCCGGGCGGGGTACAGCACACTTCATTGTGATGTAAATAATGAGGCAGGCAGAGGTTAGTTGGATCTGCCCAACTCCTGTTGGCCACTTAGGCAGGTTACTTCCTTTCCTCTTGTTAGGCACAACCTTCTGTGGACATTTTGGCTGGGACTGTGAGAATGGCCAGACCCTTGGTTTCCACAAAAGCAGTTGCATGCTAAGGGAGAGATACTGTAGATCAATAGAGATAGATAGATAGATAGATAGATAGATAGATAGATGGATGGATGGATGGATGGATGGATGGATGGATAAATAGATACTGTGAATGAATGGTTGGATGGATGGATGGATGCCTAACCAGCACTTTCTAGCATTTGTGTAGTCTCCTTATATATATAGGTTTAACGCTCATTTGAAAAACCATTAGACTTTTAAAAAAAATAGCTTTAATGCCGCGAAGGTTAATTAACATTGGCAAACAGGTAGATTGCACATTGGTGATTCTGTTTTGAAAGAAGGGGTTCGGCACTTTCTAGTGGATGATTTACTAAGTAAGGGAAAACCACTTCGAGTCCAGGGTTGAAATGCTACCGTGTTTCCCTGATAGTAAGACCCCCCCCGATTGTAAGACATATGGGAGGTTTCAGGGGGGTCGGCCTCTTGCCCGGCGGGGAGAGCAAAGGCGGTGGTGGGAGTAACGGAGGCGAGGCGGAGAAGAAAGAAACGGCGGATAGCTGGCGAGGCGGCGGCTAGAGGGCTGGACCCCGCCGCTTTGCCGCCGCTCCCGCCGGGGTCCAGCCCTCTAGCCGGCGGGGTCCAGCCCTCTAGCCGGTGCCTCGCCAGCTATCCGCCACTTCTTTCTTCTCTGCCTCGCCTCCACTACTCCCACCGCCGCCTTTGCTCTCCCCGCCGGGCAAGAGGCCGGGCGAGCAGGCCGAGGCGCTGGAACTGGGGCTGCCTGTCCTTGGCGTGAACGGCGGGCAGGTGGCGCTCGGCACCCAGTATCCCGTCTTCTCGCCACCACCCGAGCTCCCTCCGGAGCCTGCCGCCGCGCTTCCTCCGCCGGCCGAGGAGTCCTTCTTATCCGCGCCGGGTTTGGGAGACTCTCCTGGGCGCGAAGCTCCCTCGCCAGCGCCGCGAACTGCTCCGACGCCTCCGACACCAGCCGGTAGCGCGTCAGGAAGTCGCCGCCGGCTCCGGCACCCGAAGAGGCCTCGCCCAGGCCGAAGCCCGAAGACAAGCCGGCCCCGGTGCCCAGGACAATATAAGACATACCCCCAAAGTAAGACACAGTGGGGCTTTTGGGGATAAAAAGAAAGTAAGACACTGCCTTACTTTCGGGGAAACACGGTACCAGTTCAACTCTGTTCCAGCAAACCGGTAGCAGTGGCCACTTAGTGGTTTGGAGAACAGTTAGCGGTGGCAGCGCGAGGCTGTGCCCACTCGCCCGACTGTCACCATTTTTTTTTTGTTTTTAACCTTCTAAACATGTGCAGAGGGCAAAAAAGCGTGCCCAACAGTGGCATGCACACCAGTAGGGAAAGTAAGTATATTTCACTGCTGCTCGAGTCGTTTCCACACCAACAATGGTTCCCCTTGGAAATCCTCCCCATGCACCCAGCACATACCAGACAGTAATATATTCCCATATCATAGTCCAAGAGAAAATGCATTGGCAAGAGAAATCCTAATGTGGTTGAAATGGCAAAACTGACTAATTTGATTAAAGAAAAAAGAATGTAAGTATTTTTGTTTTTTGATTGGGGGTTATACTGAGTAGCAGTAGTAGTAGTAGTAGTAGTAGTAGTAGTAGTAGTAGTAGTAATTATTATTATTTATTAGATTTGTATGCTGTCCCTCTTTGAAGATTGGTAGATCTTTATACTATTTCTTTATACCATATGTCAGATCTTTATGCCATTTTTATATGGTAGAAATGGCTTATTCATATTATTATGAAAAAAGCAAAAGGTTGTGATTTGATGCTAATGCCTTATTTTACTGCAACAGAGTTGGATGTCAATGTTTCTTTTTCTTTCTTTTTTTCCTTATCCATCCTCACTTTTCTTCTCCCCCTCTTCCTCTCCACTGCTTTTCTATTTACCTTTGTATTTTGTACCTTATAATATTTTATAAATCAATTTTTAAAAAAGTTAAAGAGAGAGAGAAACCCTGTACAGGATTTGTAGGAAAGCTTAGACACCTCCTGCCTTTTTCACAACCAAGAACCTTTCTTTGCTCTGCATTAGTTCCCTCTGCAAGGGAAACTGATAGATAGAAAAACTGATGCATCCCTTCTTAAAGCAGAGGTCACATCCTGAGAAAAGCAGTAAACTTTGTATAAATCTAGCTAGAGAAGACTGGATGTATAATCCCAAAGAGCTTCTGCACAAAGACAGAAACATCTTGGATGGTAAAATGGGCTGTGGTTTTCAAACTTGCACCACCTGTTTGTTCTGCATTGCTGATTCCTTTGGGCCTTAACCCTAGTGGTTCTCAAGCCAAAGAAATAACGGCAAGCTTTGAAAGGCAAATACAGTGGTACCTCTACCTAAGAATGCCTCTACTTACGAACTTTTCTTTATAAGAACCGGGTTTTCAAGATTTTTTGCCTCTTCTTGAACCATTTTCCACTTACAAACCCGAGTCTCTGAAACTGTAACCGGAAAAGGCAGGGAGAAGCCTCCATGGGGCCTCTCTAGGAATCTCCTGGGAGGAAACAGGCCACAAAAGGCATGGAGAAGCCTCCATGTGGCCTCTCTTGGAATCTCCTGGGAGGAAACAGGGCTGGAAAAGACAGGGAGAAGCCTCCATGGGGCCTCTTTAGGAATCTCCTGGGAGGAAACAGGCTGAAAAAGGCATGGAGAAGCCTCCATGTGGACTCTCTGGGAATCTCCTGGGAGGAAACAGACCGGAAAAGGTGTGGAGAAGCCTCCATGTGCCTCTCTGGGAGGAAACAGGGCTGGAAAAGGCAGGGAGAAGCCTCCATGGGGCCTCTCTAGGAATCTCCTGGGAAGAAACAGGCCGGAAAAGGCGTGGAGAAGCCTCCATGTGGCCTCTCTGGGAATCTCCTGGGAGGAAACAGGCCGGAAAAGGCTTGGAGAAGCCTCCATGGGGCCTCTCTGGGAATCTCCTGGGAGGAAAGAGGGCTGGAAAAGACAGGGAGAAGCCTCCATGGGGCCTCTATAGGAATCTCCTGGGAGGAAACAGGTCCTCTCTTCCCTCCCTGTGGTTTCCCCAATCACACATATTATTTGCATTTACATTGATTCCTATGGGAAAAATTGCTTCTTACAAACTTTTCTACTTAAGAACCTGGTCACGGAACAAATTAAGTTTGTAAGTAGAGGTACCACTGTAATATTCAAATCTATCTATTTTCAAAGGTCGGGTCTATGCAGGCATGACAGGTTTCCAAGGGCTGAGTGAAAAATCTCCCCTTTAACCTCTACATTCCTAGGTTGTGAAGCAACGGGATTCTTCTAGCTGATTTTTCACACACCACATTTCTTCAGAACAGTAAAGCTTTAGATCCAACGTGTGCCAGCTCTCCTGCCTACGACTCACCACGTGCGATTTGTCATTCCTCTTTCAAAACTAATCACTCTATTTAGCTCCTAAACACACAGTGTGGATTAGCAGGAAAGCTCTCAAATCCCATCTTTTACCTGGAAAGTAACAACCCAAAACTAAGTCCTGTCATCGTTAAAGAGTTTATCAGCACTGCAAAAATAAAAAAAATTAAAAATGTATATATACAAACTTGCATCTTGCAGTTAAGTCTGTCATATTTTCAACTTCAGAATTCAAATCCCTTTGAGTAAACAGTGTATTTTGCCAATGCTGTGCCACAATCAAATCACGCAAAATAAAAATTGCTAAATTAATGTGAGGACTTGGGCAAGCAACCTGACCGATAAATAATACAGTGATACCTTGTCTTACAAACACCTCGTCATACAAACTTTTCGAGATACAAACCCGGGGTTTAAGATTTTCTTGCCCCTTCTTACAAACTATTTTCACCTTACAAACCCACCGCCGCCGCTGGGATGCCCCGCCTCCGGACTTCTGTTGCCAGCGAGAGCACCTGTTTTTGCACTGCTGGGATTCCCCTGAGGCTCCCCTCCATGGGAAACCCCACCTCCAGACTTCCATGCTTTTGTGATGCTGCAGGGGAATCCCAGCAGGGGAATCCAGCAGCGCAAAAATGGGCGCTTCGCTGGCAACGGAGGTCCGGAGGTGGGGTTTCCCAGTGAGGGGAGCCTCAGTGAAATCACAGCATTGCAAAAACACAGAGGTCTGGAGGTGGGGATTCAAGGACTTCGATGTTTTTGCAATGCTGTGATTTCACTGATGCTCCCTTCACTGGAAAACCCCACCTCCAGACTTCCGTTGCCAGAGAAGCACTCATTTTTTCGATGCTGGGATTCCCCTGCTGGGATTCCCCTGCAGCATCGCAAAAACACAGAAGTCCAGAGGTGGGGTTTCCCATGGAGGGGAGCCTCAGGGGAATCCCAGCAGTGCAAAAACGGGCGCTTCGGCTGGCAAAAGGGGTGAATTTTGGGCTTACACGCATTAATCACTTTTCCATTAATTCCTATGGGAAACATTGTTTTGTCTTACAAACTTTTCACCTTAAGAACCTCATCCTGGAACCAATTAAGTTTGTAAGACAAGGTATCACTGTATTTCAGTTTCTGAGCACTAAAAAGCCATAAAACACATGATTATGTATGCAAAACTATACACAAAACTTACCAATGCTGCCAGATGAAGAACCCAATTGTAACCCATGAAAATAAACATTGGTTTTGGTGGGGTCCACAGCATAGGGTTAAAAAAATCAAAAGGACAACTACGACAGTGGGAGAGAATAGCAATACCAGTAGCATTTAGGCCTATAACTCATCTTATAGCACTTTACAGCACTCTCTGGGCCATTTACAATGTAAGCATTATTTTTATATTGCCCCCAATAATTTGAGTCCTTATTTTACTGACCTTAGAAGGTCAACCTTGAGCCTTGTCAGGAAGCTAACTCCTGGGTGTTGGTAAAGTTTGACTACAATACTGCACTTTAACCACTGTGCCAGCTTTTTTTTAAAGCATGATTATAATATTTGAGGGTTTAAAATTTATGCATAAAATCAAATTAACAGCTGGTGACACAGCTGCTCAATTATGGGCGCTACTTCTGCAAAGCAAAATACAGTGGTACCTCGACATACGAGTTTAATTCATTCCAGGCCTGAGCTCGTAAGTCGATCAACTCGCATCTTAAACGAATGCCTTTAGACTTTGTTTTTTGCGCCAAGATAACTGGAAGCAAGGAGATTCTTGCGCCACCTAGTGGAAGCTCGGCTCATATCCCAAATTTGAGCTCCGGTGTCAAACAGAAATTTTGCTCACGTCGCGGCTCGTAACTTGGAATACTCGCATGTGGAGCAGCTCGTATCTAGAGGTACTACTGTACAACTCAACACTTAGTTGTATGGAAACCATGCACCATGGTGGGTGAAGTCAATTGTGCAAGTATTTATTACCCAATATTTTGAATGAGAAGAACCAACTGCAAAGAAAAGACCACTGGCCATCCCCATCTTCTCCAGTGCTTCATCAATACCCAGCCCCATGGAATCCCACTACTGGAAGCAAAACTCCATTCTGATACTGATTGGTGATAACTGTATTCAGCTGAGTGGGGCCCCAATCCTGACCTAGTGATTCCACTATTTACTATGACTCTGTGAAGTGATAGAAGGGATGGAAATGCACTTCTGTATCTGAACCAATCCTGGCTTTGTGCCATTGCAAGTTGTGACAGCTTTAAAGATATCACAGGACATTTCACTGATACCATTGCAACATGAATATTCCTCCGAGATTTCCAGGCTAGAAGAAAAGACCATTTAACACCCCACAGAATACACATCTGCCAATTTGTCTTATAAAATTGAGCAACGTAGAATGAGAGGAGCAACTTGGTTTCTTGCGCCATGAGCAATCTTCAGACAAAAGCATCTGGATCGTATCCAGATTGTCTGGATAAATCGGGTGAAATCCAGCAGGTTCTGACAGGTTCTGGAGAACCGGTAGCGGAAATTTTGAGTAGTTTGGAGGACTGGCAAATATCACCACTGGCTGGCCCCAGAGTGGGGTGGGAATGGAGCTTTTGCAATGTACTTCCCCCAAGAGTGGGGAGGGAATGGGGTTTTGCAGTATCCTTCCCCCGCCACGCCTACCAAGCCACACCCACCAAGCTATGCCCATGCCTATCAAGTCACGCCCATAGAACTGGTAGTAAAAAAAATTGGATTTCACCACTGGGGAAAAATGCCTCGGCTAGATGATTTAAACAGGATCTCCCTTTGCTGGGTTGTCCATGAGAATCTGAAAAATGTGCTTCAGAAAGCTGACTTACTCTGTTTTGAAAATAAATGAATTGGCAGAAGATAACAGGGACACTCACACAAACACACATCATGTCATGCCCTATTGTTAAGAGAAGAAAACCAACAGATCAGAACGATGATATATAAATGCCATTCTATACTTTCTGTGAATGAAGATGTTTCCTTTTTGGAATAACATAGATATTGTATGTACAAGCAAGTTGTAATTTGTTGCTTGTATCCTTAAGATTTTTATTAATATTGATTGTTTCCTGATTGTTTATTTGACCCTTATGACAATCATAAAGTGTTGTACCTCCTGATTCTTGACAAATGTATATTTCCTTTTATGTACAGAGAGCATATTCATCAAAGACAAATTCCTTTTCAAATTCTCTCTCTCTCTCCCTCCCTCTCTCTCTCTCTCTCTGTGTGTCTGTCCATCTGTCCGTCCATCCGTCCATCCATCCATCCATCCGTCCGTCCGTCCGTCCGTCCATCCATCCATCCATCCATCCATCCATCTATCTATCTATCTATCTATCTCTCTAATTACTTATGTCTGAAATTGCCTTGGGAACTGGACCAGTAGCCTCTGATTTCATTCTAATACTGCCAGGTTCAGCCCAAGAATGATACCAGCTAGAGTTTAGCTCTGCAAACAATAGGCACAATAGACAGAATCTTGCCAGACTAAACCCTTACTACTACCCTTAATTATTCACCAACAAAAGTTTTACAATGTGCATCATTCCTCCTGCTGTGTAACTATTTCTTCATCTGGAACACACTTCCCTGACAAGTGAATTGTGCCATTCCTTTCTAATTGTCTATTGTGCGTGTTTAACTTTATGCTTGTTGCCTTGTAGCCTAAGCCCTTTTTGGGAGATCTTTATAATGTTGACTTCTAGACTTAGCATTAGTCAAAGAGTGGAAATAATGGAACGGCATGATTGCTTGCTGATAATAGATAACACAACCTTCCTCAAAATGCCTGTCTGCTGTAGAATGAGGGAAGTGGGAGAGGCAGAACAGGTAACTTATTTAACACATCTGCTGAGCTGCCCTGATTTCTATCTAATTTTTACCATTCCGTGCTTTGCATCACTTTTTTTTCTGTACATAAATGAATCACCATTTCTTTGTCAGAATGGAATGGGTTCTTGATAACGTTCATGTCACTGCCAGCAAAGCCAGACATGAAGAAAGAGCCTGGGGCTATTTTCTCACTAATGATTTATGGTTTTCCAGCATCACTCATTCATTCTGTGGCAACCGCAAAGTATTGCTGATTTTCAGTACAAAGGTTGGACGGTTAGAGGCTTAAAGACACCATAAATCATTAGTAGGGAAATGGCCTGTAATGGAATTTCAATGGGCCCTTACTATTAATTTTTAAAATAAATAATCGGAATAGAGCTGGAAGGGATCTTGGAGCTCTTCCAGTCTAAGCAGGAGACCCTACCATTTCAGATAGGTGGTTGCCCAGTCTTTTCTTAAAACCTTCAGTGAGGGAGCACCTACAACTTCTGAAGGCAAGCCATTCCAGTGGTTAATTGTCCTTACTGTTAGGAAGTTTCTCCTTAATTCCAGGTTGCTCCTCTCCTTGATTAGTTTCCATCCATTGTTTCATGTCTTGGCTCCTGTTGCTTTGGGAAATAAGTTGACAGCCCCTCAAATACTGAAATACTGCTATAATGCCACCTATAGTCCTTATGGCACTACAGTATATATTATAGGAGGCTAAGTATGGGTTCCTAAACTCCCAAGACTCAAAATCTGGAAGCCAGAAAAGCGTATTAAAGAAAGGCTGACCTTACAACCACAAAGCCCGAGCTGACAATCCTGTATTTTGGGGTGGAGTGCTTGGGCTAGTCACTGTAATTTGTAAGCCATTGCTTATGGCTTAGCATGATGTAATACCAGTGAAGGGCTACCAAAATTTTTACTACCACACTGTGGCTTATGCAGGACGCCCTGCGTTTTTTTTCAACATCTTTCAGTGCAAATTGGGTGCTCTGAGGTGGATCATTACTGAATTTGCACAGTTCCTGGGAATTAAATTCTATTGAATACAAGGTAGCTCATTTCCAAACAACAAAATAGATCTGGATACTATTCAAGATTTGATTAAAGCTGGTTGGAAATTTAACTACTAGATAGTTAATTAGCAGTTCTCAGTTTAAACTAATGTTGGGCAAAGTTAATAAATGGTGCATATTCTGAGACCTTCATGCTCTTACCAACTCTGGCCCTCAGATAATCCAAATGTCAGCCCCCCAAATAGCATCTGAGAAATAAATCAGATTCCAGTCCAATTCTCTCATCCAAGGTTTGATTTATCTGCTCCGGGTCTTCAGAGAGGGGTGGCATACAAATCTAATAAATTATTATTATTATTACATTATTATTATCAGAGCCATATTGGTCATACCGTTGCCATACTTCCTTCCAGTACCCCACCCAGGTTAAGGTTCATCCCTCATCCCCACAAGTTCATCACAAGGACCAGTCTGAATGCAGGGATTTCACCAACCTCCTCCTTACATCCACTGATGCAGAATAAAAGATGACCTTGGACTCTATGAAAGGAATTTGTTGTGGCTAGTAACTTTCCCTCTCATGCAACTACCCCTCCCAGTTCCCATAATACTATCCTACTGTGCCAAGCCAATGTCTCTAACTCCAAATGATGGCTTTGGACTGACACCTCATCAATTACCAGAGAAAAGAACTTGGACAAGTGAGAAAAATTGTATGGCTCAACAGCTTAATAAGAAATAGTTTCAAATATCTGTGTATCTCCCATGCTTTCTGTACACTAGAATTTATTAAAGCGTTCTTGATATGTGAGGGTTCAGTTTCCATCCAGGAATCCTCTGATCATCTCAGACAAATGGTTGTCCACTTTTTGCTTGAAAATGTCCAATGATGGAGAACCCACAATTCCAGGAAGCAAGCAGTTCCACTGTTTAATAGTTCTCATGACCAGGAATTACCTCCTTATTTCAAGTTTGGATGTCCTTCTGTAAAGTTTCCGCTCATTTATTCTTGTATTATACTCAGGTACCACAGATTTAAGTATAAGCCAACAGCTGCCAAAGAGCCAATGGAATCTGAAGCTGCATCACCCTTTATTTTGTTTCAACATCTTTCAGTGCAAATTGGGTGCTCTGGGGTGGAGCTCCATTTTCACTACTCCACTGCGTCCTCCCACCATCTGGGCAGTAGCCCACCCCTGAACCAGATCCACAGGTACAAGTTAAGTGGTTATGGCTCAGTGGTAATACTTGTACAAAATGGTTTGGTGTCCTGGTACAGATTTAAGTATAAGCCAACAGCTACCAAAGAGGCAATGGAATCTGAAGCTGCATCAACAGGGCAACAGCGTTAAGATTTGGAAAGTGTCAATTCTACTCCGTGCTGCACTGGATTCCTTTGTCCAGTTTTAGTTGCATAATAGAAGAAGAAAATCAGGGGACTGAAAAGAATGTAGAGAAGAGCAACAAAGATGGTGAAGGCCTTGAAAGATAAATTGTAGGAGCAAAATATAAAAATATGTGGTATGTTTAGTCTAAAAGGAGGGCTATGGAAAGACATGATAGTGGCCTTCTGGGGTAGCCCTTGAAGGATCAGAAGGCCACTATCATGTCTCTCCATAGCCCTCTCTTTAGACTAAACATACCACATATTTTTATATTTTGCTCCTACAATTTATCTTTCAAGGCCTTCACCATCTTTGTTGCTCTTCTCTACATTCTTTTCAGTCCCCTGATTTTCTTCTTCTATTATGCAACTAAAACTGGACAAAGGAATCCAGTGCAGCACAGAGTAGAATTGACACTTTCCAAATCTTAACGCTGTTGCCCTGTTGATGCAGCTTCAGATTCCATTGGCTCTTTGGTAGCTGTTGGCTTATACTTAAATCTGTACCAGGACACCAGACCCTTTTGTACAAGTATTACCACTGAGCCATAACCACTTAACTTGTACCTGTGGATCTGGTTCAGGGGTGGGCTACTGCCCGGACGGGGGGGCACGCAGTGGGGTAGCAAAAATGGAGCTCCACCCCAGAGCACCCAATTTGCACTGAAAGATGTTGAAACAAAATACAGGGTGTCCTGCATAAGCCACACCCACAGTGTGGTAGTAAAAATTTGGGTAGCCCTTCACTGATCTGGTTGTTCCAAACTAAGCGCAGAACCTTATATTTGTCACTGTTGAACACCTTTGTGTTGAATAGGGTCTAATGATAGCAATCCCCCCAACTACAGTATATGTTACCTACAATTTTGCTGAGCATCCCTTCCATCTCCTCATAAGTCATTTATTTTTATTTTTTCCCAAGTTTATTTAAAATGTTATTATTAAAAAAAAAGTCAAATCGTTGTTCTTACAGATCTAATAATTTTTATTAATATTGCTTCTTCATTGCTTATTTCACCCCTATGACAATCATTAAGTGTTGTACCACATGATTCTTGACAAATGTATATTTTATGTTATGTACGTTGAGAGCATATGCACCAAGACAAATTCCTTGTGTGTCCAATCACACTTGGCCAATAAAATTCTATTCTATTCTATTCTATTCTATTCTATTCTATTCTAATACCGTTTCTGTTATCACATCATCATTACAATTCCTTTCATTGTGTCATGGGCAAACCAAATACAAATTATTATATCAATATAAAACAGAATGTTAATATTTCCAAGTCTTTTACATTTACACCTATACAGTACTCTATATTGTCAATTTTGTTTTTTATTGCAGATCCATCTATTCCATTTCCCCAATATCTCCTTAGTTTCTTTATTTCTTACTCCTTTAATTTCATTTGTCATTATGTCCATTTCAGCGCAACTGAAACATTTTTCAGTGATTAAGTTTTCAGACGGGATATATTCTTTCTTCCATAATTGTGCTACTGAACTTCTGACCGCGGTAACTATGTAACTATTAGATAGAGCTTTTGTCTGGGGTAACGTCATTTCCAAATGCCCAGAAGCATACTTTCTGGGGAGTATTCAATTTCCTCTTCCAGTATTTCTCTACGCCACCTATGTGTGGTTTTCCATATAATTTGAATTTTAGGGCACGACCACCACATATGAAAAAAGGTTCCTGGGTGTTTCTTGCATTTCCAACATGTGTCTTTAAGGTTGGGGTAGATTTTAGCAAGTCTTTGCGGGGCAAATAAGTCATTTATAACAATGTTGAAGACCAGGTCATCCAGGACAGAAAGCTAAAGTTCTCTATACTGCTTTAACTAAATATAAGTCCATTAAAGACATATTTTTGATATGATTGTTCAACTATTTAGAAGTCTATGCAGCAACGGTGCCATCCTTTCCACATTGTTCCACTCTGGAAAAAGACAGCCATGTCCTTCTACATATTTCCACTAGACTTGCATTCTGGGAAACACTAAGTCAAAATGAAGCAGAGCAGGCCATATAATGTGGCTTCTTTGATGACTGTTAGCTTGAGGAGCAAAGCCATTTCATCAGGGTGCTGCTCAAGGATCCCAAAGCGAAATCTTCCCTAGCCTTCCTAGAGATAACCTTTCTCGAGATTCTACATCAGAGAGGGTGAACCTTTTTTTCCTCAAGTGCCGAAAGTGTGTGCACGTGCGCTATCGTGCTTGCACAAATGCTACACCCATAATTCAATGCCTGAGAGCGAAAATGCTGTCCCTCAGCCCCTCCTGGAGGCCCTCTGAAGGCCGGAAATAGCCCTTCCCCCAACTTTTGGCGAGCCTGGTAGGCCCATTTTTCACTCTCCCCAGGTTCCAAAGGCTTCCCTTGAGCGTGGGGTGAAAACGCCTTATTCTGCACCCCAGGATGCCTTCTGTAAGCTGAAAATGCCCTCTCAGAGCTTCCGTGTGAGCTGAAAATCAGCTAGCCTTTAAGCACATGTGCGCTGGAGCTGAGCTAGGGCAACAGCTCGCATGCCACCAGACATAGCTCCACATGCCATCTATACGTGCCGTAGGTTTGCCATCACTGTTCTAGAATGAATCTAGGCATCCACAAAAAGAGGTCATAAAATGCAGGTGATGAAATGTGCATTGTGACCTCACAGTGCAGACTCCACTCTTCACACGTTCATTAGCGGTGTCTGAAAGTGTGTGAAAGAGCAGGGCTGGCATCGTGATCTTATTGATGTATCTTTTGCTATTTTGGACACCAGCATCTGCAGGAAACAAATGTGTCCTTTGGCTTCAAATTAGGGCTCTTCGCCTGAACAGTTGTGAAATGTACTTCTTAGATACCATGCAACACACCCCAAACATTCCAGCAAGAAAAGCAAAGGGCAACAATAAACTCTTCGGCCTTTTGTCCCACATCCCACGCTGTCCTTCTTTGTGTGTAATCCTGACTTTCAAAATACGGTACCTCCCTAAAGCATACCTGACTTGGGAAGAAGCTGTAAAACTGAAGAGAAAAGAGCAAGAAAGCTGATGTTTATCTAATATTTGGGTTTTTGTCCTGGCAGCACAACAAAACATCAGAAAGGAGATTACCTTACCCTTGATTCTCAAATGAACTCTAAATCCAGCAAACTTTGAAACAGCTTGCAAAAAGACAACAGTGAATCTGCATTAATATGAAGAGAATAAAGATTTAATCTTTATTTGTTAATTTGTTTTATCCAATTTTATTAGAAATAAATTGGAATACAGCCCATACTTTTATTTCCATAATTATAAAATTGGGAACCATATACAGGTATTCCTTAACTTATGACCATTTGTTTAGGGACTGTTCAAAGTTATCAGAGCAATGAAAAAAAAAGAAGACTTAGAACCAGTCTTCATTTGGCAACTGGCAGGTATTTATGGTGGTTAGAGCATCCCAGGTTCATGTGCTTATATAATAATAATCATCATCATCATCATCATCATCATCATCATCGTCGTCGTCATCATCCAGCATAGTGATCTCGTTTACTGTGTTGTATTGATGATGATAATAATAATAATAACAATAACAACAACAACAACAACAGAGTTGGAAAGGATCTTGGAAGTCTTCTAGATCCAACTCCCTGCTTAGGCAGGAAACCCTGCACAAGTTCAGACAAATGGTATACAACATCTTCTTTAAAATTCCCAGAGTTGGAGCATTCGCAACTTCTGGAGGCAAGCTGTTCCACGGATTAATTGTTCTAACTGTCAGGAAATTCCTCCTTAGTTCCAAGTTGCTTCTCTCCTTGATCAGCCTCTACCCATTGCTTCTTGTTCTATCCTCAGGTGCTTTGGAGGATAGTTTGACTCCCTCTTCTTTGTGGCAACCCCTGGGATATTGGAACACAGCTATCATGTCTCCCCTGGTCCTTCTTTTCATTAAACTAGCCATGCCCAGTTCCTGCAACCGTTCTTCATATGTTTTAGCCTCCAGTCCCTTAATCATCTTTGTTGCTCTTCTCTATGCTCTTTCTAGAGTCTCGACATTCTTTCTACATCCTGGCAACTAAAACTGAATGCACTATTCCAAGTGTGGCCTTACCAAGGGATTATAAAGTGGTATTAACACACAATTAGTTGCCTTCTTCCCAGCTGCCTTGTGACAAGCAACATCAGTAGAAAACCGGCAGGAGATCACAAATCATAATCATGTGATGTCTCACTTAATGATCATGGCAAAAAAAAAAAAAGGTTTTAAAATCAGGTGTGATTATTGATTGATTGATTTGATTGATTGATTGATTTGATTTGATTTGTATGCCGCCCCTCTCCGTAGACTCGGGGCAGCTAATAACAGTGGTAAAAACAACATGCAACAATCCAATACTAAAACAGCTAAAAACCCTTATTTTAAAACCAATCATACATACAAACATACCATACATAAATTGTAGAAGCCTAGGGGGAAAGAGTATCTTAGTTCCCCCATGCCTGACGACAGAGGTGGGTTTTAAGAAGCTTACGAAAGGCAAGAAGGGTGGTGGCTATTCTAATCTCTGGGGGGAGTTGGTTCCAGAGGGCCAGGGCCACCACAGAGAAGGCTCTTCCCCTGGGTCCCGCCAAACGACATTGTTTAGTTGATGGGACCCGGAGAAGGCCCACTCTGTGGGACCTAATTGGTCGCTGGGATTCGTGCGGCAGAAGGCGGTCCCGGAGATAACCTGGCCTGGTGCCATGTAATTCCTCACTTAACGCCTACCCTGCTTAACAATGGATTTTTCTGTTTGAATTGTGGTTGTAAGTTGTACAAGGGCACTCCAAGAGTTTGGCTTGCTGCAGCTATGGGAAAAGCTATGTTTATCTATTTGAATTTGAGCATTGTTAATTTGCTTCAAATAATATATTAAAACATAAATCATGCTTCAACATGAACCACGATCATCAAGCAAAACCAAACACACTTGCTTAACCCAAAATAAATTAAATGGTATGACACTCTACTCACAACACACTGAACTGGCTAAATGGAGTGGACCGCTGTGTTTTGGGAACACTAAAAAGGAGTCAACTGATTCAATCAACCAACCCCATAAGGTTAAATTAATCTCAAACAAAAGCAATCTTGAGCAGCATTGAACTGGCTGCACCCAGTCTGTTGTGTTGCATTGTGGAAAATGACTCCATCCAGTCATTTGATTAAGTTTCCACATCTGATCTTCAAAGGTTAACAGCTGGAAAGAACAGGGTGGTGGCTTTTCATTGGAATGAATCAAAGCTCTTTCTTACTGCCAAACATAGGCAACCTAAATATATCTCCCAAGCATTGACTGACCATGGTGCTCAAGCCACACCTACGGGTACCAACTTAGTCACTATAGAAGGAGCTACAATCCTGCCAGTTTTTCTTTTATTTTTATCTATGTGTTTATCAAATATGTATAGGATAGTAGTAGTTTGTATAAACATAAGTAAAAAGGACAAAAGGATAATAGGACAGAGACGGTAGGCACATTGGTGTGCTTATGCACGCCCCTTACAGACCTCTTAGAAATGGGGAGAGGTTGACTATTGACAGTCTAAGGTTAAAGTTTTTGGGGTTTGGGGAAGAAACCACAGAGTCAGGTAGTGCATTCCAGGCACTGATCACTGTATTGCTGAAGTTGTATTTTCTGCAGTTGAATTTGGAGCAGTTTACGTTTAGTTTGAATCTATTACATGCTCGTGTATTGCTGCGGTTGAAGGTGGAGTAGTCATTAACAGGAAGGACATTTTAGTATATGATTTTATGAACTACATTTATATCAGATCAGAGTTTTAAATTGTCTAAGTATTTCAAGTCTGGTAGAATAAGCTATTTTGTTGCGAGTGGGAGAGTGAAGGACTCTTCTTGTGAAATACTTCTGGACTCTGAATTGTAGTTATGTCCTATATGCAGTGAGGTTTCCAGACAGGTGAGCTGTAAAATGTTTTGTTAGCTCTAGTTAGCAGCAGGGGTGGGCAGCAGGCAGGACAGGGTGGAACGCAGTTCCACCGGCGGAAATGAAGATGCATGCGCAGCTCCAACTGATCGGCAGCTCGGCTCTCCTTTTTTCCCCTGCTGCTGCTGTTGCGTCTGCGCTCCTTGCTTTTTTCCTCTTTCCTCCTTCTTGGTCTCAGCCGAGCTTCCCCCTCTCCTGCCCAGCTCCCCTCCAGCATCACGCAGCCACTTCCCGCCTGAAGTGCAAGCAGAAGGCGTGGATGGAAGCGGTGCTGGCAGCATTTATGCTTCTGGAAGCACCCATTCACCTAGCTAACCAGCCTGAGGCGGGGGGGTGATGACCCAGGAAGGAGAGCGTGGGAAACACGAAGTAAATTGTCACCTCAGCCAGCGACACTGGTAAGGTTTTAAGTCGTGGACTTAACAATTCACTTGAACGATGATCATCATTCAAGCCACTCCCTCCTGGTCACATAGCCGGCAAGCCACTCCTACCCAGTCACATGACCATTAAGCCACACCCACAAATAAGCCACACCCACAGTGTGGCAGTAAAATTTTTGGCTGCCCATTACTGGTTCGCAGTATAATATTGCCAGAAAAGAAGCTATGTAAAATTAGATTAACAACTTTTAGTGCTTTTTGGCAATGTTGTTGTAGTGGGTTCTAGCATTGGATATGAGTACTCCAAGGTCTTTAACAGAGTGAGGGTCATCTACAAGTTCATTTCCTCCAAGTTTGTATTTTGTATTCTGATTCTTTTTGCCAATGTGTAAGACAGTTCTCTCCTAAAGTAACAGTGTACGACAGGGGTGTCAAATACAAGGCCCACGGGCTAGATGTGGCCGGTGGGGTCATCCTGGAAAACGTAAGGGGCCAACTAGCATTACTTTGGCCTCGGTCTACCCAATATAAAGAGGAAACATGCCAGCAGATTAGGGAGTGGTGTCAAGCTCGCTATTCCCACTTGATTGACCACACCCATACGGTCAGCCATGCTCTCCCCCCGAAAAAAATATCAACGACAGCCCTGATGCTCCCTCAATGAAATTGAGTTTGACATCCCTGGTATGAGATCTAGGTATTTCTTGAAGAAAGGGGGAAGAATAGGTGTTACATATATTTAATCACTTTCCCTGCCCAAATAAATATATTCTAATTTTTCCTAGCATCTGAATGGAAAGATCCCCATCTTCAAACCAGCCTCAGTTTACTGAAGAAAGAATGATTGGATCCAGGTTGAATGATTTGGATAGCTTCAACATTATTATTATTATTATTATTTTTTAGATTTGTATGCCGCCCCTCTCCGAAGACTCATGGCGGCTCACAACAGTAATACAAAAACAATATAACAGTGAGACAAATCTAATATTAAAATATAACATATCTCAAACCCCAACAATTTAAAACCATACAACACATACATACCAAACATAAAATATAAAATCCTGGGGGAGGATGTCTCAGTTCCCCCATGCCTGGCGATAAAGATGGGTCTTGAGTAATTTGCGAAAGACAAGGAGGGCAGTTCTAATCTCCGGGGGGGAGTTGATTCCAGAGGGTCGGGGCCGCCACAGAGAAGGCTCTTCCCCTGGGCCCCACCAAACGACATTGTTTGGTCAATGGGACCCGGAGAAGGCCAACTCTGTGGGACCTTATCGGCCGCTGGGATTCGTGCGGTAGAAGGCGGTTCCGGATGTATTCTGGTCCAATGCCTGCTATTTGTTCTAACAGGGAGAAGCTTTTGGCAATCCAGCAATGTTCAAAAATCGCTTGGTGGAAAGTGTGGGATGTGCCACAGAAGTGCCGTGTTATCAACCCAGTTTTCCTTTTAATCTCACCAATCAAGAATCTTTCATTTGAGATGATAGCAATTGGCAATCGTGTTTGTAAAAGCAGAAGATCTGCCGTTCTGGGTTAACATCTTGTCAAATAGTTATTATAGTTCAGCACGGCAGGAATACAACAACTTAAAATCAATGCACCATGCACGATGAGCAAAATAATGAAGGAATGTTGATCTCTACAATGCAGCAAGCGAACCCAGAGAAGAAGTCAGCAAAAAAAGATGAGAAATAATTTGGAGCAAAAAGGTCAACATCACATCATTAGTTTTCATTCCTTTAAAAGCAGCCTTGACAGTTATATGGAATTCAGTCAAAGAGCTTTTTCCCCCCTCCACTCCTTTATCTGTGAGCCAGAAAATGCTTGGGCAGCTAAATTCCTGTGGGTTATGCTTCTGGGAAGAGATATAGAAACTGAGATCATTTTAGAAGCCAAAAACCCCCTTTAATTATTGGTGCATTGAAAGTAAGGGTGACCACTTCTACCTAATATTTAATTTACAACTAATTAATCGAGGCATTGTTAGATTCAACAGGTTTTCCCCAGTTTCTATAGGCAAAAACATGCTCTAGCAATATTTAAATATGAATAACATAATTGGAAGGGATCTTGGAGGTCTTCTAGTCCAGTGTTTTTCAACCAGTGTGCCACGGCACACTAGTGTGCCGTGAGACATAGTCAGGTGTGCGGTGGGGAAATTAAACATGGGTCCCCCAAACTACCATTCCTGCCAAGATATCCCTTTTGTGTTCATTGAAACAGGCCCAGGTTTCACACTAAGTGAGTATAAATACATTTAGAAACTATATTATTAACTATATGTATAATATGTACTGTGTTAGAGTGTCATTTTGTGTCATTTTGGTTGGTGGTGTGCCCCAGGATTTTGTAAATGTAAAAAATGTGCCACGGCTCAAAAAAGGTTGAAAATCACTGTTCTAGTCCAACCCCCTGCTCAGGCAGGAAACTCTATACCATTTCAGAAATATGGTTGTCCAATCCCTTCTTTAAAAATCTTTTTTTCTGCCATTCCTCATTGCTTATTTGACCCCTATGACAATCATTAAGTATTGTATCTCATGATTTATTTATTTTATTTATTTATTTATTTATTTATTTTGTCCAATACACAATAATACACAATGAAGGTTATAGAGGATATAGTAGAGAGGAAATACGAGATATAGGAGAGGCTATAGGACAGGGGATGGAAGGCACTCTAGTGCGCTTATGTACGCCCCTTACTGACCTCTTAGGAATCTGGAGAGGTCAATCATGAATAGTCTAAGGGTGAAATGTTGGGGGTTAGGGGATGATACTACGGAGTCCGGAAATGAATTCCACGCTTCAACAACCCGATTACTAAAGTCATATTGTTTTACAGTCAAGTTTGGAGAGGTTAATGTAAAGCCTGAATCTGTTGTGTGCTCTTGTGTTGTTGTGGTTGAAGCTGAAGTAGTCTTTGACAGGTAGGACATTGCAACATATGATCTTGTGGGCAATACTTAGATCATGTTTAAGGCGTCGTAAGTCTAAGCTTTCAAGACCCAGGATTATAAGTCTAGTTTCGTAGGGTATTCTGTTTTAAGTGGAGGAGTGAAGGGCTCTTTTTGTGAAGTATCTTTGAACATTTTCAAGGGTGTTAATTTCTGAGATACGATATGGGTTCCAAACAGATGAGCTGTATTCAAGGATGGGTCTGGCGAAAGTTTTGTAAGCTCTGGTAAGTAGTGTGAGATTTCCAGAGCAGAAGCTACAAAAAAGACATCGAAACTCTGGAGAAGGTGCAAAAAAGAGCAACCAAAATGATTAGGGGACTCGAAACCAAGACTTACGAAGAGAGATTGAGAGAACTGGGCATGGACAGCCTAGAAAAAAGAAGGTCTAGAGGGGACATGATAGCAGTTTACAGATACTTGAGGGGTTGCTACGGTGAGGAGGGGGTCTCTTTATTCCCCAGGGCACCAGAGGGCCGGACGAGGAACAATGGTTGGAAGCTGACCAAGGAGAGATTCAACCTGGAAATAAGGAAGAACTTCCTGACGGTCAGAGCGATCAACCAATGGAACTGCCTGCTAGGGGAGGTGGTGAACTCCCCAACTCTGGACACCTTCAAGAGGAGATTGGACTTCCATTTGGCTCGGGTGCTGTAGGGTTTCCTGCTCAGGCAGGGGGTTGGACTCGATGACCTAACGGTCCCTTTCAACTCTATTAATAAATAAATAAATAAAGGATTAGATTAACAACTCTTGAGGCCTTCTTAGCGATGTTGTTGCAGTGGGCTTTGGCACTTAGATCTTTAGTTATTAGTATCCCGATTCTTGACAAATGTATCTTTTTCTTTTACGTACACTGAGAGCCTATGCACCAAAGACAAATTCCTTGTGTGTGCAATCACACTTGGCCAATAAAGATTTCTCTCTCTATTCTCTATATCTTCACAATGTGGCCTCAAAATTATCCTTAAATATTCTGGTTTAAAAATAGCATTGTCTCTTTTAAGCAGGCAAAAAGCCACTGCAGTTTTGTTATGAGTGCAGCCAGATAGATTTCACTTAACATTCAAATCATGTCAAAGTCAAATTATTCTTTGGGAGTGTAATTAGCCTAGCAACCAGCAGGTTCTGACAGGTTCTGGAGAATCGGTAGTGGAAATTTTGAGTAGTTCGGAGAACCGGCAAATACCATCTCTGGCTAGCTCCAGAGTGGGGAGGGAATAGGGATTTTGCAGTATCCTTTCTCTGCCTCGCCTACCAAGTCCTACCATGCCCACTAAGCCCCGCCCACAAACCCAGTAGTAAAATTGGATTTCACCACTACTAGCAATTCTTGGCCAACTGGTCCCTGGGTGGAAGAACTCTTCATCTGGTTAAAAGAGAAAAAAAACCATAAAAACAAAACCAGCACTGTTTGGAAGAGTTTAGTTATTAGATTTATTTAGTCATTTATTGTAATTGCTGCCCATCTTGCGGCAAAGCGAGTTAGCACTTAAAACCATGTATCGATCACTTAGGCCCAAAGGATGGTCAAGGATGACAAATTGCAGGTCAAGTTAAATTCTAGCCTTTGTTTTATGCATCTTTTGATATAAATCAGGATGTGCATTTTAATGCAAATCTATGACCCATCTGTTCCCTTCCTTCTTTGAGGCACACTTAGTCACCCAAACTTGACCATTGCTGAGTATCAATTACTTTTGTTGTTGTGTTGTCCAGTAAGTCTTGACTCCTGAGGACTATGTGGACAAATCCATGTGTTTTCTTGACTGTCCGGTGCCGTCCTCCTAGGGTTGGGAGAAAGTGATTGGAAATTAAAACATACGAAGAGAGGTTGCAGGAACTGGGCATGGCCAGTCTGATGAAGAGAAGGACCAGGGGAGACATGACAGCAGTGTTCCAATACTTGAGGGGCTACCACAGAGAGGAAATGGGCAGGCTGTTTTCCAAAGCACCAGAAGGCCAGATGGAGAATAATGTATGGAAGCTGACCAAGGAGAGATTCAACCTAGAAACAAAGAGGAGCTTTCTGATGGTGAGAGCAATCAACCAGTGGAACAGCTTGCCTGCAGAGGTTGAGACTTTTGAAGGGTGATTGGACTGCTATTTGTCCAAAATATAGGGACTCCTGCTTAACCGGGGAGATGGACTAGATGACTACAAGGTCCCTTCCAACTCTAATAATAACATGACTGGCTAAAACTCATCCCACTAATTGTGATTAAGGCAAACTAGAATTCACATCCTGGTTTTTAGCCAGAGTCTTTAACCAAAACTGCTCTCTAACTAAGCAAACAAAAAAAGTTTTAGTCATCTTACAATTACACTTACCATAACATGTGCAATCTCCCACCTTGAAACAACATGCTTACATTTTCTAACTTTGATAAAAACAATCTCTGCTGGTTGTGGCCATCTGTCTGGCCAAGGTCTTCCTCTCTTTAGAAAAGATTGCCACAATAAAGATTACATTTTTAAAATTATTATTATTATTATGTTGAAATGCTTTCACGTCATACTTGTCTTCAAGATTCCTGGGAATTGTACTTCCAACAATCATCAAAGTGAGATGCCTTCCGGAGTTACAATGGCCTCCTACACTTAAAGTGTTAGTAGGCTGTTAACCGTGGGGAGCAAATATTTAACATAAACAAAGAACAAAAAACATTTCTTTAGACAACATTATGTTTGAGGAAACCGTCTAGAGTAAAACAGATAATAACTGCATTTTGTAATTGCCTTGAACATAATTTTAAAATAATATGGGGTGTGTGGTTTTATTTGTCCTTGTTTTTGTGCCCTTGAGTCATTGTTGACTGCTGGAGACTGCCTAGAGCAGTCCCCACAGTTTTCCAGGCAAGATTTCAGAAGGGGTTTGCCCTTGCTTGCTTCCTGGGGCTAAGAGTAAGTGACTGGCCCATGGACAACCAATTGGCTTCTTGCCTAAAGCAAGTCTAGAACTCATGATCCCTCAGTTTCTAGCCTGGTGCTTTAATCATTATGCCAAGCTAGCTAATTCTTTAATATGGTAAAAAAAGAGAAAGAAAGAAAGAAAGAAAGAAAGAAAGAAAGAAAGAAAGAAAGATGGAATCTATAAAGACATAAAGAATAATTGAAAGATAGATAAAGTTGGGATTGAAGTGAGAAAAGGTAATCTTATATATGGAGAGTAATCTTACAACATTCCATTCTAGTCTGAAACACAAAAAGTTGGAAGAAGCTTTCAAACATGTCGTTCATAGTTTATTGTGAATAAATTGCTTTACCAAATGTAATACGTTTCGCATTTCGTTGGTGAAGCAAATGGCCATTTTACTATCCTATTCCTGTACACAAGAGCTGTTTTTCATTAAAACTAATAAACAAGCTTTAAATAGTTTAGATGCAAGAAATCACTTAAAAGTGGATGGACAAATGGATGACAAATGGATCCCTTACATCAGAGGTCCCCAACCGCCGGTCCGCGGACCGGGACTGGGCCGTTGGGGCTTTTCAGCCGGTCCGCGGCGCCAGGGCCCCCTCGGCCTTTCCGCACCACCAGCGGCGCTCCCCCCGCCAGCCAGCCAAGCCCCGCACCCGCCGGAACCGGCTCCTCGCTCTCCCCCCCGCCGCCCGCCGCGTTTGCAGGAGGTGGGGAGGGTTGGGCGGCCCGCCAAAGCCAGGAGGGACGCCGCTGGCCCCCCCTTCCCTCTCTCCGCCCGCCGCTGCGCCTCCTTGACGCCGAGAGGAAATGCCGGCAAAGGCTTTCCTCAGCGGAGGCCGGCGAAGGTGATATTGAATGTCGGGGGAGAACGGGCGGTTGCACACGCTCCCTATCTCCCTGCTAGTCCACTCGGAATATTCAAAATAAGAAAAACCTTTGCCGGCGAAGGCTTTTCTTATTTTGAATATTCCGAGTGGGCTAGCAGGGGGATAGGGAGCGCGTGCAACCGCCCGTTCTCCCCCGACATTCAATATCACCTTCGCCGGCCCCGCCTCTCCTGCAAACCCCCTTGCTGAGAGCCCGGGGCGAAAGTGCTCTCGCAAAGGTGAGGCGGGCAGGGCGTGCGCGCGTCATCGCTGAGAAGAACGGAGAGAGAACGAGAGTGAGTGAGAGCAACAGACAGCAAGATAGAGAGAAAGTGAGAAAGAGAGAGTGAGAAAGGGGGGGAGAGAAAGAGATAGCAAGAGAGAGAACAAGAGAGAGAAAGAGCATGAGAAAGAAAACAAGAAAGAGTGAGAGAGAGAGAAAGCAAAAGAGACAGAAAGAAAACAAGAGAGAGAAAGTGAGAAGAAGAGAGAGAAAGAGGGGGAGAGAGAGAGAAAGAGAGAGGGGGAGAGAGAGAAAGAGAGGGAGAGGGAGAAAGAGAGAGGGAGAGGGGGGAGAGATAGCAAGAGAGGGAGAGAGGGAAAGGGGGAGAGAGGGGGGAGAGAAAGAGAGAGGGAGAGAGAGAGGAGATAAAGGAAGAGGAGAGAGAGAAAGGAAGAGAAAGAAAGAAAGAGGGATAGAAAGAGAGAGAGTGAGAGATGCTCAGTGAGCCTTTCTTTGAAGTTGCCTTTCTTTCTTTCTTTCTCTTTCTTGCTTTCTTTCTTGCTCTTTTTCTTTCTCTCTTTTACCTTCCCTTCCTCTATTTCTTCTTTTCTTTCTCCTTCCTACCTTCTTCCCTTACTCTCCCCTTTCATAAGTTTCCTTGCTTCCTTCCTCTGTTCCTGTCCCTTCCCCCTTTCTTTCTTTCTTTCTTTCTTTCCTTCCTTTCCTCCCTCCATTTCTTGCTTTCCTTTTCCTTCCTCCCTTCTTTCCTCCCTCATTCCCTTCTTTCACTCCTTCCTCTCTTACTCTCCCCTTTCACACCTTTCCTTGCTTCCTTTGCACCCTTCCTCTGTTCCTGTCCCTTCCCTCTTTCCTTCCTTCCTTCCCACCCTCCGTCCATTCATTCACCCATTCCTCTCTTGATCGCCCCTTTTACGGCGCCGCTGACAGCTAGCTCCCCCCCCCCCCCACCGGGCCATGGAAAACTGGTCTAGCTTAAAGCCGGTCCCTGGTGCAAAAAAGGTTGGGGACCTCTGCCTTACATGGATCCTTTTACTATAAAAATACTGGTTTGTTTGTGAGGGATAGTATTTGTTTTACTGTTTCTGGATGCTTGCCTTGTCTTTGTTGTATAATTTTTAATATTATATAATGCTGACAGACATCATGGAGTTAGGCAACCTTACCAATTTGATAAATAAAAATAAAGTTATGACATTCGCTTGTATTGTCACTGTTGCAATTATCACTGAGAAAAGCTAATGCCAATCCTTGCCAATAATATATGATAATTAGTACAAATTGGACACAAAATTATCTTTATGTAATTTCATTCGTTTCCAAATTAATAGATTCTTCTTTCATACAATGCCACATAGAGGAGTTAATTTAACAGGAATTTATACAGCTCTATTACTCCCTCTTGAGCAATAATAATCAACTCTAAACACTTAGTCACATATGCAAACAAAAAAAGAATATGGCACTCAAAGGATGATCCCATTGTCTGACCAATTGCACATAATCCTATCATCAGCACCTGCTGATTAGTTTTCCATAGGCAGCTCACTTAATTTGTTTAAACAAAAACCAAATGCAAAACCAGAAGGTAACATGCAATGTTGACAAGCTAGCTTGCAAATGGAGGCAAAATAGCTTACTTATCTAACTCATCAAGATAGCAAAATTGACTGTTTTGATTGAAGAAAAAGGTACAAATACTTTTAGTTCTACTTGGAAATATCTACTGTGCTTGAGGTGCAAAAACCCCGAAACTTTCATTTTGGGTTTTACCAATTAGATCAATTAGTTGTTCTTTATGCCATTACTGATATGTAAAAGTAAAAAGGTTGAGGTTTAATGTTAATGCCTTATTCTATTGCACCAAAAGGAATCAGAAGTCAATGGCTTTTTTTCACTCTTTCCTCCTTTTCTTTCCCACACTTTTCCCTTTCCACTTCCCTATTTTCCTTACTGTTTACTTTTTTTTTTTAATATATATTTATTAATTTTTTCCTTTTTTTAAAAAAAGTACATAGTCATATTTACAGATGAATCTACATCGCATATACATTCCTATCAACATTGTCTTCTAATTACTTTTAGATTTCTTGATGTTTTATTCCAATGCTTCTTTTGAGTTTCTTTTTTTTGTCCATTGGTACCATTTTGTCCAGGTTTCATAATAGTCTGATTCTTTTCGATTATTAAGCTCCATGGTCAATCTGTCCATCTCTGCACAGTCGTATATTTTCTTGATGATCTCATTGTCTTCAGGTATTTGCGGATTTTTCCAGTTCTGTGCAAATACAATCCTTGCAGCTGTTGTAATAAGCAAGCTTAAATATTTTACATTTTTAGAATAGTTACCTCTCATAATACCCAATAGAAAAAATTCTGGCGTATGTTCTATCTTTGTATTTGTTATTTGACACAACCAATTCTTTATTTTTTTCCAGTATTTTCTTGTCTCTGGACATAACCACCATAGGTGAAAGAAGGTGCCTTGAGTGTTTTTACTTGAGGTGCAAAAACCCCTGAAACTTTCATTTTGGGTTTTACCAATTAGATCAATTAGTTGTTCTTTATACCATTACTGATATGTAAAAGTAAAAAAGTTGAGGTTTAATGTTAATGCCTTATTCTATTGCACCAAAGGGAATCAGAAGTCTTTCCCACACTTTTCCCTTCCCTTTTCACTTCCCTATTTTCCTTACTGGTTACTTTTGTATTTTCTTTGTATGCTACATTGTAAAGTAATAAAAACTGTTTTAAATTAAAAAATCTACCTCATCAAGCCAACGCTGAATTCTTTAATTCTTAGCCATACTAAGGGGAAGAGCCTTCTCTGTGGTGGCCCCGGCCCTCTGGAACCAACTCCTCCCGGAGATTAGAACTGCCCCCACCCTCCCTGTCTTTCGTAAACTACTCAAGACTCATTTATACCGCCAGGCATGGGGGAGTTGAGATAGCTTTTCCCCCTGGGCCATTACAAGTTATGCATGGTATGTTTGTCTGTATGTTTGGTTTTATAATAGGGGTTTTAGTTGTTTTTTATTATTGGATTGTACATGTTGTTTTTATTATTGTTGTTAGCCGACCCGAGTCTATTGAGAGGGGCGGCATACAAATCCAATAAATTATTAAATTATTATTATTATTGTTTCGGCAGCTCCTCTATCAATTTTCAAAAGTAACACGGCAGTAATACTGATGTACATGTGGTACCAACATACATGGAAAATAAATAGAGGATCAATAATCAAAGAAAGAAGGAACCTGTAATTGAGGAAAAACTTCCTAACAGGGAGGACAACTAACCAATGGAACAGCTTTCTGCCAGACGTTCTGGGTATTTCATCACTGGAGGTTTTTAAGAAGAGACTGGACAGTCACTTGTCTGAAATGGTATAGGGTTTCCTGCTTGAGCAGGGGGTTGGACTAGAAGACCTTCAAGGTCCCTTCCAGCTCTATTCTGATTGATTGAATTGCACGGAATGGAATGGAATTCTTTATTGGCTAAGTGTGATTGGACACACAAGGAATTTGTCATTGGTGCATATGCTCTCAGTGTACATAAAAGACAAGATACATTTGTCAAGAATCATAAGGTACAACACTTAATGATTGTCATGGGATACAAATAAGCAATCAGGAAACAATCAATATTAATAAAAATCTTAAGGATACAAGCAGCAAGTTACAGTCATACAGTCCTTTGTGGGAGGAGATGGATGATAGGAACGATGAGAAGATTAATAGTAGTACAGACTTAGTAAATAGTTTGACAATGGTGAGGGAATTATTTGTTTAGCAGTGATGGCATTTGGGGAAAAAACTGTTCTTGTGTCTAGTTGTCTTGGTGGGCAGTGCTCTATAGCGTCGTTTTGAGGGTTGGAGTTGAAGCAGTTAGTGTCCAGGATGCAAAGAGCCAGTAAATATTTTCATGGCCTTCTTTTTGACTTATGCAGTGTACAGATCCTCAATGGAAGGCAGATTGGCAGTAATTGCTTTTTCTGCTGTTCTGATTATCCTCTGAAGTCTGTGTCTGTCTCGTTGGGTTGCACAACCAAACCAGACATATTACCATCAAGATTCTAGATTTTCCTTAACTTCTCTCTTCCATCTGCAAATGCTGATATTCCTCTATACCTCTTCAGCCTTCGATAACCAAATTCAAAACCAGACATCAATCCTCACTTTGGAAATCTAAATTTAGGTAAAAGTGGTTATAAGAGTGTATATTTCAAGGAGGAAAGATATGTACAGGTAATCTTCGACTTACGATCAACATTTCAGGGGCTAAGCAAAACAATTGTTAAGTGAGTTTTGCCACACTTTTTGATCTTTCTTGCCACAGTTGCTAAGTGAATCCCTGAAGTTGTTAGCAACAGGGTTGTTAAGTGAATCTGACTTCCCCATTGATTTTGCTTGTGAGAAGGTCACAATAGGTGATCAGAGATAACTCCTGGGATACTGCAATTACGGTATCATAAATATAAGTCAGCTGCCAATTATCTGAATTTTGATCACATGACCATGGGAATGCTGTTAACAGTTGTAAGTGTGAAAAACGGCCGTAAGTCCCTTTTTTTCAGTGCAGCTCTAACTTTGAACAACAACTAAATGAACTGTTGTAACTTAGTCAAGGACTACCTGCATTACTTTCACCCTATAGCCAATGTACCCAAGTTAATTTCTCCCTAATGCTGGCAAGAGGCTAATTTGCTCAATTTTTATTATAGCTTTTTTTTCTATCAAGCAATTTTTCTAAAGTCAAGGAAAAGGTGAAAATGGGGAGGCATACAAGATTACCTTTGGCTAAGGCTACGCTGTTTATTTTATTATTTATTTATTACTTAGATTTGTATGCCGCCCCTCTCCGAAGATTGCTGGAGGCCATGTTTATCATCATGAAACTGGTTTAGGTTTCTGGAGAAGGCTCTAAAGCTGGCAAAGTTGGAAGGAAAGAGAAGGAAAGAAAAGCCTGCAGCAAAATGGATGGACTCAGTTATGGTGGTTATAAGTGTCCTGTCGGAAGATTTAAAGGACCAGAGTGGGGCAGATTTTCATCATGAAGAAATATCTATGTAGGTGGTTGCCAAGAATCCATACTGATTTGATGGCATGTACTCAATCGGTCAAAAATGTTTATCTTGTGCTTTTTAAATCAGAGTCTACGGAGAGGGGCGGCATACAAATCTAATAAATGAATGAATGAATGAATGAATGAATTTATTTTATTCAAATGTATTGGCTACCCAACTCATTGCGAATCTAGAATAGAATATAATAGAGTAGAATAGAATAGAATAGAATAGAATAGTGTTCTTTATTGGCCAAGTGTGATTGGACACACAAGGAATTTGTCTTTGGTGCAAATGCTCTCAGTGTACATAAAAGAAAATATTCATTTGTCAAGATGCTCTCTGAGCAGTTTTGATCCCTCTCCGTTTTGATCTCAGAAAGGATCTAAACAGGAGAAATAGAAAACTTGTTTCTTCTCTTCCTTTGACCAGCAGAAGCCAGACTTTGACTTCAGCAAGACGCCTCTTTGCTTTCTCAAAATACTTGTTGGCTCTACCTTTATACAGTCCAGCCACACCTTGGGGAACAATTCAGACTTCAGGCATACAGATGCTGAGGCTAAAGGTTTTATTTCCTCCAAATAAAAGCCAGGGAGATGGATGGTGTGGAGATAAGCTTTATAAATTATATGAATACTGTACTGGCAAACCTTTTACAAACTGGGAGGCTCTCCTGCAATTTATAGGCCCCACTATTCATCATCATATCTACTTGTCCCTTGGCGGGATAATCCATACATTACATCGGGTATAACATTCCCACAGTTGCATCAATGGTGTTTCAAATAACTTCTGGATAAGTTCTGATCGCCATCATCAGATAATGAGGAACAGGCAGTGTTGGGTAGACCTTTGATTTCTTAGCACGTCTGGTATGGATTAAGATCTCACAAAGGGTTGGACTAGGACTGGGGTAATTCAGAATCCACAAATCATCCAGCAGGAAAGCTTTGAGGGTGGCCTTAGACATTAGATCTCAGTTACATCTATTGCACACAGACATACAAAAATAAACAAGACAAGATCAAATCACATCCACTACCCTAATCTCCTTAGAGGAAAATAAAAACATAACAAGGTGGAGCCTTCTACACTTTGCACAGGGGCATAAAAATTATCTAAACTACTAAAATCCATAACCCAAACTAGTACCTGAAAAATAGAAACCACAGGAGGCTTCAGGTCAAGCCAGACCTTGTTCCTCCTTCAACTGCTATCCAAGGGCCAGTTTATTTTATACTTTATTTTATTATTTTATATCGACAAACATACAAACTACATTAAACATTTATACTTATCTATATGCATAATAATTAATATTTTACAATTCTGTTTTTTTACATTATATTTCCTTAATACTAATTCCTTTTCTTATTTTTTTTCTATCCAGTTATACAGTTTCTCCCACACTCTGTAGTAGTTCTTGTTTTGTTTATCCTGTAATTCATACGTTAATTTACTTAATTTAGCGCAGTCTAACATTTTCTTGATCACCATCTCATCATTTGGTGTCTTTTCTTGTTTCCAATTTTGTGCGAATGCCAATCTTGCTGATGTTAGTATGTGTGTTATTAAATAATAGTCTTCTTTGCTGTGTTGACCTCTGATTATTCCTAATAAATACATTTCTGGTTTTGTTTCTAATTTATATTCCAATATTTCTTCCAGCCAGCCCTGAGTTCTAGTCCAAAATTTTCTTGCTTATGGGCATAACCACCAGATGTGATAATATGTTCCTATGGCCGTTTTGCACTTCCAGCATTTATTACTTATACAGTACTCGGATATATTTTAGCTAAGCGTGCTGGGGCATAATGCCATTGGTAAAACATTTTGTATAGGTTTTCTTTGTATGGTATAGATAATGTCATCTTATTTTATACTAACCACTTTGCACATTTCTCCCAAATCCCCCTTGACTTCAAAACAAATTTGAAACTTCAAAGAGATTCCAAGGCAACATGAAACACCAGCAAAAGACAGCTCTGGTGTTCCTCCGTTTTATCAGATGTACTAAAAACAATAAACAAGACTTTACAGACAACCCCACTCCATAAAAGACCTTGGGATACTCATATCAAATTACCTATGTGCCAAAGCCCACTGCAACAACATCACCAAAAAGGCTTCAAGAGTTGTTAACCTAATCCTACGTAGTTTTGCTCTGATAATCTCACATTACTAATCAGAACATACAAAACTAAATAAATAAAATAAATAAAATAAATAAAATAAATAAATAAAATAAATAAAATAAATAAAATAAATAAATAAAATAAATAAAATAAATAAAATAAATAAAATAAATAAAATAAATAAAATAAATAAATAAAATAAATAAAATAAATAAAATAAATAAAATAAATAAAATAAATAAAATAAATTAATTAAATAGAAATGGAAATAACAATTAGTCTTATATACTGCTTCACAATACTTTATAGCCATCTCTAAGCGATTTATGGAGTCAGCACATTGCCCCCACCACAACAAGCTGGATCCTCATTTTACCCATCTTGGATGGATGGAAGGCGGAACTTCAGATCGTGCAGAATGCGGCCGCGAGAGCCATCGTGGGGCTTCCTAGATTCGCCCATGTTTCTGCAACACTCCACGGCCTGCACTGGCTGCCGATCGGTTTCCGGTCACAATTCAAAGTGTTGGTAATGACCTTTAAAGCCCTACATGGCATTGGGCCAGAATACATCCGGAACCGCCTTCTACCGCACAAATCCCAGCGGCCGATAAGGTCCCACAGAGTTGGCCTTCTCCAGGTCCCGTCGACCAAACAATGTTGTTTGCCGGGCCCCAGGGGAAGAGCCTTCTCTGTGGCGGCCCCGGCCCTCTGGAACCAACTCCCCCCAAAGATTAGAACAGTCCCCACCCTCCTTGTCTTTTGCAAATTACTTAAGACCCACCTTTGTCGCCAGGCATGGGGGAGTTAAGTTATCCTTTCCCTCTAGGCTATTACAAGTTATGCATGGTATGTTTGTGTGCATGTTTGGTTTTTTATAATAAGGGTTTTTTAGTTGTTTTTATTAATTGGATTGTTCATGTTGTTTTACCACTGTTGTTAGCCACCCCGAGTTTGCGGAGAGGGACGGCATACAAATCCAATAAATAATAATAATAATAATAATAATAATAATAATAACAACAACAACAACAACAACAACAACAACAACAACAACTAACCTTGAGCTGCTGAGACTCGAACTGACGAACTGCTGACAATTGGAAGTCAGCAGAACTAGCCCACTGTGCAGGTTAACAAATGCTCAGAACAGCATTCTTACATTATGAGACCCCATTCTCCATATGGGGAAGTTAACCTACGGTGAATGCTAGGATGTTTTTCAGTTGCAGGGAAGAAAGAAAGATTGAATACCGAGTGACAATTTTTTAAGCAACTGAAATCAGCTTCTGGAGCAGCAAAAAATGGAAAATATACAGGATTCTTCTCCCCCAACTGCTGTCCTCCAGAGGAATTGGGCTAAGCTCCCTAAATTCCTAGCCCAGAAGATCACTGGCACTGGGCTTGTTTTTAGTTGCTTATTTAACTGTCTTTTTGCATGGTTTCGCAATCAATAAATGCCCCAAGCAATATAAAGCAAGTGAAGGGATATCTGTCTGCGTGTGAATTAAAACTATGAAACTTAAAAGAAGAATGAAGACATCTAAATATGAAAAACAAAGAGCACTAATATAAAATAAATCTAACCATCTTTGTGTCCTCAGTTTCTCTGCAAATCTGTGTTTTGCTTTAGGCCTGCCAGCCAAGCAGAAACAATAGGGAGCAGCTATTTGGCCGACCTCTTTCGGGTCAGTTACTCAAGAAGCAAGAAGCAAGTGACATTTCAAAGGGAGGGAAAGTCAGAAAACTCATACCTGCAGCACTGAACCAGAAATGTACCACCTACATGTTAACCTATTTATATTATGCAAACCCACCTATGTGTTAGCTTAATAACCCGTGTACACAATATGGACGTTATGGACAATTACAAGGCAGTCCTCTTTTTTCCTGGTGGCTGCCTAAACTAGTCCCTGCAGTTTTCTTGGCAAGTTTTTCAGAAGTGACTGGTCCAAGGTCATCACACTGTTTTGTTCACTTTGGGGCTTTCATCCGCTTAATTACATTAAGGCAAAACAAAGGGGAAGCTCGACAAAGTCAAAAGTGTGAATGAGCACATCACACAAACATTGTCTCATTGGGGGTACAGATATAGAAATGAATAATCTTTTTTATCTATTCAGATTTTCCATTTTCTCAATTACAGTGGTACCTTACTTAATTTGTTCCGTGATCAGGTTCTTAAGAAGAAAAGTTTGTAAGTAGGAGCAATTTTTCCCGTAGGAATCAATGTAAAAGCAAATAATGTGTGCAAACCCATTAGGAAAGAAATAAAAGCTCGGAATTTGGGTGGGAGGAGGAGGAGGAAGAAGAGGAGGAGGATAGTCGCTGCCCAGAGCAAAGGAAGTATTACTTTTCTCAGG
Source organism: Erythrolamprus reginae (assembly GCF_031021105.1). Lineage (NCBI taxonomy): Eukaryota > Metazoa > Chordata > Lepidosauria > Squamata > Dipsadidae > Erythrolamprus > Erythrolamprus reginae. The sequence continues at coordinate 193,949,711 of NC_091951.1, read as the reverse complement.
GTGCTGGCAGAGGTTTATTCCCTCTCCAAGCACCCAGAGAAAGGAAAATGCTTTGTTCGCTCTGTACTGCCAAAGCCTCCTTAAGCACCACCGAAAGGCTCCTCTGGCAGCCCAGAAAAGCCCCAGATGGCTGGGATTAAAGGGGGAATAGCAGGAAACTGGCCGGGCCTTCATTCGGCTCTCAAATTTCCTGGGAAATTTTTCCAGGCTTGGGTTCTTAAGTAGAAAATGGTTCTTAAGAAGAGGCAAAAAAGTCTTTGAACACCCGGTTCTTATCTAGAAAAGTTCTTAAGTAACTAGAGTGCCTTCCGTCCCCTGTCCTATAGTCTCTCCTATATCTTGTATTTCTTCTCTACTATATCCTCTATAACCTTAATTGTGTATTATTGTGTATTGGACAAAATAAATATTTTTTTAAAAAATAGAGGCATTCTTAAGTAGAGGTACCACTGTATTTCAAAATCTGCATACAAATTTAATAAATAAATAAATAAATTTCAATTCACAATCAGGTCCATGAATTTCATACCCAAAATGACTCACCACAAAGATGTTACACATTTTCATGTGATGGGGCCATTGATCCACTCTGAGCTTGGTTGATTTTCTTGCAGGAAAACAATGCTAGCACGGATGATGATACCTAGTTTGGATAAGGAAACGTCTACAAGCAGATAACCAAGCTCAGAGAGCCCCAAGGATTCATCATTTCAATCCCGAGCTTCAAATATTCTCAAATATTATATGGCAGATTTTTCAGCTTGGTTTCTTTCAATATGCACAACAGTGTTCCTGTCCTGAGCTGGGGTTAGGAAACCTCAGTGAAACGTGACAACTGTGTCAAACCTGTATGATTGATGAGCTGCTCCAATCTGAGCACAAGGGAGGGAAATTTTGATACAGATCCTGCTGTAAGATTCAGAGATTATTTCGAAATCAGCATCTGCTTCCGGCAACCTTCCAGTTAATGTAGTTTCCTTGTAGCACAGAGAGTTCATTCTTTCCCTGAAGTTCTTTAGAAGGAAGTTTGGGTGGGTAACTGCCTTTTTTGGGGGGGAGAGGTATTTGGCCGATGTACTCATTTATTTTGGCAGCCTTGGACAAAGGTGTATGGGAGGGGGGAGGCAGAAAAGCCTGAAGAAACTATAAGATTGAAAGGAGATTAACTGATTATCCCTTCCAGCTACCCTACCATCAAAGGCTGGTGCTGCCAATGAGTAACTATTTCAAAGAGTTTTCACCTGGGGAATAATCAGCACCACAATGAACTCCCAAATACGTCCGCCAAGAATGAGTTGCCTGGCAGTGATGCATTGTAAATTATTTTGCCCATGCGACTGTTGCCGTCCAGGGATGGGTTCCACTTAATGCATCCCCTCATGCAATTTCATTTCCACGCAGGCTCAGTAGCCGGAATCCACCTGAAACACAGCTGAGGAGCTGATCAGCTGTGCTTCAGGTGAAGAAATAAAGGTCAGTATTAACCCAGAGATGGGTGGGATGGCCCTTTTTCAAGTAGCGAAAGAGGAGAAGCCATCCAAACAGTGGAAAATTTGCAAAAAAAGTTTTTAAAAAAGATGGTGGCACCCACAGACTTGAAAGCAAGCTGTTCCACTGGTTAATTGTTCCCACTATCTGGATCTGACTGAATCAGGTCTGTGACAGTACCAGCAAATCGCTACCAGTTTGGGAGATCTGGTCCAAACCAGGAGGAATCCACCCCTGCCCATAGTTCCCTCTAAGCTGAGCAATGAGCAATCGCTCACTTAAAAATCATCATCAACTCAGAGTTTTCCAAACCTGCCCAGAAGCCGAGAGGGAAAGAGTGAGAGGGAAGGAGAGAGAGAGGAAGAGAGGAAGAGAGAGAAACAGATAGAAAAAAGAGAGGAAGGAAAAGAGAAAGAAAAAGAATGGGAGTAAGGAAGAGAGAAAGAAAATCAAAATCTAGTTTGAAACTAGCTCAACTATTTAAGTGGCATTTTGATATTGATAGAGTTGCCCTATTATGAGCTCACTGTTATAGACACACAGTACAGTATTTTATTTTGAAATTCTCTGAGGCAAAACAGGGTGGGTTTTTTATTTGTTTGTTTGTTTGTTTGTTTGTTTGTTTATTATTTCTGTGCCGCCCAGTCCCAAAGGGACTGCCGCTCAGACACTATACTTTTCCGCCCACCCCCCAAAAAAATTAGAGGGAACACTGCCCCTGCCATCAACTCTACCGGTTCTAAGAACTGTTCCTAACCAGAAGTAATCCACCACTGGTTGGAAAAGAAAAATATGTGGCTATTAGCTGAAGCTTCCCCTGGTTTGCAAAGCATTAAGGACATCAAAGTTCTGCTTCCTGATAGAATTTGGCAGCATGTCAATAAAACCACAATATTGTCAGCTTCACACAGCCACTGGGTTTGTATCAGCCCAGATAAAGTATGTTGTGTGTCAGCACAGCTGTTGTGTTTGCAACATGCTGTGAGCCACCGAGCTTCTAAACATAAGCAAAGGAAAGTCAGAACAAAAAGAACTGGCAAGAGATTACAATTCTTCCCTCCCCAACTGCAAATCCACCTTCAATTAAAATAAATGATCAAGGTCATCCAGCTGAGTTTTCTTCAAACACATAATAAGGATGATACATTTGCCAGTTTGCCAAAAGAAAAGGAGGCAAAATGCAGGCTGAAAAAGTCACATTTAACACAGAGAGGGTGTATGCTTGGGAAATAACAGAACAACAGAGTTGGAAGGGAGCCTGGAAGTCATCTATTCAAACCCCCTGCTCAAGCAGGTGACCTCATACCAGGACTGTCAAAATCACAGCCCACAGGTCAGATACATCATGCGCTGGCCATGCCCGTGCCCACTTTAGCAAAGGGGCAAAAAGTCCCGATTTGTCATGTGAGGCACAAATTTGACATCCCTGCCCTACATCTACTGCCTCATGTATTCCAGCAGCCGGTTAGAGCCCGCAGAGTCGGCCTTCTCTGGGTCCCATCAGCCTAGCAAAGTCACCTGGCGGAATTCAGGAGAAGGGCCTTCTCTGTGGCAGCTCCAGCCCTTTGGAATCAACTCCCCCCAGGGATTCACACTGTCCCCAGCCTCCTGGCCTTTCAAAAGGCTCTAAAAACACATCTTTGCTGGTAGGCCTGGGGCTGTTGAGCGTTGCCTTCTTGCTCCAGCTGACAGTATGAGTGAATGATTATGATTGGATTTTAGCTAAATGGTTTTTTAATTGTTTCAGGTTTTAGATTTGGTTTTATGTTGGATTTCTCATATTTTGTACTTTGTATTGATTTTATCATGTAAGCCGCCATGAGTCCGCTGGAGAAGGGTGGCCTAGAAATCCAATAACATTAATTGATTGATTGATTGATTGATTGATTGATTGAATGAATGAATGAATGAATGAATGAATGAATGAATGAATGAATGAATGAATGAATACCATTCTAGACAAGTGGCTCTTGAGGTTCTTCCTTAAAGGCTTCAGTATTGGACCACCTACCCAATGAAGGGCTACCAAATTTTTTACTACCACACTGTAGGCGTAGCTTATGCAGGACACCCTGCATTTTCTTTCAACATCTTTCATGCAAATTGGGTGCTTTGGGGTGGACCACCATTTTTGCTACTCCACTGTGTGTCCCATCCCGTCCCCCACCCCGGTCTGGGCAGCAGCCCACCCCTGCACCTACCACTTCTAAAGGCAAGCCATTCCACTAGTTAATTGTTACCACTATCTGGATTTCTTTTTCTTATGAGGGTCACCCAGAAAATAATGCACTAGTTTTTTTCTTCAACAATTATTTATGGAACACAATGAAACTTACACACAAGGAAGAATGTACATGTTTCTTCTACACTCCCTATTTTTCCATGTAATCTCTGTCCCGTTCCATGGCCTTCCTCCAGCGAGACACAAGGGCGTGTATGCCCTGTCGGTACCACTCTTTGTTCTGGTCACAAAGCCTTGGAGCTCTGCTGAACTGTCTTCTAATGGTCTCACCCTCTGTGCCCAGCGACTACTTCTGTCAACTGCAGATTCTCCATAAACTGTACACAACCATTTGTGAATGTCCCCAACTGTTTCGTTCTCGGCAGTGAGAAATTCAATGACGATACGCTGCTTATAACGTACATCACTTAGAAATGCCATTTTGAAACACTGCTGCAGCTACGCTGTCTGCAGAAAAGCAAAATTTATACATGCACTCCTGACAATTCAAATAATGTATATCTAAAGATTTGCATTCGTACCATTACTGTAGGCTGAGAAAAAAAATGTGGTGCATTCCTTTCTGGGCGATCCTCATATTTCTAAGTTTCTTCTCTCCTTGTTTGGTTTCCATCCAGTGTCTTGTATTGCCTTCTAGTGCTTTGGGCAGTAGGTTGACCCTTTCTTCTTTGTGTCACCCCCTTAGGTATTGGAACACTGCTATCATATCACCCTGAGTCCTTCTTTTTACTATACCCCATTGCAATCATTCTTCATTTTGTTTTACCCTCTAGCCCCCTAATCATCTTTGTTGCTCTTTTTCTACACACTTTCCAGAGTCTCAACGTCTTTTTAAAAATATAAAACATGTTTATAATTATAAAACATGTTTATAATTATAAAACATGTTTATAATTATAAAACATGTTTATAATTCATAAACACGGAAGAGTTCCACCAGCGGTCAGTTTGGTCGAGGGAAAGCAATTCACATACAACACACACAGAGAATGAAAGGGGTTTATTTAGTTGATGGTATAGAAATTGGAACTCAGCAGCGAGAGCTCCCGGTTTATTTTTAATTTAATTTAATTTAATTTAATTTAATTTAATTTAATTTAATTTAATTTAATTTAATTTAATTTAATTTAATTTAATTTAATTTAATTTAATTTAATTTAATTTAATTTAATTTAATTTAATTTAATTTAATTTAATTTAATTTAATTTAATTTAATTTAATTTAATTTAATTTAATTTAATTTAATTTAATTTAATTTAATTTAATTTAATTTAATTTAATTTAATTTAATTTAATTTAATTTAATTTAATTTAATTTAATTTAATTTAATTTATTATTTTATTTATTTTTTTATTTATTTTTTTATTTTATTTACTTACTTACTTACTTACTTACTTACTTACTTACTTACTTACTTACTTACTTACTTACTTACTTACTTACTTACTTATTTATTGGATTTGTATGCAGCCCCTCTCCGTAGACTCGGGGCGGCTAACAACAGTAATAAAAACAGCATATAACAATCTTCTCTGAGCCTAAACTGTTGAGATGAATCAGACCTAAGATCTGAGTGGGAGGCAATCCAAGGGCTTGAAGACTGGAAAGTTAACAATCACCCGGCAACAGGGCCTGGAGTGGCTTCTGCTTTGAATTGTGGGAATGCCCAGTTCCCTGTTTGGCAAGACTCTGTCTGAGCTATGCATCTTTTGCTTTACTAATGCCCTTCGCCAAGATAGAGTTCTCTTGGGCAAATATCCCATTGGGCAATCAACTGTGGAAAAGGCCATGCTGGGAGTCTTTCCTCACTTGCATTGAAGGGCAGCACAGCCAAGCCTGGAATTCACCCCAACACTATCTTCTCTGCCTTTGTGTTCTTGCTCATGGCCCATTAAAAGTACGTATTATCCACTAGATACTGTGGGTATCTAGTGGATAACTGTGGATATCTAGTGGATGACACCAAACTGTGTTTGTTTGATTGGTATGCATGTTGGTTTGATTGCACTGCTTTGCTTTGTGGGTTTTTTTAACAGGGTTTTTATTGTCATAGTATTTAATATGTGACTTCTTTTTATTATATTGTATAGTACAATATTGTATTGTATTTTTATGTTGTTGTAACCCACCCTGATTGGGCGGCATAGAGGTTGAATCAAATGAATGAATGAATGAATGAATGAATGAATGAATGAAGGAAGGAAGGAAGGAAGGAAGCAAGGAAGCAAGGAAGCAAGGAAGCAAGGAAGCAAGGAAGCAAGGAAGCAAGGAAGCAAGGAAGCAAGGAAGCAAGGAAGCAAGGAAGCAAGGAAGCAAGGAAGCAAGGAAGCAAGGAAGCAAGGAAGCAAGGAAGCAAGGAAGCAAGGAAGCAAGGAAGACAGAGATAGACAGACAGACAGACAGACAGACAGACAGACAGACAGACAGATAGGAGTAAAATGCACTAATCACACCAGCAGGTCTTTTGTAGAATATTCCTCCAGGACTTCAGCTGGTCTTTTACTTTAAAGGATGTCTTACAAAACAAAACAAAACCTTCTGCCTTGTTTGATGGAAATCGCAATCAAAAAGTAGAGTGGTAAGGCTTTTTGTAAACAGAGCAGAGATAAATCAGGAGTCCTTGGAATGCTGGAGATGGCTATCTCAACTGTTCATCAAGCTGAGCTTCTCCAAATCCAGTGGGGAGTTTAGAGGATCGCGGAGATAGCTCTGTTAGTGAAATGATCAAGATCTCCATCTCTGGAATGTGTCTGGGCTTCAACCTGGAAGGAGAGAGTGAGAAATCCCAGCTTCCAACCCACCCATAAATCAAGGGGGTCAGTATATAAGTCCGCTTTTTGTACTCCAGATATTAGCCTGGGATGTGACTTTTCTCTGGGGAAGAGGATGGTGGAGGAAAGACGTGGCATAGCTCTGGTTTGTGTCATACAGGTTCAAGACGCTGCAGGTCTATTAGGAGAGCTCTATTTTCCTCCCACTTTAAAGCAGCCTGCAGAATGGAGGACACATCATACTTAAGATCTCTGAGGCAGAGCAGCAAAGGGAACCTCCTCGGTCCAAGTCAAGATACCTGTTGTACCCCCAAACTGGGCAAATGATCTGAGCTTTTTCCATTGTGTGTTTTGTTTGATCATAATAGATCGGAATTGCTTTTTTACACTGTGATGGTTGAATACGCCCTGAAGTAGCAATTTATGATTGCAAAATCTGTATGGAATTTTGTTTTTAAAAGCCTCCCTTTAACTCAGTGGTTCTCTGTCTTGACCATTTCACATAAGACCATGGGAAAAGACAAATTTCCCATGGTGCTAGGAACTAAAACTTCTCTTCTGGCGCGTTGAAACATAGTTTTACAATCCGACCAATCAGGTGTTTACAGTAGGGGTGTCCCTCTGACCTTCCACCAATCAGCTTAAAGCTATGTTGGGAGAATAGGCGCTAGACTTATGGTTGAGTGCCGGGGTCACAGCATTAGAATGGTTGTGGAGGGGAGAGAGAAAGAGAGTAGGATTCTTCAAATATTTGCAATATAAACATTAAGGCAGGTGAGGTGATGTAATGGGATTGAATTAGTCCATTTGTGATGGGGGAAATTTAGAAGAGAAAAGCTAAGCAAATCTTCCTATTAAAACACCGAACAAGGAGAGAGTATAATTTAAAGAGATAGTGTGAGTGAATCGATAGAGCAGAAAGCCAATGTTCAAGTGATGTTTCCACATCTGGGCATAACAATTCGGAACCAATGGCCCTTTCCGATCAATGCTCACTAGCAAATGTTAATAAAAGCCTTAGGAAATAACTTCTGATTAAATTTAAAGTCTGTTTAAATATGTATGTATGTATATTATCTATACATACATACATACATACATATACAATATTCGCTTTATTAAAGCCTTTCACTCATTCCCACCCCATATTGTCCAATATGCATATAATACAGCCACTGAAACATATAAAGAAATGAAGGGGGAACCCTGCTACATATTTCTGCCTAAGACGACATTTCTCAAACTTTGCAATTTTAAGCTGCTGGCTGGGGAAGCTGAAGGTCACACATCTTACAGTTGTGGAGCAGAAGTGGTTTTAGCAGTATCCCTGCCACGCCCACCAAGCCACGCCCACCAAGCCATGCCCACTAAGCCACCGCCCACAGAACTGGTAGTAAAAAAAATCTGAATCCTGCCACTGTTGTGGAGGTTGAGAAACATTGGTCTAAAGACCCAGGATAAATGAAATGAATGCCCTAATCCAAATTCATTAGCAAGATCTAAATTGCTACTGTAGATTTTGTCTTAAATCTTTTTATCCTGTGCTATTTATTTATACAGGTGAAACTCAAAAAATTATAATATCGTGCAAAAGTTCATTTATTTCAGTTATGCAACTTAAAAGGTGAAACATATATGAGAGAGACTCATTACATTCAAAGCAAGATAGTTCAAGCTATGATTTGTCATAATTGTGATGATTATGAGGTACAGCTCATGAAAACCTCTAAGCCACAAACTCAGAAAATTAGAATATTGTGAAAAGGTGCAATATTCCAGGCTCAAAATGTCCCCCTCTAATCAGTTAACTAAGTCATACCACCTGCAAAGGGTTCCTGAGCCTTTAAATTGTCTCTCAGTCTGATTCAGTAGGAATCACAATTATGGGAAAGACTGCTGAGTCCTGACAGTTGTGCAGAAAACCATCATTGACACCCTCCCTAAGGAGGGAAAGCCTCAAAAGGTAATTGCAAATGGAGTTGGATGTTCCCATAGTGCTAGATCAAAGCACATTAAGAGAAATGATGAAAAGAAAAATGTGGAAGAAAAAGTTACACAAGCAGCAGGGATGACCACAGCCTGGAGAGGATTGTCAGGAAAAGGCCATTCAAAAGTGTTGGGGACCTTCACAAGGAGTGGACTGATGCTGGAGTCAGTGCATCAAGAACCAACACACACAGACAGATCCTGGACATGGGCTTCAAATGTCATATTTCTCTTGCAAGCCATTCCTGAACAACAAATAATGTCAGAAGTGTCTTACTCAGCTAAAGAAAAACAGACCTGGTCTGTTGCTCAGTGGTCCAAAGACCTCTTTTCTGATGAGAGCAACTTTTTCATCTAATTTGAAACCAAGGACGCAGAGTATGGAGGAAGAATGGACAGTAACACACTGCAAGATGCTTGAAGTCCAGTGTGAAGTTTCCAGAGTATGTGTTGATTTGGGGAGCCATGTCATCTGCTGGTGTTGGTCCACTTCATTAAGTCCAGGGTTAATGCAGCCATCTTCCAGGAGATTTTGGAGCACTTCATGCTTCCATCTCCATACGAGATTTATGGGGATGCTGATTTCATTTTCCAGCAGGTCTTGGCACCTGTCCACACTCCCCAAAGCACCAAAACCTAGTTCAATGACTGTGGGATTTCTGTCTTGATTGGGCAGCAAACTCACCTGACCTGAATCCCATAGAGAATTTATGAGACATTGCCAAGAGAAAGATGAGAGACATGAGACCAAACAATGCAGAAGAGCTGAAGGCCGCTATTGAAGCATCTTGGTTTTCCATAACACCTCAGCAGTGCCAGAGGCTGATAGCTTCCATGCCATGCCACATTGAGACAGTAATTTCTGCAAAAAGGACCAAATCAAATACTGAGTACATATGTTCTTATACTTCTCAGAGGTCCAATATTGTTCCATGTACAATCCTTCTTTATTGATTGCATGTAATATTCTAATTTTCTGAGATGGTGATTTTGACGTTTTCATGAGCTGTACCCCATAATCATTACAATTATGACAAATCTTGGCTTGAACTATCTTGCTTTGCATGTAATGAGTATCTCTTATATATCAGTTTCACCTTTTACGTTGCATTAGTGAAATATATGAACTTTTGCACGATATACTAATTTTTGAGTTTCACCTGTACATCTCATTGGAGGTTTTTCTTTCTTTCTTTCTTCTCTCATTTTAATAGCTTCATGGTCTACCCAGAGAACCTCCTGTTATTGAATGAAATAAAGTGAAATTTTGCATCACTTCTGTACACTTCTGATTTTTACCCAGAACAGAACAGTCTATGCAGAAGGAAATATGGTCACAAATTATACATTAAAATTATACATTAAAAACTAAGATCTAGTTTTTACTTTTAAACAGCATAATAAAAATGTTAGGAGGGTTCTGCTTGGCCGATATAATCATCAGATACATTGTCAGCCTGCATTTTTAATACATTGTTTGAGGGTAAAAACTAGATATTAAAACCACTGTTCTCTGAAGTTCTTCCAACTGAAGATAGATACACATAAATATATACACACACACATATATTGTAGACTTTGGCCTGAATAATTAGAGTGATTAGATCTGTACAGAAAGAGCCTTTGCTGGGTTGTAAATAGTTGCCAGATAAAGAGCTGATGTTTTAAAGCCACTTCTGTCTGCCTCTTCCATTCAGCCTATCTAACACTGGTCAAAAATCGAGGACTACCTGTACTGGAGGACATAGGAGTCAGAGTGATCTAGCGGCCTGACTTCCAAGCAAGTCTTTCTCTAGCAGCTAAGGCAATGCAAACTCTCACCTTCAGGCTAATCCAATCTTCGATTCCAGCTTTTTTTATAGCTGTGGGCCATATTTCATGATTTGGAGCTGTTGTCCATTGGCTAAAGTAGTGATGGCGAACCTATGACAAGGGTGCCACAGGTGGCATGCGGAGCCATATCTGCTGGCACGTGAGCCGTTGCCCTAGCTCAGCTCCAATGTGCACATGTATGCCGGCCAGCTGATTTTTTGCTCCCACAAAGGCTCTGGGAGCATATTTTTGGCTTCCAGAGATGTTCTGGGGGAATGGGGGAGGGCGTTTTTACCCTCCCACAGCTCCAGGGAAGCCTTTGGAGCCTGGGGAGGGCAAACATGAGCCTACTAGGCCCACCAGAAGTTGGGAAACAGGACATTTCCAGTCTCTAGGAGGTGGGGGAAGCTGTTTTCCCCCTACCCAGGCATTGAATCATGGGTGTGGGCACTCAAGCATGTGCGATAGCATGTGCCCACACTCTTTTGGCACCCGAGGAAAAAAGGGTTTGCCATCACTGGGCTAAAGCAAGAGGCATGACCCAGAATCTCTTTTCTTTGGCAGGCATTATTGATATCGTGGTACAAAAAAGAACTACATATATAGAGCGCTGGTGAGACCACATTTGGAGTACTGTGTTCAGTTCTGGAGAACTCACCTACAAAAAGATATTGACAAAATTGAACAGGTCCAAAGACGGGCTACAAGAATGGTGGAAGGTCTTAAGCATAAAACATATCAGGAAAGACTTCATGAACTCAATCTGTATAGTCTGGAGGACAGAAGGAAAAGGGGGGACATGATCGAAACATTTAAATATGTTAAAGGGTTAAATAAGGTCCAGGAGGGAAGTGTTTTTAATAGGAAAGTGAACACAAGAACAAGGGGACACAATCTGAAGTTAGTTGGGGGAAAGATCAAAAGCAACGTGAGAAAATATTATTTTACTGAAAGACTAGTAGATCCTTGGAACAAACTTCCAGCAGACGTGGTTGGTAAATCCACAGTAACTGAATTTAAACATGCCTGGGATAAACATATATCCATTGTAAGATAAAATACAGGAAATTGTATAAGGGCAGACTAGATGGACCATGAGGTCTTTTTCTGCCGTCAGTCTTCTATGTTTCTATGTTTCTACCATATCTTAGAAACTAATGGAATGTGTGTATTTTGAATCCCATGCGGGAGTTTAAAAAAAAAAGCACCTAGAGGAGCTGTATTGTTCAGTTCCAGACTATGCCGCTCCTTCTCCTCTGGAGATAAAGCAGGAATGCAGGATTGCTCACCAGAAGATAAAATGCGGGGACTTTATTAGAAATTTCTTGTCTAACAGGCTAATTATCAGGATTGAACTGGTGCACAGCGTGGTCTTTTGCTCGCTTTGCAAAATGTTCCGAGGGTACAGAACAGAGGTCAGCCCTACCTCTCTGTGTTCCTTTATTGTTTGAGTAGCTACATTCCACAGGTCTGGTTTAGTAACAATCACTCCAGAAAAAAAAATTTTAAGTGGGAGGGGGGGAGGAAGCAGTGGATAGATCTGCCCAGAAAAATACAGAGCAATGGAATTTCAGCAATTTGTCTATGGCTAGATGATATCCCCTTGCACATTTATATTCAGTGGTGGGATTCAACAATTTTTTGCTACCAGTTCGGAGGGCGTGGCTTTGTAGGGGTGGTTTGGTTTGGTGGGCGTGGCTGAGGAAGATTACCGTAAAATCCCCATTTCCTCCCAATCAGCTGGGATTTAGGAGGCATGAGCGGGGCACCAATCAGAGGTAATATTTTTATTTATTTATTTATTTTTATGTTATTTATTTATTTTTGTCCAATACACAATGAGGGTTTTAGTTGGTCTATATCTATATACACATAGTAAAATACATGATGAAGGTTATAGAGGAGATACTCATAGTAAAATATATCTAAGAAAGAATAGAAAAGAAGATATAGTAATAAAACATATCAATGAAAGAATAGAAGAAGAGATCTAGGAATAGAAGAAAGGTATAGGAGATATAGGAGAGCAATAGGACAGGGGACGGAAGGCACTCTAGTGCACTTGCACTTGTACCAGTTCTCCAAACTACTCAAAATTTCCACTACCAGTTCTCTGAAATACTCAAAATTTCAGCTACCAGTTCTCCGAACTACTCAAAATTTCAGCTACCATGAGGAAAAGCAGAAACACTATGTTTAAAGGTAAGTATACAAAGTTTCAGAGCATTCATATAGTTGTGCAAATACATGATTTTTCATCTCCAATTAAAATAATGAAAGCCTTGACATTTCAGAGTTTGGTTAATTCAGAAGGGCAAAACTGTATCTTGGATTATCTTGGTTTTTATGTAATTATGGGTATACATGTTGTATCTCTATATATGTGTACGGTTCTTCGGGAGAACTCGGGAGGCCTGCATACTGTTATCTTTGTCGATACCAAAGATATCAGGAGTTCATCTGATGTAGTGGTTAAAGCATCAGGCTAGAGACCAGGAGTTTGTGAGTTCTAATCCCGCCATAGCCATGAAAGCTAGCTGAGTGACTTCAGGCCACTCATTCTCTCTCAGCCCTAGGAAAGAAGTAATGGCAAACCCCATCTGAAAAATCTTGCCAAGAAAAATGCAAGGAATTTTCCAGATAGTCTTTGAGAATTAGATGCGATTGAACAGATACAAAAACCTGTTATCCGACAAATGATTCTGGTGTTTTGACCAGCATAATCAGAGTCAATCATGCCCTTATCACCTCGAGGTTCGATTACTGCAATGCACTCTACAAGGGGTTGGTTGTTTGGAAACTACAAATCGTGCAAAATGCAGCCGCATGAGCGGTCATGCGCCTCCCCAGGTATGCACATGTTTTCCAGCACTCCGCGGACTGCATTGGTTGCTGATTGGTTTCCGGACACAATTCAAAGTGTTGGTTATGACCTATAAAACCCTACATGGCTTAGGACCAGATTACTTGTGGGACCAGCTCCTGCCACGAGTCTCAGTGACCGGTCAGGTCCCACAGAGTCACACTTCTCCAGGTCCCATCAACTAGACAATGTCATTTGGCGGGGCCTAGGGGGAGAACCTTCTCTGTGGGGGGCCCAGCCCTCTGGAATCAGTTGCCCCCAGAAATCTGTACTGCCCCCACCCTCCTTGCCTCCATAAGAGTCTCAAGACTCATTTATGCCACCAGGCTTGGGGTCACTAGACCTTAGTCCCTGGGCGACGAGTGTGATGTATGCCTGCTTTTTGAATGGGAATGAGCGATTTTTAATAGTTCCAGGATTTTTTTCAAATTAGTTAATTAATTCGATTTTTAGATATGAATATCTAAAAATCCAATTAATTAACTACTCTGAAAAAAATCCTGGAACTATTAAAATATTGTATTTTTTTTTAATATGCTATAAGCTATAAGTCCTTGGAGTGAAGTGGCATTTAAATCCAATAGATAGATAGATAGATAGATAGATAGATAGATAGATAGATAGATAGATAGATAGATAGATAGATAGATAGATAGATAGATAGATAGATAGGATAGACTGACAGACAGACAGATGAAATAAAAGTATTAGAAATTATTATGTAAATACTAAAAATCAATGAAAATTGTTTTTTATGCTTCCGATATGTATAAGTTCTCCCATAGATCTTCCATGACATCTTCAGAAGATGAACAAGAATTGGTGCACAAAAAGATTGTGAGTTGAGGCCAATTACATTAAGAACTCTCTTGCAATCATGTTTCCCAAGAACTACTCACTAAATATTGACATATTTCAAGCTTTTCTCATCATGCTTAGGAACCCATTTGATAAAAATCCTTGAAGTATCAGATATCAGACCTGACATCACTTTACCTCTGTTAACCAATGTTATTGTTAATAGGCTGACTTAATCAGGAAAACAACCTTGTGTATTCACAATGAAGGGTTTGTGTTGATATTTTTAAAAGAATGTTTCTAGATTAAAAAAAATAAGGACAACTTATCACCTAACTCTGTTCTCTAATCCTACATGGAGTGATTTGTTTGTAACAATGCTATCACTGGAGAAGCTTTTTTAAGCGCTTGATTAACCAAGATGACTTTTTTTCCCAATGAAACAGATTTAATCTCAGATTACGTTTTTTGAACACGTTAACACTCTCAAGAACAACATAGCAAAAAGTGACTCACATTATTACTTTTTTTCAGAATAATTTTTATTGATTTTCACATTTTTGTATCTTTACATTTCCAAGTTGATTCACATCTGTGTATTTACATTGGTAACAGTGCTTGAATAATTTATACACATTACGTTGCTCTTCCCTGTTTATCTTTCCTTCCACATCATCTCTTAACTTTTAATCTTTCTTTTTAATCCATTCATACCACTTAGAAATTGACTCACACTATTGATTTATTGTCTAAAGAATTTGCTTGAATTTGAGCCAAGGGTAAATCGGAAATGACTCTTATCTGTAATTAACAGTCATTAAAATAAAAAGATTAGTTATCCATCCTACCTCACCTTCCTTTGATTAAATCTCACCCCTCCATTTCTTTTGGTTAAACCGTACTTTTCATCATGAAACCCTAGAACAGTGATGGCAAACCTTTTTTGGTTCGTGTGCCAAAATGGAGTCGGTGCGTCTGCTAGCAAGCGCACACATACCCACACCCATTTCCTCTCTTCCCACTCATGCGCACCCCCCTCATTGCCCCTGTGCATGTGCAAAATCTCCCCCCACCCCACCCCGTCCCTGCGCATGTGCACAGGCCTCACTGAAACCTGGGATGGTGGAAAAAATGGCAAATGGCCAAACCGGAAGTTCAGAAAACGGACTTCCGGTTTGCCCATTGTGCTGTTTTTCACACTCCGGAGACTTCAGGGAAGCTTCCTGAAGCCCTGGAGTGCGAAAAACAGCACAACAGGCAAATTAGAAGTCCATTTTTCTGAACATCCAGTTTGCCTGTTTGCTGTTTTTTTTGTACCCTGGAGCTTCAGGGAAGCTTCCCTGAAGCCTCAGGAGGGCAAAATGGCCTTCTCCAAGGCCAAAAATCAGCTGGCTAGAATGGGCATGTGTCCTGGAGCTGACATAGGGCAATGCCTCACGTATCTTCCAATATGGCTCTACATGCTATGGGTTCACGATTAGGGCCCTAGAATGATATTTTGAGCACATCTACCTCTCTCTCTCTCTCTCTCTCTCTCTCTCTGCACCCATCCATCTATCCATCAATCATCTATCTACCTACCTATCCATCTATCATCTATCTATCCATCCATCCATCATCTATCTATCTATTCATCCATCCATCCATGAGCCAGATCTAATGGTTAAGGCACCAGTCTAAAAACCAGAAGACTGGGAGTTCTAGTCCAACCTCTGGCATGAAAGCTAACTGGGTGACTTTGGGTCAGTTATTCTCAGCCCAGCTCACCTCACCGGATTGGCGTTGTAGGGAAAAAAGGAGAAAGAAAGAATATGAGATATATTTCCTGCCTTAAGTCACTTATACACTATTAAAAGTAGGATTAAAAGGGGAATAAATAAATAAAATTAGCTCAAGATAGCAAACATATCTAATACCCCTGCCTCCTATTTTCCCCATAACAACCCTATGAGTTTGGCTGGTCTCAGAAAGAGTGACTGGCCCAAAGTCACTCAACTGGTTTTTCACACCTAAGGGAGTCCTAGAACTCAACTGTTTCCTGATTTCCAGGCCAACACCTTAACCACGACACCAAACTGGCTCTGTTAAATTTAAAGTTGTTGTGGAGGTTAGAGCTTTATGAAGTATAATTATGATTATATACAATAATACTATAATAATAATTATATATACTCTATGTTTCTATGTTTCTTTAACGTATCGGTATATTATTATATGCACCCAGAGAGATCATGTTAAGAGACTAAACATTATGAAATTAGAAATGAATAATGAAAACATTTTAAAAAGATTATATTAGAGTTTTAATTTTTTTTAGCCATATTAATTGGAGTTTTAGATGTATTGTTACGCTGTTCTGATATGTGGTGAGCCGCCCCGGGTCCTCGGAGAGGGGTGGCATACAAATCCAATTAATTAATTAATTAATTAATTAAATAAATAAATAAATAAATAAATAAATAAATAAATAATAGTCAAGATTATAGGAATTGAATGAAATTGTATATTACAGTAAATATTACCCATATTATTAAAAAATCTATCCTGATATTGATGGCCTTTCTAGGAGAATTTTTCTTCTTTCTTTAGGTTTATTTTAGGAACAGTAATTGTTCTCTTGGCATTCAAAAATCAAACTTTATTGACACCACATGGGTAACGACACAGCAAACATTTTTTACGTACTTCACAAGGCACTAGGACAATAATTACTGAAACACACCCTTTGCATCTCCAGAGCCATTTCCGCTTATCGGTTTATTATTTGATTATTCATTGTCCATTAATAGGATGTCAGCAATGGGCCCTCCGGTCCATATGTTGCTTTCCCTGGACCAGGAGCAAAACGATAGGTCTGCACTGCAGCTGAAACTAATTGTTCTCCTTTGTTTTTATAATAGTAGAGGCTGAAAGTTGAATCTTCTGCATGTAAAAATTCTTCTCTGGACCCTGCCCATCAAATTTCTTTTCTTTTCCCCCCCCCCCCTCCATTTTGGTACTTCCTTGGGATATTTCTAAGAAAAGCCATTTTGGTCTAATGGACTTGGGGCAAACAATTGAGGGGCCCCGGTGATGGGTACCTATCGGTGCAGTAGGGAATTCCGTTCTGGTAGCGGCCCCCAGATTGCACAATTTGTGCATGACCGCTCCAGTGCCGGTCCGTTGGGTGGTGGCATCTTTTGGGGAGGCTTTTTTCCTTCCTGCACATGCGCAGAAGCAAAATCTCGCAAGAGGATGGTCACACCCATGAGATTTTGGTGCACGTGTGGAAGCAAAAAAATCACTGAAATTGTACCTAAATGAGCATCCCCTTGTGAGATTTCGGCACGATTTTGTTTCCTGCACATTCATGGAAGCAAAATCACTCAAAGGATATGCGTGCGGCTGCACATGCAGGCGCACTCGAATCAAGAGGATGTGCACGCAACACATCGGTATGGCGGTAAGTGCAACCTGCAGCTGGGCTCCCCTCTCTCATGTCACCCTTCCTTCTCCAAGAAGGTTTCCCCCTGATGAGAAAAAAAAAAAATAACCTGGCCTTCTCTTGCCGTTGCAAATCAGCTGATAAAACCTTCCACACCACAGAAATAAAAAGTATTATTTAATACAGTCAGCAACTCATCTCTTAAATATGCCAAAGAAGGAGCTAGTTACTGCCCAAAGAGTGATATTATATAAACAGATGGAGAATAGGGTGGATAGATTTTGTCCTTGCAGAGTGAATAAACATCAAGCAGACCAATCACATTTTGGTAAGGGAGGCCTACTCAAAAGTATTAAAAATAAGTCCCAAAAGTACTTTTTCAAGAGGCAACTAGTCTTTCTTGTTTTTCCTCTGAAGACGTTTTGCTTCTCAAGAAGCCTCTTGGATGATAAGTAAAACGACTTCGAAGAAGAACAAAGAAGTTCATTTGCCTCTTGAAAAAAGCACTTTTGGGACAACCATGGCCTGGATTATTGAGAATCTCCAGAGATATTAAAAATAAGATTATTTTGGTTTATTGGTGGGGGAGGGGGAAATCAAACCCAAATAATTTTGCTGGGTTTACAAAGTCAGCAGAGGTGGGCTGCTAAGGTGGAACGGTGACGTGTGCTCACCCCAGTGGTTCTGAGTGCTAGAGGGGTCCAGAGCAATCCTGCTACTGCACCTGGGTAGGGAGCGAAATCGCGCGCGGACACACAGCTGCACCATGGGTGGGGTGCCATGGGCGCACCTACATGTCCGCGCATGATTTCATAGAAACATAGAAACGTAGAAGACTGACGGCAGAAAAAGACCTCATGATCTATCTAGTCTGCCCTTATACTATTTTTGTATTTTATCTTAGGATGGATATATGTTTATCCCAGGCATGTTTAAATTCAGTTACTGTGGATTTACCAACCACGTCTGCTGGAAGTTTGTTCCAAGGATCTACTACTCTTTCAGTAAAATAATATTTTCTCATGTTGCTTTTGATCTTTCCCCCAACTAACTTCAGATTGTGCCCCCTTGTTCTTGTGTTCACTTTCCTATTAAAAACACTTCCCTCCTGAACCTTATTTAACCCTTTGACATATTTAAATGTTTCGATCATGTCCCCCCTTTTCCTTCTGTCCTCCAGACTATACAGATTGAGTTCATTAAGTCTTTCCTGATACGTTTTATGCTTAAGACCTTCCACCATTCTTGTAGCCCGTCTTTGGACCCGTTCAATTTTGTCAATATCTTTTTGTAGGTGAGGTCTCCAGAACTGAACACAGTATTCCAAATGTGGTCTCACCAGCGCTCTATATAGCGGGATCACAATCTTCCTCTTCCTGCTTGTTATACCTCTAGCTATGCAGCCAAGCATCCTACTTGCTTTTCCGTCTTTGGACCCGTTCAATTTTGTCAATATCTTTTTGTAGGTGAGGTCTCCAGAACTGAACACAGTATTCCAAATGTGGTCTTACCAGCGCTCTATATAGCGGGATCACAATCTTCCTCTTCCTGCTTGTTATACCTCTAGCTATGCAGCCAAGCATCCTACTTGCTTTTCCCTCTTTGGACCCGTTCAATTTTGTCAATATCTTTTTGTAGGTGAGGTCTCCAGAACTGAACACAGTATTCCAAATGTGGTCTCACCAGCGCTCTATATAGCAGGATCACAATCTCCCTCTTCCTACTGGTTATACCTCTAGCTATGCAGCCAAGCATCCTACTTGCTTTTCCGTCTTAGGACCGGTTCAATTTTGTCAATATCTTTTTGTAGGTGAGGCCTCCAGAACTGAACACAGTATTCCAAATGTGGTCTCACTAGCGCTCTATATAGCGGGATCACAATCTTCCTCTTCCTGTTTGTTATACCTCTAGCTATGCAGCCAAGCATCCTACTTGCTTTTCTGTCTTTGGACCCGTTCAATTTTGTCAATATCTTTTTGTAGGTGAGGTCTCCAGAACTGAACACAGTATTCCAAATGTGGTCTCACCAGCGCTCTATATAGCAGGATCACAATCTCCCTCTTCCTACTTGTTATACCTCTAGCTATGCAGCCAAGCATCCTACTTGCTTTTCCGTCTTTGGACCGGTTCAATTTTGTCAATATCTTTTTGTAGGTGAGGCCTCCAGAACTGAACACAGTATTCCAAATGTGGTCTCACCAGCGCTCTATATAGCGGGATCACAATCTCCCTCTTCCTGCTTGTTATACCTCTAGCTATGCAGCCAAGCATCCTACTTGCTTTCCCTACCGCCCGACCACACTCCTCACCCATTTTGAGACTGTCAGAAATCACTACCCCTAAATCCTTCTCTTCTGAAATTTCACTCCCTGCCAGGTGCAGTAGCAAGATTGCAGTGGACTCCGCTAGCACTCAGAGCCACGGGGCGAGCACACCTCACCGTTCCACCTTAGCAGCCCACCTCTGAAAGTCAGGCAGGAAAAATGCTCAGATCAGGGTACAGTCTGTGGCTCACAATCTTGTCAAGAGTTTTGGAGGTAACTAGCGAGGCCTCTTTAGTCACTGGCTTAATCTCTATTGGAATCTGTAACTAAAATATTGGCTGTGCTTCACATCCCAGAAACTACCCATTCCGGTTGGGAGCTGACGTGTCATTATGAAAGAGCTAAGGTGCTTATTCCAGAAAGTGGGGAGATTATTTTCAGTAAACGGTAACAGCAAAAGACAGCAATGTACACTAGTTTGCTTGATTAGCTATAATAGTAATTACTGAAATGAAAAGTTAGGTTTGGGTGCTTCCTTCACTAGAGGGGAAAAAGAAAAACCCAGGAAAGGGAGTGCAACCTTTGAAATATTTTTTCTAGATTAAGCTTTAATTGTGCTACTTTTTCTGCCTCAGAGACAGAATTCCATTTGTAATTCTTTTTCTTCCATTTCCCCGGTACAACAGGGTCCACTGAAGGGAAGATGAAAGAGCCATAATCAGTGCTTAATTGTTTTATATATTTCCCACACTGTGTTGAAAACAGTTCTTATTAAAGACTATTTAACCAGCAATATACTTAAGTATGTTTTCAATGCAATGCAGTTACTGAGTTAGCAAAAATCTAAATGGACATAGGCCATTTATAACCAGTCTATCAACTACTGGTGTTCAAATCAACATAAAGTGGTACCTCGAGATACGAGTTTAATTCGTTCCGGACCTGGGCTCTTAAGTCGAGCAGCTCTTATCTCGAACGACTTTTCCCCATAGGAATTAATGTAAATAATTTTAATTGGTTCCAGCCCTCAAAAAACTCACAAAGTTAGTCTAAATTATGCAGAAAGACATGTTTTTAATGAAGAAATGTACATGTACATATAAATGAATAATGAAGTTTCTTTCACTTAACTTGTAAACTTTCTTAAACTTTTAAATTTACATATGTTCAACTTCTCTGCCACCCAATCCTGTAGGACAGAGGTCCCCAACCCTTTTTGCACCAGGGACCGGCTTTAAGCGATCAAGAGAGGAATGGGTGAATGAATGGACGGAGGGTGGGAAGGAAGGAAGGAAAGAGGGAAGGGACAGGAACAGAGGAAGGAAGCAAGGAAACTTATGAAAGGGGAGAGTAAGAGAGGAATGAGTGAAGGGAGGGAGGGAGGGAAGAAGGTGGGAAGGAGAAAGAAAAGAAGAAATAGAGGAAGGGAAGGTAAAAGAGAGAAAGAAAAAGAGCAAGAAAGAAAGAAAGGGGGAAGGGACAGGAACAGAGGAAGGAAGCAAGGAAACTTATGAAAGGGGAGAGTAAGAGAGGAATGAGTGAAAGGAGGGAGGGAGGGAAGAAGGTGGGAAGGAGAAAGAAAAGAAGAAATAGAGGAAGGGAAGGTAAAAGAGAGAAAGAAAAAGAGCAAGAAAGAAAGAAAGAAAGAAAGAAAGAAAGAAAGAAAGAAAGAAAGAAAGAAAGGGGGAAGGGACAGGAACAGAGGAAGGAAGCAAGGAAACTTATGAAAGGGGAGAGTAAGAGAGGAATGAGTGAAGGGTGGGAGGGAGGGAAGAAGGTGGGAAGGAGAAAGAAAAGAAGAAATAGAGGAAGGGAAGGTAAAAGAGAGAAAGAAAAAGAGCAAGAAAGAAAGAAAGGGGGAAGGGACAGGAACAGAGGAAGGAAGCAAGGAAACTTATGAAAGGGGAGAGTA
Organism: Erythrolamprus reginae; assembly: GCF_031021105.1. Lineage (NCBI taxonomy): Eukaryota > Metazoa > Chordata > Lepidosauria > Squamata > Dipsadidae > Erythrolamprus > Erythrolamprus reginae. The sequence continues at coordinate 193,928,149 of NC_091951.1, read as the reverse complement.
AGAGAGGAATGAGTGAAAGGAGGGAGGGAGGGAAGAAGGTGGGAAGGAGAAAGAAAAGAAGAAATAGAGGAAGGGAAGGTAAAAGAGAGAAAGAAAAAGAGCAAGAAAGAAAGCTGCAAGCACCCCCCCGAGCCCCCCAGGCCGGCTGCAACCTTTTAAAACATGCGTGCCGCTTCGCAGCTGTCTCCTGAAGCCGAACGCGGAAGTTAGCGTTTGGCTTCAGGAGACAGCTCCTTGGCGCTTGTATCTCAAATTTGGGCTTGTAAGTAGAACAAAAATATCTCTCCCCTCCCAGCTCTTATCTCGAGTTGCTCTTAAGTAGAGCAGCTCTTATGTCGGGGTTCCACTGTAATACTTAAAGTATTTTGCTCCACAGAGGACAGAGTGACTCATTCATTTATGTACTTAGGCGGGAAAACAGATTTTTTTTTTTTTTAAAGGAAATAGGAGCAGAGAAATACAGCAGCTAAACAGAAATAAAACACGGAAAAGCAATTCAGAAGTATCTATATCAAAGGCCCAGTAAAAAAATGGAAGATTTTCTTTTTTAAAAAAAATTAAATAAGTTTTTATTCACAAATAGAAAAACAATACAATTCAAAAAGAATAATAAATGACTATTGCAAACATTTAATTAAGAGAAAGAAAAGAAAGGATAGGGAGAAGAAAGAAAAACAAAAGGAAAAACCTAGCAAAAAATAAGAGAAGCAAGAAAGATGGACAGAGAGAGAGAAAAAGAGAGAAAAGAAAATAGAAGAAAAAGAAAATAGAAAAAGAAAGGAAAATGGTTAGATAGTACATCATTTCCATTTTGTTTGCATTCCTGGTGAATCAAAAAGCAAACTCTATATATCTCCTTATTCCTTTATCTAATCCATATATTGTATTATTTATAGTTATCAATTATATCCATATAAAAAAATGGAAGATTTTTTTAATGAGGAAACATGTTCCAATTAAGAGGTTTAACAAGAAAACTCCTTACTCATCCACAAAGGAGGAAATGCAAGGATAAAACCCATCAAATAGGTGGCAAAATGGTTCCATAGTTATGTTAAAGTTCTATTCATAGAACAGGCTGAGCCAGAAACGAGTCATTTAGATAACCATTTAGAACTTTAGCCTAGCACTTTGTGATTCCAATTAATGGTGCAATATCAACTGAGAAACCCCATTCATTTGGTAAACATACTTTAACTAAGCATAGGTAAACATATGTGCGTATGTGAGTGTCACATCAATCTAAGTAACTGAAAATCATAGTAACATAAATGCAGAGACTTGTGTTAATAATGTGATTTACAGGTTGTCCTTGACTTTGTTTAATGGTTGTTTAATGATGGTTCAAAGTTAGGATGGCCTCGGAAAAAGTGACCTATGACCCATCCTCAAAGTTATGACCGTTGCACTAGTTCCCAGATTCACAACTGTGATTTGGGCACTTGGCAACTGGCTCACATTTATGAGAGCTGCAGTGATTGTGATTTGCAGCCTTCCCAAGCCAGCTTCTGGCAAGGAAGGCCAATTCAGGAAGAAAGAATTGCTTAACAACCATGTGATATATTTAAACACTATTTCATTCACTTAATGTTTACAGTGATTTGTTAATGACTACAGTAAAGTGATTATATTGGGTGCAGTTGTGTGATAACTTGGTTGTCACACCCGAATTTCTGGTCCCATTCATGGTCATACTATCAAAGACTACTTGTGCTGTAATGTTAAAAAAAATGGACTACATCTCTTGAAAATTCATTTGCTTACCCACCCTGGATAAGGAGCTCAAAGAATGTTTTTTAACTGGCAATAACCCTACATTTATTCAAGGTGTAAATCTTCTATTCTGGAGTCTGAAAGATGTAAATGGGGGTAGGAATCCTAATTTGTAAGCTGGCCCGAGGGGCGGCATAGAAATCAATCAATCAATCAATCAAATAAGGAAGGAAGGAAGGAAGGAAGAGGAAGGGGGGAGGGAGGGAAGAAAGAAAGAAAGAAAGAAAGAAAGAAAGAAAGAAAGAAAGAAAGAAAGAAAGAAAGAGGTGATAGCAGTAGTAGTTATTATTAAGGAAGCAGACAAAAACTTCAGACAATAACCTGGGTTAGTTATGTGTAGTTCAGGCCAGTGGTGGGTTACTCCTGGTTCGGACCGGTTCTTAGAACTGGTAGCACCAGCAACAGGCGGCTCCGCCTACCCACCCAGGATGTTCTGCACATGTGCAGAAGTGTTGCGAGTGCGAATTGGTGGCAACATTATTTACAACCCATCACTGATGCAGGCTCACTTCCATTAATCTCCAAGTACAAAAAGCCAGCCACATCATATGGACATAAAAGGCAGAAAATTCCACAAGAACCTCCTTCAACCCCGGAAGAAAAATGCAGGAAGTTACAAACAACTAACACATTCCAGCCTTTTCAGAACACTGATAATCCCTTACTTTAGGATAATTATCCCAGAATATTTAATAGCTGGCCTGATTGTATCCCAATAAAGTAACTTTTTCAATAGCCCAAATTATAAGTAGTTGCTTCCCTGCATACAGAAACAGCAAACCAGGTTAAGTCTCTGGTTTTCCATGACTGCCTAAATTGAAAAGGAAGACTTTTGAAAAAGTAAGATCCGAAAGGGGTGGAATAACCAGGATCCTACCATATTAACGAATCCTACCATCTTTAACGAAAATGATTCTTTGTATTGGCACTTGAAAGGGGCACCAACAGGTAAGGACATTAGAGGAAGGGATTAACCATCCAAACACACATCCCCAGCAACTGAAAATATCTATGAACAAGTGAACACCTGCATTGGACTCCCATTCTATTTATAATACTGTACTTCATAAGGCTTACATTGCAAAGATAATGAGAGATGCTTAAAGCTCAGGATTTTCAGCCTTTTAAATGCTCACTTCCGTAAAAGACTGTTATTAATCCATGGATCTCATAAATGGATTCGCCATAGTAACCAGCTTAAGTAAATTTTGCAACAAGTTGCTGGAGCTATGCCTTAAGAATGTGTTGCCGTTTACCATTATGTTTATTTATATTTATAATTTACTGTAAATAACACCTGCAATAACACACCATAGCACACACATATTTTTTCCAGTAAAATTGGTAACCTTACATTTAATCCTTGCTATCTAGCTACTTGTATATTTCAGTGTATTTTATTAATTGATTGATTGATTGATTGATTTGATTTGATTTGATTTGATTTGTATGCCGCCCCTCTCCGAAGACTCGGAGCGGCTCACAACAAAAAACAATTCAAATCCAATACATTAAAACAAATTAAAACCTTTAATATAAAAAACAATCATATATCTCGTACAAACCATACTTAAAGTGGAACGGCCCAGGGGAATCAATTTCCCATGCCTGACGACAGAGGTGGGTTTTGAGGAGTTTGCGAAAGGCAAGGAGGGTAGGGGCAGTCCTAATCTCTGGGGGGAGTTGATTCCAGAGGGTCAGGGCCGCCACAAAGAAGGCTCGTCCCCTGGGTCCCGCCAGACGACATTGTTTTTTTGCCGGGACCCAGAGAAGGCCAACTCTGTGGAACCTAACCGGTCGCTGGGCTTCGTGCGACAGAAGGCAGAATATTAAACGGAATTGCTTTGTGCCTCAGGCGCAATCCTGCATTTATTGTATCGTTATCCTTCAATTGATCATCCTAGGTAAATGTTATATCTCAAATTATTTCCCAACAATTCTAAACACAGTTTTGTTACTTTTAATCTTTTCTTATCGGATTGGTATTCCGAGTGCATTCCTAGTGCATCATTATTGCCTCACTCTGGAGAAACCTTTTCCTTACACCAAGAGTATATTCAGGCTGTTCCTTGTCTTTTAAGATGAGTCAACAGATGTCCTACAGTGGCTAAGGTACTAGCAGGGGTGGGCTTCTGCCCGAATGGGTGCAGGGAATGCAGTGGGGTAGGGAAAATGGAACTCCACCCCAGAGTACCCACTTTGCACTGAAAGACGTTGAAAGAAAATGCAGGGCGTCCTGCATAAGCCACACCCACAGTGTGGTAGTAAAATTTTTGATAGCCCTTCACTGACTAGTCTAGAAAACGGTTAAGGCGCCAGGTTAGAAAGTAGACAATCATAAATTCATTTCCTGCCTTAACCATGGATGTCAGCTGGACGACTTTAGGCCAGTCACTCACACTCTCTCAGCCCAACCCATTTCCAGGATTGTTGTGGGGAAAACAGGAGGAGGAAGTATGTATATTTGCTGCCTTGAGTTACCTATAGAGTAATAAAGGAGGAATAAAAATCAAATAATTATTTTTGGTGACAATAATTAAAAAGGAAGGTGACTGAATTATTTGAGCTCTTGTTTATTTGCCATATAATTCTAATCTACTAATTGTATTCATACTATGTAAATCTTTAGGGAAAGTATTATTGGCCTGCCGTGGTAAAACTGTACTTTACGATTGTTGTCTACACTGTGTAGCTCAAATTGAATACAGTATGGGAAGAGAAGTCGTGGAATAAACTAGCTTGAAACTGAACCCATGGAAGAGGTGAGAACCGAACCCAAAAGAGAAATGAACCGGTGTAGGCACATACAGTACTTCAAAGCTACAATTCTTTAGATGAAGGTGATAGTTTTTGAAGCAAAATTGGAAAGAAATCCATTTCTACTAAGATCCTACTACACCTTTGTAAATGAACAGCTCCTCACAAAATCCAGCAGCACTGATAAACCTGGATCACAAGACCTTCCTTTTCCCAATCCACATCATGTTTACAGCAACCCTGGATCAAACTTATCCTATGGGGGATCAACTGTGCTTCCCAAAAGTCTACAGTACAAGCAGTCCCTTGTTCAGTTTCCTCACCCTACAATCTTAGTTTACTGGGGAAGTTTCACAAGACACAGCAGAGGTTATATTCCACTCAGATTTCATGATGTCCAAAAGGTAACGAACTGTCAAATTCACTGAAGTCCCCTAGTGCAGTGTTTTTCAACCAGAGTGCCGTGGCACACTAGTGTCCATGAGACATGGTCAGGTATGCCGTGAAGCTCAGAGAGAGAAAGAAAACAAGAGAGAGAGAAAGAAAGAAAGAGAGAGAGAGAGAGAAAGCAAGAGAGAGAGAAAGAGAGAGAGAAAGAGAGAAAGAGCAAGAGAGAGAAAGCAAGCAAGAGGGAGAGAAAGAAAACAAGAGAGAAAGAAAGAGAGAAAAAGAAAGAGAACGAGAGAGAGAGAAAGAAAGAAAGAAAGCAAGAGAGAGAGAAAGGGAACAAGAGAGAAAAAGAAAGCAAGAGAGAGACAGCAAGAGAGAGACAGCAAGAGAGAGAAAGAAAGAGAGAGAGAGAGGGAGGGAAGGTGGGAGAGAGAAAGAGAGCAAAAAAGAGGAAGGAAGGGAGAAAGAAAGCGGGATGGAGAGAGAGAAAAATGAGGAAGGGAGAAAAAGAGGGAGGGAGAGAGAAATAGAGCAAAAGGGAGGAAGAGAGAGAGAATTTTTTTTGTCCACACTTTTTTTAGCCACCACCACCACCACTTAATGTGCCCCATGGTTTTGTAAATGTAAAAAATGTGCCGCGGCTCAAAAAAGGTTGAAAATCACTGCCCTAGTGTATATAGCACAGGGGATTCCAACCTTAGCAACTTTGAAGACTTGGGCACTTCAACTGTAGAATTTCCCAACCAGCCATCAGGACTTGTCCCCAAGTCTTAAAGTTGCCAAAGTTGGAGACCCCTCTAGTACATAGCATGCATCCTCAGGCTCTAATTAGAGTTACTAAACTAATCACCTATGATAGAGATCTTCAAACTTGGTTGGATGGAGATTTCTGGGAGTTGAAATCCCACAAGTCTTAAAAGTTGCCAAGTTTGAAGGCCTCTAACCTATGAAATTCCTGGGATTAGGAATGAGTGAGCGTATGGTTTTTAGTGTTTTCATGTATTTCATATTACTTGCTGTTTTGACTATTGTTATAGTTTTATATTGTTTTTAGTAGTTGTGATTATTGGTAGCCGCTCAGGCACATAAATATCACTAATAAGTAAATAATTTTTAAAATTATGGTGGCAATGGGCGCTTCGTCTACACCAGTGTTTCCCAACCATGGCAACTTGAAGATATTTGGACTTCAACTCCCAGAATTCCCCAGTCAGCGAATGCTGGCTGGGGAATTCTGGGAGTTGAAGTCCAAATATTTTCAAGTTGCCAAAGTTGGGAGACACTGGCCTACACCCACCGCGAAGCCGGTCTACCTCGCAGCCATAACAAAGCAGGAGTTGGAAGAACCCAGGCGCCTTGGCCGGCCACGCTCCTCCGGATCCTTCGGCGGCTTTTCTGGAAGCGGACCAAGCCGCCGAGCCGCAAATGCGAGAAAGAAAGTTTGCAAGAGCTCCGAGTTTGGATTGGCCGCGCCTTCCAAGCTCAGCGAGCAAAGGCGCAATTGGAAAGGTGGGTCCGCCTGGGCCCGCCCCTGCTCCTGGCTATAAAAACCAGAGGTAGGCTGAACTTCTTTGCCACCCTTTTTTTTTTTCTGCGTGTCTCTGCCGCTCCTCGTGTTCGCAGGTACCATGAATTTCTCCAAGTCCAGCGTCTACTCCACCTCCCTTAGGCCGCTCAAGTTTGGCATCGGGGGCAGCGCCGCCAGCGTCTACGCTGGAGCCGGTGGCTCCGGCTCGAGAATTTCGGTCTCCCGAGTCTCCAGCCTGAGCTCCAGCCACGGAGGTAGCTATGGAGGGAGCGCGAGCTACGGAGGGGGCTACGGGGGGATGAGCAGCAGCCTCCAGCTCTCGGGTTCTGGGGTGGTCCAGAACGAGAAGGAAACCATGCAAGACCTGAACGACCGCCTGGCCAGTTACCTGGAGAAGGTGCGCAGCCTGGAAGCCGAAAACCGGCAGCTGGATATCCAGATCAGAGAGTACATGGAGAAAAAAGGGCCCAGCACCCGAGACTGGACCCGTTATTTTGAGGTCATCGACGATTTGAAGGACCAGGTGAGAAAAACCTCTTGGGGCAGACGCCGAGGTGTAATAGGAGTAAGGGAGGATTTCAGAGGCCCCTCCAAATAGAAAGTGAAAATTTCTGAAATGGGGAATATTCCCTTTGTCCACTTTCAAGCAGTAGTTTTGACTTGCCAAACCTTTTGTCTTTCTGGCCCCTTTAAGTATACACAGTTTGCACGTATTTTTTTATCAAGAGAGTGGCACAATAAAGGGGAGTAAAGATAAAGGCAGTAGATAAGAGGTCCAACATGAAAGTGGTTCCGGCTCCCTGAAAAATGATTCTGCAAAAAACCGTTTTTCCCTCCCTAATTGCCTTAGCTGATAAAAGAGTTACTCAGAGTTCAACATCTTGCCTAGCCAGGTTAATGGTTTACTAGAAGAAACCAATGCAGCTTTACCAGCTGTGGGGTAACAACCATTGTAGCAGGAACCTCCCATGTTTGCCTTCTGAAGTTTGAATGGAGTCAAAAATTCAGAGCTGGGTAGAATTTACCTGAATACCTGAGGAGTGGCCGTGCTTTTCTTGAAGAAATGCAGACTGTATATAGATTGGGAGGGCGGGAGGAGGAAAGGAGAAGGCAACCATAGCACGATTTTCTTCCGTACCATAAAAGATAGCAATGAGTGAAGTTCCAACAAATTTGGTTCATTTCATTGCGTTTTTGCCGTTGCAAAGAAATATTCAATGTACTTTATGTTGGGAAATATTATGGTAACTATAGCTTCCAGTAACACTTTGCAACAAGGAACCTACTATACAATTAACCTCTAGAACATTTCAGATATATCTATTTTGCTGCCCTTGTGAAAAAACGTTTACACCTTTCGATCTCTTACCTTGCATTTTATTTTCTTCTGCCATGTCTTCTTTTTTAGTTTTATATTTATTAAATTTATTGGCTGCCCCTCTTACTACAGGGTAATTTTTGTGATACGTGTTTTTGGGTTGAAGTCTAAGGAATAAAACCAGTTGCTTTGATGTACCCAACCACTTACACCATGCCTCTAATATTGAACTTATCTAGAGCATTGCAGAGGAATGAAAAAATGTGACTCTATTTTCATAAGGTCAAAGAACAAGCACTAGGCCAGGGGTCCCCAAACTTACAAGTTTTAAGACTTGTGGACTTCAACTCCCAGAATTCTCCAGCCAGTTATGCTGGGAGTTGAAGTCCACAAGTCTTAAAACTTGCCAAGTTTGAAGACTTTTGCACTAGGCCATCTTAAATCCTGGGATAAATAATAGGTAGAGCCCCCTGCCTCCAGGTAAAGAGTTAAAATTCATGCAGCTTAAAGCCAAGCAGGAAAGAATAGGCCAACCTCAGGAGAAATAGACAAATTTCTCATCCAGACCTAACAATGGGAGAGAATAGCTAACTCCAATTTGGTGATTTTGAGAGTTGCAGTGTATAATAATACCACCGGGTTGGGGAAGGGCTGAGTTACAGTGGTTTTGAAAAAGAGAAACTTCATTTTACAGGGATATTCCCAATGGTGGTTTCCTGACATAATTCAAAAGAGCTTTGTTAAAAGACTGAGCAGATTAAAGGATTTTGTTCTTGTGAATCATTTTTTTAATGTATGTGTAAAATCATTTAGCAAATAAAGGGAATAAAGATAACGGTAAAAGCTTCAACACCTGTTCAGGTAAAATATATGGCACAGAAAGCAAAAAAGCTGGTTAGAAGGTGTGGCGCAGCTACAGAAAGCAGAAAGAATAAAAATATCCTAGGGGGAAAGAGATTCAGCTTATTTGTTCTTTTCCTTCTGAGAAGCATTTTCAGAAAGTTTCCAGTTGTTACCTATCCTGGGTTGGGTTTTTTTAATAATACCTATCAAAAACAGGCATAGCCATTTTATGCATGGGGGCCTTTTTGTGAGTTAAGTCCCTTCTATAAGACCTTGCTCATCCGTTACCAGAAGAGAGCAGAATTAAACTCTTGCTAGGCTATACCTCAAGGTATAGTTGCCTGGCAAATTCCCAATTCTCCAGAGAACCCCTATTTTGTCTGCTGAAACAAATAGGTTTCTTAAAACCTAGAAGCCCTGGCTGGTGGCTTCTAAATTACTTTTCCCATGAATATATGGGAAAGTACTATTTGAAAATGGGGAAGTATTACTGTATTTTCCTTTTTTTAAAAAAAAAAAAAGCCTTAGATTCCAACTCTTGTACTTTCAGAGATTGCATGATATATGGCCTATCAATTCATTAGAAATTAAGGAAGGATCATGATTCAGCTAGGCCTGCTGAATCAAAGCCTGGCCATGACCTTTGTAACCAGTTTTCTCTCCCCCTTCTGGCCAGCCAGCCAGATACTGGTAGGAATCCCTTAAGGCAGTGGTGAGCAAAGTTAGCTCTTCTATGACATGTGGACTTCAACTCCCAGAATTCCTGAGCTGGCATGAATGGTTCAGGAATTCTGGGAATTGAAGTCCACAAGTAATAGAAGAGCCAACTTTGCCTACCCTTGCCTTAAAGGAACATAGTACTGTTTCCACTAGGTGGTTTTGAGCAATCTGACTTTTCCTATACCTGAGGGAAAGTTGCTATTTAAATAAAAACAGGCTAGGCCTGTTTATTTCCCCCCCACATTCCTTGTCTCCCCCTAATCAATTGGCAGTAGAAAATTGGTTTTTACTGTCAGATATGACTTGATACCCAAGTCATAAGAAAATGACTTGGGTTTCTGGCTCATTGGAAATGAGTTCCGAAACCCCATTGTTACGATATTTTACTAAGATTGTAGTCTTGTGGGTAGTTTTCCTGAGAGCCCTGTGGAATTCTGGGGGCCCAGGGCCGCACCTCTCCATATTTAGAAGCCAGCCATTTTAAATGTCAGAATTCCTTCAGCATCTTTAATAGCTGCTGAAATTAATCTTTCCATTTGGCTATTTAAGACACAGGAGCCCTGTTCACTTTTTACATGTAGCCACTGTATTCAGGGAGATCTGTGGCCATAAAAGTAGATGTACTTGGAAGCTCCCCTAAGGCCTAAGGGACTCTGGTAAATACTGTAAACAAACTTGAATAAAGGGTTTTCCAAATTCTTGACAGAGGAAGAGGCATGTATCTGGAATTTTATCAGCATGACTTAAATGTTCTGGCTTCCATCCATCGAAGGCTTGCCTGTTCACAAAATGGCTGCCATCATAGAATGAATCCTAAACCAACAAATGTACATAGGACAGGGAGCCCATATGCACCTCTTTGGGACCTTAAGGATTTGCCTTATTGTTGCTAAGGAACAACTGCTAAGTTGGACACTGTTCTGCAACAGCAAAACAGGGGGAAAGGTTAGGCTAAATATCAGCTTCTAATCCCAGAAAAATTATTAATGCTCAACCTCAATGAGAAGAACAGGGGGCTAAAAATGCCTTTCTAAAGAAACCATCCCCTGATAAACGTCCCCATAGGGACATGATCGAAACATTTAAATATGTTAAAGGGTTAAATAAGGTTCAGGAGGGAAGTGTTTTTAATAGGAAAGTGAACACAAGAACAAGGGGACACAATCTGAAGTTAGTTGGGGGAAAGATCAAAAGCAACGTGAGAAAATATTATTTTACTGAAAGAGTAGTAGATCTTTGGAACAAACTTCCAGCAGATGTGGTTGGTAAATCCACAGTAACTGAATTTAAACATGCCTGGGATAAACATATGTCCATTGTAAGATAAAATACAGGAAATAGTATAAGGGCAGACTATGAGGTCTTTTTCTGCCGTCAGTCTTCTATCTTTCTAGCTGAATAATATCTCCTCTCTACTCCTTGAAAAGCAGCTGTAGAGCCTAGCAAAATTAGTGAGTTTGAAAACTTTACCATCCAGGGTCCCCCCAAACTTGGCAACCTTTAAGACCTGTGGACTTCAGCTCCTAGAATTCTTGGAGTTGAAGTCCACAAGTCTTAGAGTTGCCAGGTTTGAAGGCCTCTGCTTTACATAATGAATGCAGTATTTCCCTGGCCTGCTCAAAAGTAGTTTGAATTACAGATTTGTTGCCATATTGCCTGGAATTAGAACCGTGGTTTTGGGGTGCTTCAATGCCCAGGACCCCACCAGGTCTCTGGGAGACACAAATTAGGAAAAGTGAAGACACCTGAGAAGCCGCTTGATCAAAGCCAGTTTCTCCTTTAAAAATCTTGGTCTCCCTGTTGCCTTGGGAACTGGGAAGGTGAGTTGCACCTGGGATGGCTTAGGCAAACAATGGGAACACTGTAGGCTGGCTGAAAACCTGTAGGTTCAGATTGCACTAGCTTTCCCTAAATTAAAACAAAAAACAAAGAGGAAGTTTCAGGTCCGGTTACTATAAAGCAGTGGTTCTCAAGCTTTCTAATGCCATGACCCCTTAATACAGTTCCTCATGTTGTGGTGACCCCCAACCACAAGTCTAGCGCCAATTCTCCCAACAGAGCTTTAAGCTGATTGGCAGGAAGGTCAGAGGGGCACTCCCACTGTAAACACCTGATTGGTTGGATTGTGAAAATATGTTCCAAGGTGCCAGAATAGAAGCTTTAGTTCCTAACACCATGGGAAAAGTGTCTTTTCCATGGTCTTAGGCAACCCCTATGAAATAGTCTGGTCCCAACCCCCCAGGTTTGGAATCACTGCTATAAAGCCTGGAAAGCAGTGTCTGGATATTTTGATTTCCCCATCCCATCTGGGAATCTCAGATCAAGAGTGCATGGAGAAGAGGGGTTTTAGCCACTGCTGCAGAATATTTAGCTTTTCGTAGAATCTGGATGAGTACAGATCTGAGTCCATTGGGTCTGTGGTGGGAGAAGCTGCTTATTCTGTAGCTTTCTGCCAATTAATTTACCCTGTTAAAATTGCCCAGTCAGAATGCCCCCCCTTTTTTTCCTGATTGGCAAACTCAAATATTTATTTCACATTTCTGAATCTGCCATGTGTGCTTTCTCTCCTCAGATCTACGACCAGTCTGTGGATAATGCTCGTGTTCTCCTGCAGATTGACAATGCTCGCCTGGCTGCTGATGACTTCCGTGTCAAGTGAGTGTTTTTATCCCAGTTTGCTAACTTGGGCTCTGGAATCCTGTCCAGCAGCCCATGGAACAAGCGAAGCCTTAATAGGCAAAGCAGGGTTAGGCAATCTTACGTCTTTCCAGTTAGTTTGGATTGCAACTCAAGTTTAAAAGAATAAGGAAAGATTTTAGGAAAAGAAAGGCTAATGCAAATCAAAAGCTATATTTTTATGTCACAAAAGGATTTATAAATGATAAAGTCAGGGGCTTTGAGCAACCTCCCTTGAGTTCTACAGATATTTTTCTCTTATCCTTAGCTTATATTTATTTTGATGTTGCTAATATGGTGAAGGAGCAAGAGCACAAAAGACCAAATCAGTATAAATCTTACTCATGCCTCTCTTATTTTTCTGAAATGTTAGGCCTTATTCATATAATTTCAAGCTTGGGATGCTGTTTATAAATATCAGAAAGCAGAATTTTGTGTCTAGTTGTGCTATTTTTCCATTTCCCTGGCTGAGATACAGTGTCTGTAAAGCTCTGGTTCTTTCTTAGTAACCCATTGTCATCAACATAATACCCGACAGCACTTTTGCTTCACAAATTCAATTACTATGGGAACCTAACCCTGCCTTTTCCCATGCCCAGGTTTGAGTCTGAGCTGGCTATCCGCCAGTCAGTGGAGAGTGACATCATTGGCCTCCGCAAAGTTATTGATGACACCAACATGGGCCGTCTGCAGTTGGAGAGTGAGATCGAGGCCCTTAAGGAAGAACTGATCTTTATGAAGAAGAACCATGAAGATGTAAGTCTTTATTGGCACTGGGCACTGAAGTCTAGAAAAGACAGTGCCAGTAGTTTAAGAGGAAGGGAGTTAGTTACAGCCAATGGGGGAAGAGAGCTTACAACCAATCATGGATTACCATCATCCCGGGCTGTCTTCTCAACTCTTAAAGTTAACCCAAATTCTCCTATTTTTATATCTTTTTAGGAAGTCACCAACTTGCAGACCCAGATTGCCAATTCTGGTCTGACCGTGGAGGTAGATGCTCCCAAATCACAGGATTTGGCCAAGATAATGGCAGAGATCCGGGCGCAGTATGATACCTTGGCTCAGAAGAATCTTGAGGATTTGGACAAGCACTGGGGACAACAGGTAGGTAGAAGAGCTACTGCCTGGCTTTCTCCTAAACAGGCAGGTCCATGCTAACCTCTTTAACTCCTTATGTGCCCCACAAAATGTATTACCAGAGCTTCAGATGGTAACATAATCTGCTTTCACATTTTCTCCTTAGATCTCAGAGAGCACTGTCATCATCAATCAAAATACCAAAGAAATTGAAACGGCTCGTACCACCATTACGGATTTGCGACGCACAGTCCAAACATTGGAAATTGAACTAGAATCTATGCGCAATGTGGTATGATGGCAGGAGATTCCATGGGAATCAGTCTTGGGGTTGTCTTTTGCACGGGTTTGGGAGCGTACAACTTGCATTATCACCAGCTGGTATGGACATCAGCCTGGGGGTCGGGATCCCTTTGGGGGTCGAACAATCGTTTCACAGGGGTTGTCTAAGACCCTGGGGAAAAACAAATTTTCCATGGTGTTAGGAACTAAAGCTTCTATTCCGGCGCCTTGGGACATATTTTTACAATCTGACCAATCCAGCATTTAAGGTGGGGGTGTCCCTCTGACCTTCCTGCCAATCAGCTTAAAGCTCTGTTGGGAGAATTTGCGCTAGACTTATAGTTGGGGGTCACCACAACATGTGGAACTGTATTAAGGGGTCGCAGCATTAGAAAGGTTGAGAACCACTGAAATAAGACATGTTGTCTTAAGTAAGGGTTGTCTTCCAGCATCCCTTGACAATGTTAAGATGGAGGTGGCTATTTTATGGGAATTAAGAAAAGACATGCTTAAGGGCCTTGTCGGGGTTCACACATTATGTCAAACTGATTGGTTTCAAACACAGCTAATCAAACTAGTTGCAGTTAGAAGTGCTACATACTTAATCTGCTAAATCAAACAAACCAAAGGCTTACTTAGGGTTCTGTGCAAATGAAATTATAAAGTCTTAATTTTGGCTTCCAATGTCACCAACACTGCAACCAATTTTAAATTGATATTGAGTCTAGGTCAGAGATTGTTTTGTTCAATGACCAAAGTATCAATATGCAACACCAAGTGATTTGGCTTGGGAAAGAGGCAAGCAGATGTAGAATTATTCCACAAGATATCAGTGATGGCTGATACTAAATTCCTGAATTGAAGCAAAACAATCACATAGGGGGCATAATGAGGAATATTGCAGCATGGAAGTGCTACCTCAGACCAAGAAAGAGTTTCGGCTTAACAAACCCATGATCCTGATTCTTTCTTATTCTGTCATTCCTTCCCTCTGTAGAGAGCCAGTCTGGAAGCCAACCTGCACGAAGTTGAGTCTCGCTACGCAATGCAAATGGAGCATCTGAACGGAATCCTGCTGCGGACAGAAGCTGAATTGCTACAGCTAAGGAATGACGTCCAGCGCCAGGCAGATGAATATCAGACACTATTGAACATCAAAGACAAGCTGGAAGCTGAGATTGCTACCTATAGGCATCTGCTGGAGGGCGGAGAGGAATTGAAGTAAGCCTGTCCCTTTTCAGGACTAGAATAGATAAAGACGCTGTTTGCTTTGATCTTACAAATTCCCTCTGGTGGTTTTGATTGTGCCCTTTCTTATCATGGGTTATATTGCTTAGGGAGTTAAAATAAATCATTCATTCATTTATTCATTTATTTATTAGATTTGTATGCTGCCCCTCTCCGTAGACTCGGGGCGGCTAACAACAGCAATGAAACAACATGTAACAAATCTAATATTTAAAATAATTTTTAAAACCCTTATTTTAAAAAACCCAAACATACACACAAGCATACCATGCATAAATTTTATAGGCCTAGGAGGAAGGGAATATCTCAGTTCCCCCATGCCTGACGACAAATTTTACCAAACAATCTGTTACGCTGTGATAGAAACAAAGTCCCCCCATTTTTGTCTATGAAGGATGGTTATGCTTACAGGTACAGTGATATCTCTACTTACAAACTTAATTAATTCCGTGACCAGGTTCTTAAGTAGAAAAGTTTGTAAGAAGAAGCAATTTTTCCCATAGGAATCAATGTAAAAGCAAATAATGTGTGCGATTGGGGAAACCACAGGGAGGGTGGAGGCCCTGTTTCCTCCCAGGATTCCTAGAGAGGCCCCATGGAGGCTTCTTTCCCCCCCCCCCTTTCCGGTCCTGTTTCCTCCCAGGAGATTCCTAGAGAGGCCCCACGGAGGCTTCTCCCTGCCTTTTCCGGTTACAGTTTTGGAGGCTCGGGTTTGCAAGTGGAAAATGGTTCTTAAGAAGAGGCAAAAAAAACCCTTGAACACCCAGTTCTTATTTAGAAAGCTTCATAAGTAGAGGTGTTCTTAGGTAGAGGTACCACTGTATTGAGTTTTTAAAACTAAAAAAAATATCCATTGACGTATTCTGTACTTACTTAGATTAATTTCAAGTTTAAATAATGTGTAGAATTGATGGCCTAGATTACCTTTACACATATCCATCTTTTTAATAAGGTCTGAAACAATTTTTACCAAACTTGTGAAAGCAAATATGACACACGTAGCTGAACTGAATTTACATTTTTAAGCACAGCAGCCCTAGTTCTATTAAATTCTTGTTAATACCTTTGAGATACTACAGTAATTTAGCAGAAATGTTAGGAATATTTGAAAATAGCTATAGAGAAGCTGTTTCTGATGTCTAGGTCATTTTTTAAATATTATAGTCCAGTGTTTCTCAATCTTAGCAACTCTTAAGATATGTTCAACTCCCAGGCCAGACAGTATTCTTAAATTTGCCATGGTTGAGAAACACTGCTATGGCTTAATGGTAGATTTGGTTTTGGAATACAGATCCTTTACATGCCAAAACCAGTCATACCTGGGCCTGAAAAGGACAAATTGATATTTACAGTATTTTCAGCATGACATGCAAAGTGGAGGCTGCAGCCTTAGTAACCTAACACCAACTCAGTGTGTAATTTTGTGATGTTGCTTTTTTTTTTTGCAGCCTGCCTAGACTTGATGACTTCCAAGTGCCTTAAGGTTATAATTACCACTTATTCTAACATACCTTGCAGGGAATGTTATCTTGGGATAACGTGCTTTAACATTCTAAATTGTATACAGTTATTTATCCAAGATAATCCAATATTTTTTTGCCCATGATGTGCATCTTGGAATTTATCAAGCTAGACCAGTAACGTTACATGAGATAATTACATTCCAATAACAAATGTGGGAAGAGATTTTTGTTCATCACCCAAATCTTTCTCCCTTCAGCCTGAAAGATGCTTTGCTGGAAAGCACCATGCAAGTGTCTCAGAAGATTCACTCCACCAAAATAGTGGATGGCAATGTGGTGTCGGAGACCAGAGAAACCAAAACGTTGAAGCGTTGAGCTCCTCTTGGTGTGGCCAACCTCCAGTGCAGCTTCGGTGGCAGCATTTTATTTTGAAGTGGGAGGTTTGCTGAGGAAGGGATTGGGATGATTCAATGTACAATTCAATAAAGCAATATGCCTGAAAGCAGTGCTACGCTGTACCTGTGCAATTATTGTGAGAAAATCCTCAGAGTCCCAACATTGACAGTTGTTCTCTACTGATGTTCAATATTCAAGGGTTTCTGTGATTAGGAAGCACTTTTCATATTGGCTAGATTTGTGCATAATGCTAATGCATGGATAGGCTACTCTGTTTGGGTTTGCACTTTAAGCCAGGCCTGTCAAATTGGTGGCCTGCAGGCTGGATAAGTCACATGCAGATCACACCCGCCCCAGCTCCACAAAAAGACAAAACATTGTGATACATCACAATCCTGCCCATGACATGATCGAGTTTGCCTTAAGCCAAACCCAAGTAGTACTTTATGGTGTAGTGCAGTGGTGGCAAACCTATGGCACGGGTGCCACAGGAGGCATGCGGAGCCATATCTGCTGGCACATGAGCCGTTTCCCTAGCTCAGCTCCAATGTGCATGTGTGTGCCAGTCAACTGATTTTCGGCTCACCCTAAGGCTCTGGGAGGTCATTTTCGGATTCCAGGGAGGGCATTTTTGCCTCTGGAGCCTGGAGAGGGCAAAATTCGGATCTATCAGGTCCACCAAAGTTTGGGAAATGGTCTGTTTCAGGCCTCCAGAGGACCTCCAGGTGGGTGTGGGAGGCCATTTTCGCCATCCCAGCCATTGAATTATGGGTGTGGGCACTCGTGTATGTGCGAAAGCACATGCATACCCGCTTTCAGCACCCAAGGGGAAAAAGGTTCCCCATTACTGGTGTAGTGTGTTCTATGAACCTGAACATTTCAACACTCTACCATGGAACCACCTGTCTTGTGTAATATACAATGTAATCATGCACGATGCAGACCAATTTAATTTCAATTTTGCAGTCCCACGAGAAGGGAAATGTGCCCCAAATCATCCAAGATTCTGTTACAGTTGCACATTGGAGAAATCTTGACGTCACTGCTGCGCATTATCTTTCTACCAGTATTTGGTCTCATTTTTCCATGATTAATAATAATAATAATAATAATAATTTATTAGATTTGTATGCCGCCCCTCTCCGAAGACTCGGGGCAGCTCACAACAACAATAAACAATGCAGTACAACCAATAATTAAAAGTAAAGCTAAAAAAAAATTGGTAAAGCATCCACAAAGTTACAGATATTAATCTATTTATTCTAGTTATTCACCAGTGATGTATACTTGGGAATTATTCACTCCATTTTTTTCAGCACACACTCCTACCTATCTGGTTTTTCACATGGCATTCTTTGCATCTAAAGGTACACAACCATGTCCGCAACCTACATTCTATTGTTTTAGTGTATTTGTTTAACAATATGTTAAACAACCACTGCATGACCTTGTCTTACTTCCTATTCCATGTTTACCCATTCACCTCCAGGGGAGTGTCTACAACTATGCAAACTTTTAATCTCTTAAAGCATACAAAAAGAAATGGTATTCATTTTGATTAACTGATACAAATATGTCCCCAAGTGTTACTAGCGATTGCAGAAACTGCTCAAGCCCCTGCACCAAATAAGGACTTCAATAAATAGTTAAATTTACATAGCTTTAGATAATTGATATTCCTCTGGTAATATTTCAGAAATCTGAAAGGTGTCATAATGAAGCATTGCATTATGTCTGTGGATGGTTGTGTCTCCAAATCTGCAAGATAATAGAGAGGCACAAACTTAGTTCCATCCACTCTTTCTGCAAGTATGTTGATATCAGTTCCCACTCATATGAGGTGGGCTTAAGATCGTGACAACATCCCCACTATTTTCAGATTTTGAAACCACCATGTATTTTATTTCATGGGTTTTTAGGGATGTTTCTTTCTATGCATAAAAACACTATACAAATGAAACTGCTCTAAATAAAAAAGATTCCTAGGGCCCAGTTATATATACAGATCCAATCTAAATAAAAAATGGGATAGCTACTGTTTACGAAGCCATCTATTTCTATAAATTGGGATGCAAACTAAAATGACTACAGCCTTCCCAAAGCTTATGCGATGTCTTCCAAAGCTATGAGTCAAGAGTCAGGCCTAATTAATAACACCATTGTTTTTTAATAGTAGAGGTATTGACACTTGCTTCTCTTGAATTATTTTATTTCATTTGTTTTGGGCAAAGTGGCAACATCATGGAGTTAGAAAGTTAGAACTCGTGGAAGAACCTCCAAAACAGGAGAGAATAACAAATGTAATAAATAAATAGGAATACATTCAACCACAACAACACAAGAGCACACAACAGATTTAAACTTAATATTAACCGCTCCAAACTTGACTGTAAAAAATATGACTTCAGTAACCGAGTTGTCGAAGCATGGAACTCATTACCGGACTCCATAGTGTCATCCCCAAACCCCCAACACTTTACCCTTAGATTATCTACGGTTGACCTATCCAGATTCCTAAGAGGTCAGTAAGGGGCGAGTACAAGTGCACTAGATTGCCTTCCGTCCCCTGTCCTAAATTCTTTCATTGATATGTTCTATTACTATACCTTCTTTTCTATTATTTCTTAGATATATTTTACTATGAGTATCTCCTCTATAACCTTCATCATGTATTTTACTATGTGTATATAGATATATACCAACTAAAACCCTCATTGTGTATTGGACAAAATAAATAAATAAATAAATAAAACATTCTGTGAGATGTCTTTATTTAATGATGACTAACTAGCTCTGGTCTTAAAACTACACTTTCTAACTAGAAGTATAGCTTGTCATTTTATTGCTGTTAGTACACTTTTTTATTTTATTTTTTTAATTGATTTTTAGTTCCAAGACAAGACAAAGACACATACAAAAACACACAAAAAAAGGAGCCCAAACTGCTCCATACTTTTCAGAAGTCTAAGAAATTTAAATACGAGTCTTATACGAGTACACTTAATGGAATCCTAAGGCTAAAGCCTACGCTGCAAAATTCTGAACTGACCACATATGGTGGTTTCCTCCTATCCATTGTCTCGATATTTTACAACTGACCATTCATTCATTCATTCATTCATTCATTCATTCATTCATTCATTCATTCTATTTCTATGCCGCCCAAACCCGAAGGACTCAGAGCAGGACTAAAGGTAGCCCTGTAGAACAGCGGTCATCAACTGGCGGAAAAATTATTTGCATTTTTTATATTCCACTAAGTCAGGGGTCCTCAAACAATGGCCCCTGGGCTGGATGTGTGCAATGAACGTTTGTGTTGCTGCAGTGCATCTCCCCAGAGGGGTCCTTTTATGCAGGTTGGGGGTCTATGCTCATAGTCCTCAGTGAGGTGCTTCTGCTGAGCCTCCTTCTCGGTCAGATCCAATTTGAACTGAGTCGGCTGTTTTGTCAACTCTTCCTTGTGGTGGCTGCTGAGAGCCAACAATTGCTTCCTATTGGGGCCCTAAGGAGCCCGAGCGGTTAGGTGTGGAGCTGCTGTGGGGGGGCGAGGAGAGGCCAGTGAGATACTCCTCGATGTGAGTGACATTAAGTTGGCCATGCCCATCCAGTCACATGACTACCTAGTCACGCCCAGCCAGCCAGTCATTAGGCAGGTCATATTACTGGTCCTTTGGATTTAAAATTATAAATTTAATGGTCCCTGAGGTGCAAAACGTTGGGGACCCCTGTTGTAGAATACACTTGAATGCCAACTACAGTATATAAAATCTGCTTTGGGAATAATAATAGCAAGAAGGCTAAATTAAGTGGGAGGCAAATTAAAGACATGCATGGTTTTCTAACTGTTTTTATTGTTTTAATTGCTGGTTTTAAATTGTTTTGAACTGTTTTTAGGTGAGGTTATATTACATTTTAAGTATATTTGGTTGTGAGCTGCCCAGGGTCCTTTGGGAGTTGGGTGGCATATAAACCCAAACTAACAAACAAACAAACAAATAGCCATTATTTGCCCTGAATTTTATTTGGCTTAGCTGTCATACAGCATGGATGAGTGACCCGTGCCTCACAGTGCCATTAACAACTTTCTGAAAACCTTTGGACACCCAAGATTATGCTTCTGAAATTCAGTGCCCCCCAAAACCAATTTTTGTACAGATTTTAAGCAGTTGATTGGTTTAGAAAAAAGGAAAAGATGGAATATGACATACTTTTGAGAGGTGTATTAGTCTGAAAGAGAGAAAATTTGAATCGTGAAAGGAACGAAATACAGGGATCCCTCATTTTTCACGGGGGATGAGTTCCAAGACCACCCATAAAAAACGAATTTCCGCGAAGTAGAGGAAAGATATATTTTTATGTATTTAACAAGTATTTGGACTTTTAAATCCCACCCTTTGCATTAAACAGTCATTCTATAATGTTTCTCAGCTGGAACTACATGTGCTATCCTACCAGTTTCTTTAATAGAGTACAATAGTAGTGTAGAAGAATTTCATGATGGATTTAAAATTTTCAATGGATTTAATGCATTTAAGCCCCCTTTGAAGTAGCAAATCCGCGAAAGATGAACCGCAAAGTAGCAAGGGATTACTGTAATTTCAGACAGTGGAGATGGCAGAGCTGAAACGTGAGTAAGTTCTTGCTATGGGCATATTAATCTTTATGGCCAGAGCTACCAAAATACAAGCAGTCCATAAAAATTATCAACAGAAGGCAGCCCTGCAACCAGAAAGGAGTTCACATCAATTTTTTTTTTCTTAGATCATTTATCAGGCCAAGGCAATAAAGAGCTAAAGCTCCACCCAAAAAAACCAACCCCAGTATAGTCTTTCCCAGACATTTTTTTGACTCAAAATGTGTATCTCCAAATTTGCTTATCAGTTCCTGATAACCTTTGGTCACTTAGAAAGGCAAGTCTCACTGTCCGCTGAAAAACTGCATGCCATCCAGTTGCTGGCAATAAACTATTCCAATAAAAGTATCTGTTTCTAGGGTGATTTTGGAGGGCATCTGCTGTTCTCATGAAAGAGGGGAGGTGATGTCAACTGCCTACTAACTCTACCATGAATTCCCGTTAGGGCTGCCTCTGCCTCTGGCCACACCACCTACGTGTACATTCCTATTGCTTGACTAAAGTATTTTATTTTATTTGCAAAAACAAGAAAGCTAAGGACAGATATGGCCATTTAAAGCTCAACGGAAGGAAAAGTTTTCATTTTACAAAAACAGAATTGGTTTACCCATGGATGCTCTAGGATGCTGACTGCAAACATCCACAAAAGACAGATGAGAAAATGCAGCCCTCTAGATTCTACTGGGCTCCAAATAATAATAATAATAATAATAATAATAATAATAATAATAATAATAATAATAATAATAATAATACAACTCTGGCATAAGCCAGAGAAAGTGGTCCCAGTGGTACTTGGCATGCTGGGCGCAGTGCCAAAGGATCTCAGCAGACATTTGAAAACCATCTGTCAATTGCAAAAGGCCGCTTTACTGGGATAGGCACACATAATTCGCCCCTACATCACGCAGTCCTAGGTACTTGGGAAGTGCCCGACTGGTGATGAAATATGAAATCCAGGAGAGTGATCTCGTCTGCTGTGTTGTATTAATATAATAATAATAATAATAATAATAATAATAATAATAATAATAATAATAATAATACACTGTAACTCAATGTCGTATGGACAGTTGGTGGAACAAAGCATTGCATGGCCAGTTCTTGGAGAAGATTGAAGGTAAAGTGGATAAAGAAAAGACCTGGTCATGGCTTACAAGTGGAACACTCAAAAATGAGACAGAAGGACTAATACTGGCGGCACAAGAACAGGCCATTAGAACAAATGCTGTCAAAGCCAGAATTGAAAAATCAACAGACGATCCAAAGTGCAGACTCTGTAAAGAAACAGATGAAACAATCGATCACATACTCAGTTGCTGCAAAAAGATCGCACAGACTGACTACAAGAATAGAGATGATGCTGTGGCACAGATGATCCACTGGAACTTGTCCCGGAACTACCATTTACCAGTGGCAAAGAATTGGTGGGGTCATAAGCCCAAAAAAGTGGTCAAAAATGAGCAAGCAAAACTACTGTGGGACTTCCGACTTCAGACTGACCGAATTCTGAAGCATAACACACCAGACATCCTGATTGTGGAGAAAAAGAAAGTATGGATCATCGACATCGCAATCCCAGGGGACAGCAAAATTGAGGAGAAGCAGCTAGAGAAATTAGTGAAATACAAAGATCTAAAAATCAAGCTACAAACGACTCTGGCATAAGCCAATGAAAGTGGTCCCAGTGGTACTTGGCAGGCTGGGCTCAGTGCCAAAGGATCTCAGCGGCCATTTGAAAACTATTGGAATTGACAAAATCTCCATCTGTCAATTGCAAAAGGCCGCTTTACTGGGATCGGCAAACATAATTCGTTGCTACATCACGCAGTCCTAGGTGCTTGGGAAGTGCCCGACTGGTGATGAAATACGAAATCCAGCATAGTGATCTCATTTGCTGAGTTGTATTGACATAATAATAATAATAATAATAATAATAATAATAATAATAATAGTAATATATTTAGATTAGATTAGATTTAGATTTATTGGATTTATATGCCGCCCCTCTCCGCAAACTCAGAGAGTAATAGTAATAGTAATAGTAATAGTAATAGTAATAGTAATAGTAATAGTAATAGTAATAGTAATAGTAATAGTAATAGTAATAGTAATAATAGTAGTTATTACTAATAATAATAATAATAATAATAATAATAATAATAATAATAATAATAATAAGATTTGTATGCCACCCCTCTCCAAAGACTCGGGGTGGAGTCTTCCCACCTGTCCTAATCTAATAGTGCTAACAATCCAATACGTGGAAGCAAAGATAAACTCTCTTTGCTGCCTCTAGTGCAGTGATGGCGAACCTTTTTTGGTTCACGTGCCAAAAGGGTATGTTTGCATGTACGTGTCCACACCCATTCCCTCCCCCCTGCATATGCACCATCCCCTCGCTGCCCCTGTGCATGCACACAACCCCCATCCACATGCATATGCAACGCAAAGCCTGGGATGGTGAAAAAACGGGCAAACCGGAAGTTCAGAAAAACAGACTTCCAGTTTGCCCGTTCTGCTGTTTTTCACACTGCAGGGGCTTTAGGGAAGCTTCCTGAAGCCCCAGAGTGCGAAAACCAGCACAATGGGCAAACCGGAAATCCATTTCCCCAAATTTCTGGTTTGCCCGTTGGGCAGTTTTCTGTACTCTGGGGCTTCAGGGAAGCTTTCCTGAAGCCTCTGGAGCAGGGGTCCCCAAACTTTTTACACAGGGGGCCAGTTCACTGTCCCTTGGACTTTTGGAGGGCCGGACTATAAAAAGAACTATGAACAAATTCCTATGCACACTGCGCATACCTTATTTCTTTCTCTTTCTCTCACTCTATTTCTCTCTCTCTCTTGCTTTCTTTCCCTCTCTCTCTCTCTCTCTTACTTTTCTCTCTCTATTTCTCTCTCTTGCTTTCTTTCTCTTTCTCTCTCACTTTCTCTCTTGCTATCTCTCTTCCTCCCTCCCTTTCTCTCTCCCTCTCTTTCTCCCCCTTCCTTCCTTCCCTCCCTCCTTCCTTCCTCTCCACTTCTCTTTCCCTCGCTCTTTTTCCCTTCTCTTTCCCTTTTCTTTCTTTCTCTCCACTTCTCTCTCTCTCTTTTTTCCCTCTTTCACCCTCCCTCTTCTCTCCCCGTGGAGGACTCGCCTGACAAGCCTCCACCCTCCGACCCCAGACTCCCATTCAATCCCCTTTCATAAAATGGGAACTTGCAACTCAAAGAGGAGGAGGAGGCAGATATGTGCGTGTATGTGTGTGTTGTGCCTGGCTCGGCTTTCGGCAGGCCTTCCTTTACCTCGGGTGAGATGAGATCGAGGGGAACGTTCTCTCTGCTTTTCCAGTGCAGCCTTGGAAAAGACCCGCGGGCCAGATAAATGGCCTCAGCGGGCCGCATGAGGCCCGCGGGCCTTAGTTTGGGGACCACTGCTCTGGAGGATGAAATGGCTTTCTCCAAGGGCGAAAATCAGCTTGATTGCACACACTTCCACCCTGGAGCTGACATAAGGTAACGACTCACGTATTCTTTGATATGGCTCTGCGTGCCACCTGTGGCACGTGTGCCATAGGTTCGCCATCACTGCTGTAGTGAGCATGTGGAGTTTTGCAATTGAAATAATGTAATCCTACTTAGCCGATGCATCCAAAGTGCAGAATCATTCTGCACTGGTTTGAGTGGGGGGGGGGTGGAACTTGATCTTAAAGACAACAACCGTCTTTGCAATAGAGGATAATTATTTCAGGGAACTCTGCATGTTGGCAGAGGTCTTTCATAATAATAATAATAATAATAATAATAATAATAATAGTAATAATAATAGTAATAATAATAGTAATAATAATAGTAATAATAATAGTAATAATAATAGTAATAATAATAGTAATAATAATAGTAATAATAGTAATAATAATAATTTATTAGATTTGTATGCCGCCCCTCTCTGAAGACTCGGGGCAGCTGTATCAAATCTGCAAAGCTCAGGCAGAATCTTGCTAAATAGATTTCGATACCTCCAAAGCCCAAGGTAGAGACGAAAGTCTGAAACCAGCTGGGCCAACGATTAATCCCTATGAATGCTGGCAGACAACAAAGAGAAGAGTCATCGGGATGATAACCTTGAGTTCAAATAAATCAGTAACTCGGTTACCATGGAAAATACATAAACAAGAGCCCTCATTTCTGCCTTATCATCAAATAGAAGCCCGAGTTATCCATCAAAGAGTCATTGAACCCAAAGAGAGAGAAGGTATGTGTAGATTGAGAAATGGAGTGACATCAGGCGGGGGGGGGGGGGTTGTTATCTGTAGTTTCTGTTTAGTTCTCCAAACTGCAGGCATGGGAATTTAACAGCACACCAAAACAGAGCCAATCTAGACAGCCACCTACTATACTTACGCCTCTGGCAAATGAACCCATTTTGCAAGTTTCTCTGCTCAGTCACCTCTCAGAAATGCAATAGGTCCGCTCTCATCATTTACAGAACAAGGGATTCCTAATAAATCTCTCTTGATTCTAAAAGGTTTTTGATATCTAACTAAAGCATGACCCCATAACCTCCAAGTACAGTTTTCATTGAGATTACTCCAATGAATGCAGATCTCACATCTGTTTCAGTATTCACTTAGAGCAGTGGTTCTCAACCTGGGATTTGGGACCTCTTTGAGGGTCAAATGACCGTTTCACAGGGGTTGCTTAAGACCATGGGGGAAAAAAGAAATTTCCTATACTGTTAGGAACTAAAGCTTCTATTCTGGCACCTTGGAACATATTTTTACAATCCAACCAATCAGGCATTTATAGCAGGGGTGTCTCTCTAACCTTCCTGCCAATCTGCTTAAAGCTCTGTTGGGAAAATTGGCACTAGACTTATGGTTGGGGGACACCACAACATGAGGAGCTGTATTAAGGGGTCGCGGCATTAGAAAGGTTGAGAACCACTGATTTAGAGCAATGGTTCTCAACCTGGGGGTTAGGACTGCTTTGGGGGTCGAACGACTGTTTCACAGGGGTTGCCTAAGACCAGTGTTCCCTCTAATTTTTTCCCAGGGTGAGCGGAAAAGTATGGTGTCTGAGCAGCAGTCCCTTTGGGACTGGGCGGCATATAAGTATAAATAAATAAATAAATAAATAAATAAATAAATAAATGAATGAATGAATGAATGAATGAATGAATGAATGAATGAATGAAAGAAAGAAAGAAAGAAAGAAAGAAAGAAAGAAAGTGTGGGAATGCGCTATCACACATGAGCGAGTTCTTGTATCCATAATTCTATCCTTTCTATGTCTCCCTCCCTCTTTCCTCCCTCCCTCTTTCCTTTCTATCCCTCCCTCCCTCCCTCTTTCCTCCCTCCCTCTTTCCTTTCTATCTCTCCCTCCCTCTTTCCTTTCTATCTTTCTCTCCCCCTGCCTTTCTCCAAGCCCTTCCTTTTCCCTCTCCCTATCCTACTGGCTACTACCCCCCTCTCCCTCCTTTCTATCTCTCCCCCCCTCTTTCCTCCCTCCCTCTTTCCTTTCTATCTCTCCCTCCCTCTTTCCTCCCTCCCTTTCCTTTCTATCTCTCCCTCCCTTTCCTCCCTCCCTCTTTCCTTTCTATCTCTCCCTCCCTCTTTCCTTTGTATCTCTCCCTCCCTCTTTCTTCCATCCCTCTTTCCTTTGTATCTCTCCCTCCCTTTCCTCCCTCCCTCCTTTCTATCTTTCTCTCCCCCTGCCTTTCTCCAAGCCCTTCCTTTTCCCTCTCCCTATCTAACTACCCCCTCTCCCTCCTTTCTTTCTATCTCTCCCTCCCCCTTTCTCTCTCTCTCCCTTCCTTCATCTTTCTTTCCCTCTCTCTGTCCATCCCTCTTCCTTTCTCTCTCCCTCCTTCCCTCCCTCTATGTCTTTCCCGCTCCCTCCTTCCCCCCTCTCTTTCTCTCTCTCTTGCTTTCTTTCCCTCTCTTTCTCTCTTTCTCTCTTTCTTTCTTTCTCTCTCATTCTCTCTCCCCTCCTTTTTCTCTCTCTCTCTTTCTCTCTCATTCACCACGCCGGCAACAGAGACAAAGAGAGAGAGAGACGGAGAGAGAGCGGAGGGCACCGTTCTCTTCGCCTCCGCCCAGCTCTGCAGCTAAGAGGCAGCAACCATCAACCCCCTCGCCCTCCCAGGCGTCCCCAGCACCCGGGACTGTGTGGCTTTGCGCCATGAAGAAGAAACGGCTCCGGCAGCAGGGAAAAGTCGGCCGGGCTTCGGGAACGCCTGCCCTGCCTCTACTGCAGCCCCCTTGCTGGAAGTCTGGGACAAAAGTGCTCCCAGCGAAGGGGCTGCGAGAGGGGCGGGGTGGGGCTGCGAGAGAGGACTTTCTCCATCCGTTTTGGGAATGCCCGCCCTGCCCCTCTCGCAGTCCCCTGGTGGGGAGCGCTTTCATCCCGAGGAGCTGAAGCTGCAGCCTCAGCTGCAGCCGCTGCGAAAGAAGTCACGCCCCAAGGCAGGGGGCGGAGGAGGAGGAGAGGGGGCGGATCGGGCGGGCAGGGGGCAGGGCCAAGAGGCCAGGAGCGGAGGGGGCTGGAGGCACCATGGAGAGGCAGGGGCGGCCACTGCTCCCTTCTACTGCCCGCGCCTCCCTGCCCGCCCCCCCCCACGGGCTGGCAGGGGGATGGGGAGTGCGCGACCGAGGAAAAGGGTGCGCGTGGGGGTATTTTGGAACGTGCGAGTGCTCACGCACACAGCTTACGGGGAACGGTGCCTAAGACAATGAGAAAAGACAAATTTCTCAGGGTGTTAGGAACTAAAGCTTCTATTCTGATGCCTTGGAACATAATTTTACAATCCAACCAATCAGGCTTAAAGCTCTGTCGTGAGAATTGGCGCTAGACTTGTGGTTGGGGGTCACCACAACATGAGGAACTGTATTACGGGGTTGCGGCATTAGAAAGGTTGAGAACCACTGACTTAGAGAAACCTTTTCCTTGAATGGTGGATCTGAAACTAGCCTAGGAAATCACCATTGTAGAATTTAATTTCTTCATATGAATGGCCCCGACTGAAGACCAGCAGAATAAACTGGTAGTAGGTTAGGAAGATCTGTCCTGATGCTTGCATTAAAACTCTGCGAAGAGACTAATTTTTATAGGAAAAAATGGCTTCTGGACATGCAGGGGACCAAAGATAGGAGGGAAAAAAATGTGTTTGGAAATACAAATGAAGTTAATCATCTTGAGGAATTTTGTCCTCCCAGCTTTTCTCCTTGATTTTAGGGAACTATCAGCCAGGCTGCACTGTGCATATAATACTCTGTATACAAGGATGGGCTACTGCCTGCATGGGG
This sequence comes from Erythrolamprus reginae, assembly GCF_031021105.1. Classification (NCBI taxonomy): domain Eukaryota; kingdom Metazoa; phylum Chordata; class Lepidosauria; order Squamata; family Dipsadidae; genus Erythrolamprus; species Erythrolamprus reginae. The sequence continues at coordinate 193,899,759 of NC_091951.1, read as the reverse complement.
TGGAACACAGTGTGGTAGCGAAAATGGAGCTCCACCCCAGAGCACCCAATTTGCACTGAAAGATGTTGAAAGAAAATGCATAAGCCATGCCCATAGTGTGCTAGTAAATATTTTGGTAGCCTTTCACTGTCTGTAAGCCATATAGAGATTGGCATCGGACCAGAATACCTTCGGGACCATCTTCTGCCACACAAATCCCAGCAACCGATAAGGTCCCACAGAGTTGGCCTTCTCTGGGTCCCGTCGACTAAACAATGTCGTCTGGGGGGCCCCAGGGGAAGCGCCTTCTCTGTGGTGGCCCCGGCCCTCTGGAATCAACTCCCCCCGGAGATTAGAACCGCCCCCACCCTCCTTGCCTTTCGTAAGTTACTAAAGACCCACTTATGTCGCCAGGCATGGGGGAACTGAGATACCCCCCAGGCTTATACAGTTTACGCATGGTATGATTGTGTTGTATGGTTCCAATGTTGGTTTTAGAATGTTTTTAATATTAAATTTGCTACACTGTTACTATTTTGTTGTGAGCCGCCCCGAGTTTGCGGAGAGGGGTGGCATACAAATCTAATAAATAGTGATGGGTGAACCCAACAGTGTTCGGGTTCGGCAAGTTCGGCCGAATTTTACGCAAAATTCAGCCGAACCCTAACTGAACCCGAACTCGAACCTGAATGGGGAATCCCTCCCATGAAGAGATTCCGGGGGCGGAGTTTTGACATCACCGGAAGGTTGCTAAGGACGCCAAGGTGATCACTTCCTAGCAACCTGCCAGTGACATCAAAGCTCCGAGCACCGAACACAACCCCGAACTTTGCCCGAACTTTGGAAAAATTTCATGTACAGACCCGAATTGTGCGGGTTCAGTTCGCCCATCACTACTAATAAATTAAAATTAAATTAAATTAAATGACTCCTGAAGTTAATGTCTAAGATGCAGCTTTTCAACAACCAAATGAGGTGTGATCATTTAACCTCCACATGTCTTACACGCCAGACTGTGTCCAGCATAGCCAAATTTTTTAAAATCCCAATTAAATAGATTGACATTCTAGGGAGGTAGGGGAACGCAGGACAGGCTCTTTAGGGGAATCCCATTAGCTGTATAAACATTTATGACGCTGGTTTGTACATTACGTACAATAAACTAGTCTTTTGTTCAGATATTTTTGATGCATACATAATATTTAATCATAAACCTCATTAGCACAGCTTCTTTATCCTGGCAAGGGAACAGATGGTTTATATCACAATAAAACCTCAGTCTTGCTACCAGCTCACTGGTGAAACATAGGGAAGCTAGATCAAGGCAACAGGGCAGGAAAATGGTGTTTTCCACAGGGGGGGAAACTACAGCAGTTGTCTAGGAAATAAGTAACTAATATCTTGGTATCAACATTAAATAATAAAATATGCCTATAATTAGTGTAAAACAGGAATTTTACTTAATTTTGAAATCAACCTTATAATAGCTGCATAAAACAGCCAAAAAAACTCTCCACAGCCAGAGCTGAACCACTAAGCATAATCTTTGAAAAATCCTTCAGGAACAGTTCCCTACCAAACCTATGGTCACTAGCTGTTATGTCCTAAAAGAAATAATCAGTAAATTCGCTGATTGGTTAAAACACGGCTTGAATTAAAAGAACCGCCAAAAATAAACTGCTGTCTGAGAATGTTCCCGCCTAATAGAAATGTATAATTAGGGCAACGGATTAGCCGTTGCCCTTGTTGGGAGTTGGTTATTGTAGAGAGCGTTTCCGTATGACTATGAGACCTGTTGGATTGAATCACTATAGTGTTGGATTTAACACTAGCCATCTTCAAAAAAGGAGATCCCAGTCTAGTAGAAAACTACAGACCAATCTCTCTATGCTGCGTCACATGCAAAGTCATGGAATCAATCATAATTCATTGCCCTCTACCTAGAAGCTAACAACCTACTCTCTAACAAACAAAAGTGCCAAATGGGAATCTAGTAGTTAATGCCCACTGGGGAGGGGAGGGAGAGAATTCTTATTTTTTTGAAGATCTGGAAAAAATCAGGGAACAGCTTTAACCTACAGGAATTTCCACTGCAATTGTTGAATGCGTCTCCATCCATTTCATAAGATTTCGATTGTTCTATACACCTGGAAAGAAGCTTGCTTGATCTTAATAGCTAAAGAAATTTTACTTGTAAAATTTTTTAATCAGCTGAAAGTGCCCTCCAGAACCCCATCAAGTTGCCATCTCAGCATCTGAGTCTCTGCATTATTTTTTAAAAAAGTTTAGCAACTTTTGCACTTAGTTAGATTGGTGCACTAAGCCTTTATATGACATGTGTTGCTTGATTTGAAAAGCAGCCAGCCTAAAATTCTGATAAATGTGTGTATGGCAAGGTTGGTATCTTAGGCTAAGACTTAATGGTGGTTTGTTAGGTTTGGGCTCATCATGCTATTTTATTTCTGTTGTGTTTGTTTAAAAGAAAATATAGAAAATTACTGATTGGGTAAGACGCGGCTAAGTTTAGATTGCCGCCAAAAAACAAACGGTTGTCAGGAAAAGTCCACGCATAAAAAAAGGTATAAATAGGGCAACGGATTAGCCGTTGCCCTTGTTGGGAGTTGTTCATGTTAGGAGCTGTTACTTGTTTTACTCTGTAAATAAATACTGTTTGAATGAAGATAAGTCTCCGGTGCAGTGATTTAACAGTGGCGACGAGGAGGTCGAACTGCCGCTTAAGCAACCATGAGCTCGATCATGGCTCCACCACCGCCCTTCTTCAATCAAGACACAGAATCCTGGACATCTTACATGTCCAAATTCTGAATTTTCTTACAAGCCAGTAACCTGCAAGACGCTGAAGACGACAGGAAACGAGCTATATTTTTAAGCTATTGCGGACCAACAATTTATAGCTTAGCCTCCACTCTGGTCGACCCAGATACCTTGGAAACCGTTGCTTGGTCCACGCTACAAACCAAGCTTGCCGCACATTTCCAGCCAACAACTCCAGTTCGAGTCTACCGCCACCAATTTGCCCAAATGCGCCAATCTGAAGGCGAATCGACCAACGACTTTGCCACTCGCCTGCGCTCCGTCTTGGCACAATGCAAGTTCAAGGATCCAGAAGAACAATTGGTTGACCGCTTAATTTTCGGAATGAACAACATTACCCTTCAAAAGAAATACCTCGTTGACGAGAACGCCTCCCTACAGGACGTCCTGAAATCTGCCAAGGCTTCCGAAATTTTTAACAATTTCCATCTATTGCCTGTTGACCAACTTACTAGAGCTAAAACAGATCGTGGCTTGGCACCTTTCTCTGAAGGAGAAGCAAATCCCATAAATAAAACCCAGCCAATTCTAGCTGCTTCCTGTGCCTTGTTTTGCCACATACACTTTGCAGCACACTTCAAATCTCTTCCTCAATTGTTTTCACAAAACAGGAGCAAACAAAGCAATGAACAGAGGATCATTTGTACACCTGTTTCCTGTTGAACTTCCAACACCGTCTCTGGTAAGGTCAGGTCTACCAACGGAGCAAAATGATTTGCCTCAAGGGGCAGTTGCTAAGAAGCAGTAGAGACACTAGCCGCTGCCTTAGAAACAATAGAGAAGGCTTCAACGGCTTATCCTGCCAAATTTTGCACATGGGAAGAGTAACAGGGCCTTCCTGGTTTGGATAGCAAAATGTGCTTCGATTCTCCTTAAACCTTTTACTCTCAGGACCCCTTCTCTCTTTTAAAAATTACAGAGGACTGTAATTTGGGATGGGTTGTGTTTATTGACAATTATTGTAATAAAATGATAATTGATGCATTTCATAGAACATTTATTTATTGAACCATGTAAAAATAAGAAACTTATTGCCTATTTACATAAACACTTCTCAGTGAAAAACCATTTTTGACAAATATAAATAATAATAAATAAAGAATGAGGAAAGTGGTATGGATGGAAGTGGATTGCTAGAATCAGGAAATTAAATAACGCAAATCGAGGCTGTCAAGAACGTAAGAAGCAAGCCATTAACAAAGTGACAATACGCAAATATTTTGTTGTGAAAGCAGCCTCAAAAATCCAAATAATATTTGATTTTAAGGCTATGCCTGCTGGAGGAAAGACATAAGGCCAAAAAAGAGACATGCCCTTATTTTGTTGACCTCTGGTAACCCTATTCAGGACTCCAGCATTTTTCTTAAGCGAAAGGGAGCAAACTATTACCTCTGAGGGTTTCATTTATATAATGGAAAGCTCTCATGGGATTATGTGAAGAGCAACAGGGGTAAATAATCTCACTTAGAAATGGCATTTTATATAGAATGAACAACAAAAGTAATGGAATGATTATAAGGATGATAGCTGTGTCGGTAACAGGAATGAGAGGACTATGCCTCTTGAAACTGGACTGTGCCCTCGTAGTGATGGCTCACATAACACTGCCAGGCGAGAGCAGCACCTGGAGACTAAAGCTACTTCTCTTTTTTAAGTTCCTGTTGTGAGGTTTCATCACGTAAAGCATCAAAGGTGCAGTGGGAAATCAAGATGGCAACATAGGTAACCGTGCCATCCTGAATCTTAATTCGTAACTTTCGAAAAATCAAGTAGCCTCTTATTTTGGAGGTTCACCCACATCTTTTAGCCAGAGACCAAGCAGCATGAGTCAAAGTGATGGTACCGGTCCTCAGTTTCAGTGTTCATGTGTAAACTGTGCATGAATAAGGGCAACTACCAGTATATGCTTAAGAAATAGGGTTGAAGAGCTGCCTTGCTTCAAAGAAAAAATGGATGATTCAGAACACGTGTGGACAGCCACACAATCCATACAAATCCAATAAATAGATAGATAGATAGATAGATAGATAGATAGATAGATAGATAGATAGATAGATAGATAGATAGATAGATAAATAAATTCTTGTTACAAGTCCTTGTACAAGAAACTGAATCTTTTCCAACATTTGCAGGGAGTTGGACTAGAAGACCTCCAAGGTCCCTTTTGTTCTGAATTAATCTGCATGGTTGGTTTCACTGAATTCCAATAAATGTTTGGTTTAAAGGGGAGGCTTGCAGTAGATGTATGGGCTCTGATTACCTCTTGCCCTTAAAATCCAGGGCTCTAGGCAGCTCTGATATGAAGTAGTTTTATTATTTTATAGTTATTTAATCAACATCTAGCAAAATCTATGGTAGTTGAAGGAAGCCACTGAAGGTGAAAGGCTTACTGAATTCCATATGGCTGGCTGCCAAAGTAACCCAAGGCATTATATGCGGTTCAGGGCTGCCCTCTAGTGTTTATGGAAATATTAGGGTCTCAGTCATCTTAGGTCTCAAGCACACTATAGTAGTCGAAGTACAGTTGTGGGAAAGCACTTCCCTAACAATTTAATTCCCCTCTGTTTCATTGAACTACAAGTAGTCCTCAACCTATGACCACAACTGAGCCCAGAATCCCTGTTATTCAGTGAGATATTTGTTAAGTGGGTTTTGCCCTATTTTATGTCTTTTCTTGCCACTTTTGTTTTTTTTAAATAAATGTTATTAATTTTTAATAATAACAAATACACACTACATAACAATACACACTACAGTGATGTGTGTCCCCAACACCCAACATCATTCATTCAGACCCCTCCACCAAAACGAGGATGTACTTTTTAATGTTATTTTAAACCAAGAACATTACCATATTTACAAATGACAGTGATTCCAGTTTATTCTTTATAATAATAATAATTTAATAATAATTTATTAGATTTGTATGTAGTGTGTATATTTGTATACACACTACATAACAATACACACTACAGTGATGTGTGTCCCCAACACCCAACATCATTCATTCGGACCCCTCCACCAAAACGAGGATGTACTTTTTAATGTTATTTTAAACCAAGAACATTACCATATTTACAAATGACAGTGATTCCAGATTATTCTTTATAATAATAATAATTTAATAATAATTTATTAGATTTGTATGCAGCCCCTCTCCAAAGACTTTATACCTTGGTCTCGAATTCTACTAACCATAAAACCTCTAAACCTGTCTCATCGTCCTACCAGTTCTTTCATTTTATTTTCATTAATCATATTCATCTTTGTATCCATCGTTTTAAACTGAATGTGTTCCACTGCGTACTGGTACCAATTTTGTATTGTCCATTTTGTTGCATCCTTTCAACCTAAAACTATTACCGCTTGGGCACTTTCTATAGCTGCTTCTTCAATTTCTCTGAATTCTCCCATATCACTCCTTATTACCAATACTGCCATCTCCTTTGTAATCACCCATTTTATGTTTAACATCCTATTAATTTCCTCTTGCACCTCTTTCCAGAATTTCTGCACTCCCAAACACTCCCAAAACATGTGCATGAACACCCCTCTCTCCTGGCATCCATGTCAACAGGCACCCTTAACATTCTGATAAATATACGCAAGTTCTGCAGGTTTTTCTTACCACTTTTGTTAAGTGAATATTAGGGTCTATGTCACAAAGGTGTTGGATCAAGGTGGTGCCGTGGATATTGCCTACCTGGACTTCAGCAAAGCCTTTGATACGGTTCCACATAAAGAGCTGATAGATAAATTAGTGAAGATTGGACTTAATCCCTGGATAGTTCAATGGATTTGCAGCTGGCTGAAGGGTAGACACCAGAGTTATTGTTAATGGTGAGTATTCTGAGCAGAGTCAGGTTACAAGCGGTGTGCCACAAGGGTCTGTTCTGGGTCCTATTCTTTTTAATATGTTTGTGAGTGACATAGGGGAAGGTTTGGTAGGGAAGGTTTGCCTATTTGCCGATGACTCTAAAGTGTGCAATAGGGTTGATATTCCTGGAGGCGTCTGTAATATGGTAAATGATTTAGCTTTACTAGATAAATGGTCAAAGCAATGGAAATTGCAGTTTAATGTTTCCAAATGTAAAATAATGCACTTGGAGAAAAGGAATCCTCAATCTGAGTATTGTATTGGCAGTTCTGTGTTAGCAAAAACTTCAGAAGAAAAGGATTTAGGGGTAGTGATTTCTGACAGTCTCAAAATGGGTGAACAGTGCAGTCAGGCGGTAGGGAAAGCAAGTAGGATGCTTGGCTACATAGCTAGAGGTATAACAAGCAGGAAAAGGGAGATTGTGATCCCACTATATAGAGTGCTGGTGAGACCACATTTGGAATACTGTATTCAGTTCTGGAGACCTCACCTACAAAAAGATATTGACAAAATTGAACGGGTCGAAAGATGGGCTACAAGAATGGTGGAAGGTCTTAAGCATAAAACGTATCAGGAAAGACTTAATGAACTCAATCTGTATAGTCTGGAGGACAGAAGGAAAAGAGTGGACATGATCTAAACATTTAAATATGTTAAAGGGTTAAATAAGGTCCATGAGGGAAGTGTTTTTAATAGGAAAGTGAACACAAGAACAAGGGGACACAATCTGAGGTTAGTTGGGGGAAAGATCAGAAGCAACGTGAGAAAATATTATTTTACTGAAAGAGTAGTAGATCCTTGGAACAAACTTCCAGCAGACATGGTAGATAAATCCACAGTAACTGAATTTAAACATGCCTGGAATAAACATATATCCCTCCTAAGATAAAATACTGAAAATAGTATAAGGGCAGACTAGATGGACCATGAGGTCTTTTTCTGCCGTCTGTCTTCTATGTTTCTATGTTTCTATGAATCACTGCAGTTACTGATAAGTCAGTCACTCGGTTGTTAAATGAACCTGGCTTCCCTATTGACTTTACATGTGAGAAGGTCGCAAAAGGGGATCGCATGATCTTGGGAACACAGCAACGGTCATAAATATGAACCACTTGCCAAGCATCTGAATTTTGATCACGTGACCTTGGGAATGTTTGCAATGATCATGTGAAAAACACTCACAAGTCACTTTTTTCAGTGCCGGTCACTAAATGAACTGTTGTACAAGGAGGACTATCTGTACTATTCTAGACAGTTTCCTTCTGCTGCTATCCTATAGTTTGGGCTCTGGGATATGCCAAATGCCTATCCAGTGCTCTGAATTTCAAGCTCCTTATGTGGTCATCTGATTTAGTAGTTTTAATAGCCTTATCATGCATCAGTCTGAATAATCACCATTCAGTATAATCTACACCTATGGACATCATCACACCTTGTCATAATTTCCACAATTAAATTCTGCATGAAGATGAACTTTAATACCTCTCTTCAGCTAAATGAAGGAGGCTTCCACCTGGCTACCGCTTAACTAGGAGACCACCAGGGAATCATTAGGCTTCTGTGGAAAGTTCCAAAAGGAAAAAAGACAAAACATTTCCATCTGGTTGCCAAGAAAACTGTCAAGATACTTTAAAGTAATCAGAAATCAAACTTGGGTAGAACAAGGTTTTACGCTTAGCTGATTTTTGTTTGCCTTGTTCTAAATTTAAAAACCCAGGTTTTTAGAAACATAGAAGATTGACGGCAGAAAAAGATCTTATGGTCCACCTAGTCTGCCCTTATACTATTTCCTGTATTTTATCTTAGGATGGATATATGTTTATTCCAGGCATATTTAAATTCAGTTACTGTGGATTTACCAACCACGTCTGCTGGAAGTTTGTTCCAAGGATCTACTACTCTTTCAGTCAAATAATATTTTCTCACATTGCTTCAGATCTTTCCCCCAACTTTTCTTTCTTTATTCTTTTTTCCAACTCTACAATATCCTTTCTGAAATTATATTCAGTAACCGATGTGATAGAAAGCATTGTAATAATATAACAATTTGTGTAATATCATCAGGACAAGTGTCAGTTTTGTGAATGGCAAATTGAAGTAACAAAATGTGTATCACATCTTTGGAATGCAGCTGCACTCCTTAGACACCGCTGTGCAAAGTCACAATACAAATACGAAAGAAAAGGTGTGTCATGAGGTCACAACCCATGTTTGATCGTTTTAGCATCGTCATGGCTGGATGCAGAGGCCTACATTCATAGCTGCTGCATATTGAATCAAGATGGATACGGAATGTTCCAAATTCTCTATCATGATAGGTAACGATCTATTCTAAGATCCCACCTCTGGACCCTTCAGGCTGAAAGTGGTTGCTGCGGTGACTGAAGGCACCACCCCTGCTTCACGTGAGCCCTTGGAGTTTTTACTCTTTTCCTCTATTTAATTCCTGTCATTTCAATTGTTTCCATATTTACGTCTCTATCTGATTGCACCAAAATAATATTTATTAAAAAATAAAATAAAATAAAATAAAATAAATAAATAAATAAATAAATAAAAAATAAAATAAATAAAATAAAATAATTAAAATAAATAAAATAATTAATATAAAATATAGCACACCTGTACACATACATACATACACACATACAGTACATACATACAATTGATACAAGATGTCTATCACAGTGGATATAATATGTTCTAATGTCTCTTTCCTGGTTAGTTAATAAACATTCAGATCTCCATGGGTGCATACGGTATGTACAATTGGGAATTATTTGGTCCTAATGCAAATTGACTCTCGCTTTATAGCCCGTTTGAAGGCAAAAAGCCATACATAGAGAGAGAGCTTGCTCTCTATTTTAAAGAATAACTTTTCTGTTGTTCTTATTCCTAAGGAAGTCATGGATGAAATGAAAGAATATACAGTACAGGCAATGAAAATTATAATGTGATTATTAATGCTTGTAATTTACTCACTAAATACATATGTATCCACCACACAGAGACAATATTTGATCATTGTGATGAACTCCATATATCTGGCTATAAAGTAACAAAAGTTTATTTGTCAAACTCTGACGTCTGGAGTTTGCCATAATGGGGTGGGATGGGCGGCACTGGTAAAGGGGGAGAGTCAGAACCGTAGTGATGGACACAATGGAGCACTGGTGATGGGGGGTGTCAGGAAGGCTGCAGTGGCAACAGAGGCAACAGTGGAACTCAGCTGCAAAGTGGGGAGGCATGGCGATGTGAGGAAAACCACCAGCAGGGATCGGAAGCTCCAGGAAATGACCAGCTGTTCCGGCCCAACAATCAGCTGTTCCAGGTCAAGGAATAGCTGGGTGGAGCCCGCCAGCCAGGCTACCGCATGATTGATGACAGGGCGAGGCCAGCCAGGGAGGAGGAGGTATGGCTCACCTCAATAAAGCGGGCTGAAAGATGGAAGCTCCCAGTCCTGACTTCGTACTCTTACAGACTGCTATTTTGCTGCTGCTAGAACTCAATGTGTGCCAGACTCTGGCTGAATAAAGCCAGTTAAACCTACAAGCATGCGGTGTTTTCATCCTGATTGAGGTCTGGAGTTTGGACCACTGAGAGGAAGTCAGTGCTGGGAGCTTCCGTAAAGGAGGGGGATGAATGGAAGACTGCTTTCAACTGTCCCCTGGGCAGTTTCCAATTCCGGGTGACGTCTTTCTGCCTGCAGGGGACTCTAGCTGTATCAATGAGTGTTACACAACCACCTGTATCAAGGGGTGGCTGTGTATCTTGACAACCTCCTCATTTACACTCAGACTATGGATGAGCACACCCAGCTGGTTTGGAAGGTATTGAAGAAGCTGTTGGCCTCCAACCTATACTTAAATTGTCAAAGTGTGATTTCCACCAAACCTGGTTGGATTATCTGGGAGTACCACATATCCAGCACTGGTGTGGAGATGGATCCAACCAAAGTCCAGGCATTTCTGGGCAGGCAGGCACCAACGATGCGCAAACAGTTGCAGTGTTTCCTGGATTTTGTGAATTTTTATAGACAATTCATCCCATCATTCACTAAGATGGCCCTGCCTTTAACAGACCTCCTGAAGACAAAGCACATAGAGACAAAACCCTGACCAGGTCAATTGCTTTAATGGACGGTGGAATGCCAGTGGGCATTTGAAATCCTGAAGGTCTTGTTCACCAAGCAGCCGGTACTGAAACATCTGGACCTCGAATAGGCCTTTGTAGTCCAAGTGGACGGCAGTGTTGTAGCAGCAGCTGTTGTTCTTCTCCAGTTAGGTGCATTACAACTGTGTGAGTATACCTCCTGTAAACTCACGGAGGTGGACTATCTGGGAAAAGGAGGCATGGTGCCATCTCCTGGACAGTAGTAAAGTGCCATTTGAGGTATGGACAGACGATAAAAACCTCTAGGTACTCCAAACCGCACAGCAGTTGTCACCCACACAGGTGCATTGGGTGCAGTACTCCCAACATTTTTGGTTTAGGTATTTTTGTTATGTCTAGGATGCCGCAGTACCAGTTGCAGGGAGGAAGTGGTACAATCCACTATTGCCCCCTCACCCTAACAAGCTGCATGGCTTTCCACCCAGCGACCAGTTGTAAGTGCAGAGGAATTGATCCTTCACTTACAAACTGAACTCATAACAGGCCCTTGGTTCCTGGAGCACCAGAGCATGCTTACCCACCAGGACAGGGTGGCATGGGAAGGCAATAAATTCTATGTACCCAGCTCCCCGAAGCCAAAAGTGTTACAGAGGTGCCACAATGCAAAACAGGCTGGACATTTCGGATTCCTAAAAACTCTACATTTAACCAAAAGCCAATTAACCAAAATGCCACAACATAGAAAACTACATAAAAACCTTCCTGCGTGACCACAAAACCTTGTACAGTATAGGGAAACCCCATGGCCTCACCCAGGCCGACCTCACCCAGGGGAGCAGTGAAAATAGCCCTGCAAAAACCTGCAGAAACCCAGAAGGGGCAAGCAGATAAAAGAACAAGTTCCACAAAAGCTGTTCCAGGTGGAGGAGAAGGTGTATTTGTCAATCAAGCATTTAAAACTAAAGGTCCCCTGTCGAAAACTGGGGCTGAAGTTCCTGGACCCATTCCCCATCGTACAGGTTATTAATCCTGTAAGTGGAGCTCAAATTACTCCAGTTGCTGGGTAAAGTGCACCCAATATTTCACAGCAGTTTGCTGAAGCCGGCAAGGGAAGCCCGCACTCAGCCACTACCTGAACCAGTGGAGGGAGGGAGGAGACCCATTACAAGATAGACAAGGTGTTAGATTCCCCACTACATTGGGGTTGGTTGCAGTATCTGGTTCAGTAGAAGGGGTATCCCCTCACAGTGGCCTCGTGGATGGTGAGTAGGACTAGGCAGGCAGACAGGCTGGTTACCAAGTTTTATTTATTATTTATTTATAAGATTTGTATGCCGCCCCTCTCCGTAGACTCGGGGCGGCTAACAACAATAATAAGACAATATAAACAAATCTAATATTGGAGTTAATTTAAAAACCCCAATTTAAGAAATCAATCATACATACAGACATACCATGCATAAATTTTATAAGCCATGGGGGAAGGGAAAGTCTCAATTCCCCCATGCCTGACAACAGACGTGGGTTTTAAGGAGCTTACGAAAGGCAAGGAGGGTGGGAGCAACTCTGATATCTGGGGGGAGTTGGTTCCAAAGGGTCGGGGCCGCCACAGAGAAGGCTCTTCCCCTGGGTCCCGCCAAATGACATTGTTTAGTTGACGGGATCCGGAGAAGGCCAACTCTGTGAGACCTAACTGGTCACTGGGATTCGTGTGGCAGAAGGCAGTCCCGGAGATATTCTGGTCCGATGCCATGAAGGGCTTTGTAGGTCATAACCAACACTTTGAATTGTGAAGTTCCATAAGAAGCATCCCCACAAACCGGGTGGGGAAGGTGCACATAAGTGCACTGATGTGCCTATCGTCCCCTGTCCAATTGTCTTTCCTTATCTCATATATCATATATATTCTCTCTCTCTCTCTCTCTCTCTCTCTCTCTCTCTATATATATATATATATATATATATATATATATATATATATATTATATATCATATATATTCTCTCCTTATCTCTTATATCATATATATTCTCTCCCGCCCCTCTACTTCTCTTCTTACTTTCTATTGTTATATATATTACTTAATGTCTATTCTCTTCCATATGTATTGTATATTGGACAAAGAATAAAATAAATAAATAAATAAATAAATAAATAAATAAATAAATAAATAAATAATGTCATAACTCACTGATTGTCAGCATTCTAAATAGCATCTGAGAAATAAACCAAGTCCCAGTCCAATTCTCTCAATCAGAGCTTGATTTATTAACAGAACCATGTTAGCTACGCCATTGCCATTCCGATTCTGATCCTTCCCAGAATCCCACCTAGGTTAAAGTTCATCTTACACCCCTCACACCCACACGTTCATCACGAGAGCCAGTCTGTGTGCCGGGGCTTATCAACTTCCTCTCCTCTTCAGTTGAGGCAGAACAAACGGTGGCCTTGGCTTGGAGAAAGGAATCTTTGGTTGTGTCTAGTAACTTTCCCCTCTGACTACTCACTACCCCTCCCATCCCCCCTTGCATTGTGTCAGGCTGAACTGTCTAACTCCACATGAAGATTTCGGCCTGACACTGATTCTGCTTGCTGTCTTCCAGGTGCAGTCTTGGTGCAGGGAGCCATCTGTTAAACCCTGATGTCTGGGGTTTGCCATAACAGGGCTGGGCAGGCAGCGCTGGTGAAGGGAGGGTTCAGAACTGTAGTGAGAGACACAATGGAGCACCAGTGATGGGGGTGTCAGGAAGGCTGCAGCAGCCACAGAGGCAGTGACAGGGCTCAGCTGCAAAGGAGGGAGGCATAGCGAGGTGAGGGAAACCGCCAGCAGGGATCGGAAGTTCCAGGCGACAGCCAGCTGTTCCAACCTGACAATCAGCTGTTCTGGGTCAAGGAACAACCGTGCAGAAACCACCAATCAGGCTACCACATGACAGGTGACGAGGTGAGGCCAGCCAGGGAGGCAGAAACTCTCAGTGCTGATTTTGCATACTTTACAGACTGCTATTTTGCTGCTGCTAGAACTCAACGTGCGTCAGAGTCCAGCTGAATAAAGCTTGTTATTCAACTGGACAAGTAGGCTCACTTGTTAAACCTACAAGCATGTGGCGTCTTCATCCTGGTTTAGGTCCGGAGCTTGGGCCACTGAGAGACCCACCCTAATGCTGGGGTTCCCAACCCCTGACCTGTGGACCACCACTGGCTGCAGCATGCCAGAACCAGATCACACAATCAAGGAGCGAACCGACAGTGAAGAAAACCAGAAGAACTCACCCCTGATCCCCATGGTCGCATGATCAAAATGTGAACTCTTGGCAACTGTTATGTAAAAGTTGTGCGGTTTGTGAGAGCCATCTCAGTAGGTTCAAGGTTGACTCAGCTTTTCGTCCTTCCGAGGTGGGTAAAATGAGGACCCAGATTGTTGGGGACAATATGCTGACTCTCTGTAAACTGCTTAGAGTGGCCGGTAAAATTCCGTAAATCGGTATACCTGTATGTCTAAATGCTATTGCTTTTTGATTGTTAGGTGAACACAGCTCCCACCATAAACTTTGCTTGTTGGAAGTTATCTGGGAAGGTTACATGGCCCAGGGACAGTGCAACTATCAAAGATACATGCCAGTTGCCAAGTGCCTGAATTTTGATCCCACGACCCTGGGGACAGACACTGCGATGGTTGTGTGGAAAATAATCATAAGCCATTTTATATGCCATTGTAACTGTAAATTGACGGCTACCCATAATATAAACTACTGTGTTTTGATGCGTATTATCTTGGTTGCTGTCCAAAAGTAATCAGTAAGTTGGACAAAATTGAGAAAGGGACACAGATAAATATTCCTCATGGGTAAAAGTCTGTCCAGTCAAAATCACCCTGGCATTCCCAAAGGGGAGGAAGCAACTTTGCTTTCTTTTGTAGGAAAGGAAAATATATACATGTATCACACACACACACACACATGCCACGTTTTTGCTGAATTTGAAAATTAAGGGAGACTAGGATAGATCTATTTCTGCCTTGTTTTGGCCTCATCAGCTAGCCATATCCTCACTGGGATTTGAACTTGCAGCCTTTGCCTTGTAAGGCAGAGAATTGACCTCTAAGGCTACAGTATCTAATCCCTTCAGTTTTGTATCAGGGAAGGGTTATATGTTTTTTCTGTCAAAATTTATCCTTCAAATATACACATACATACATGCATACATGCATACATACATACATACATATAGTGGTACCTCTACCTAAGAACGCCTCTACTTAAGAACTTTTCTAGATAATAACAGAGTGTTCAAGATTTTTTTGCCTCTTCTTAAGAACCATTTTCTACTTAAGAAACCAAGCCCGGAAAAATTTCCAAGAAAATTTGAGAGTGGCACAAAGGCCCAGCCAGTTTCCTGCCATTCTCCCTTTAATCCCAGCCATCTCCAGCTTTTCTGGGCTGCCAGAGGAGCCTTTCCTTGGTGCTTAAGGAGTCCAGAGCGAATGAAACATTTTCCTTTCTCTGGGCGTTTGGAGAGAGAATAAACCACTTTGTTGTGGTTACTCCCTCACTCTGCCTCCCATACATGAGGTTGCCTCCTGGAGCGTCTGGGCACAGAAAGGCAAAAGGGGTGCTTCGCCCTGACCGGATCAACTCAGCTTCAGCCAAACCAAGGAGTCACCACAGTGAAGGAAAGGCGCTGGCTACAAAGCGAGCGAACGAGAGGAGAGGGGAGCCATTCAGCATGGGAAGGAAGAGGAAGCAGGCAGCAGCAGCCGCCTTTCGGTCAAAAGAGCAGGAGGTTCCTCCCTCTTGCCCGCCTGGGTTTCTCTCTCTGATACAGTAAATGGGGGCAGCCTGGTGCCGGGTGTATGAGAGACAGGTGCTTCTCCTCACCACCTCAGAATCCCTCTTTTTTTTTTAAGCCTTAAAGTTTTGGATCTTTTTTTCCCCCTCCCCTCACCTTCTTCCTTCGGCAGCAACTGTCCTCCTCCTCTTCTTCCTCCTCCTCCTCCCATCTAATTTCCGAGCTTTTCTTTCCTAATGAGCTTGCACGCATTATTTGCTTTTACATTGATTCCTATACTTTTCTACTTAAGAACCTGGTCACGGAACAAATTATGTATGTATGTATGTATGTATGTATGTATGTATATACATACATATACAGATATATATTTGTTTTCGTAGATTTTCACGGGTATATGTACATAGATTGTTGTGAGTTCGGGTTTTTCCCCATGTAATATTTTGAGTGTCTTTGTGACGTTTCGGTGAAATTGCATTCGCCATCATCAGGCTGGAGTTATGGGCTTCGTGCTACTTTGAATATACAGTACATAGATATATTGCTCAAAAAAATAAAGGGAACACTCAAATAACACAACCTAGATCTGAATGAATGAAATACTGTATTCTCATTCTTTGTTTTGTACAAAGTTGAATGTGCTGACAACAAAATGAAATTGATTGTCAATCAGTGTTGCTTCCTAAGTGGATAGTTTGATTTCACAGAAGTTTGATTTACTTGGAGTTATATTGTGTTGTTTAAGTGTTCCCTTTATTTTTTGAGCAGTGTATGTATGTATGTACGGTATGTATGTATGTATGCCCCAGGTTGGGGAAAAAATGGGGAGAGAACAGGCGAGAAACCAAAGAGGTGAATTGGCTAAATTAAGTTCCACGTCACCGCTAGACAGTAAAGATTTGTTTTGAAGGAAATTTTCTTATCCTGTTCCCGCGCGCTCAGATCTCACCCAGCGCTCTGGGGTTATGAACCGCAAAGCCAATCCAACCCTTTTTGTTTATCGCCTGCTCCCTCCCCATTTTTCCTTTTTTTCTTTTTGCCTCCGCCCTTCTGAGAAGAGAAGGGGAGGTGGTGCCGCCTTCGCTATAATCACGTGACGGGCGCATCCGGGCCTTTTTGCCTTCTCTCGCTCATCCCAACATGGCGGCCTCAGGTGAGCGGTGCTCCGCGGGACGCGGGCCTTCGCTTTAAGACAGGCCGGCAGCGTCCGGCTCGATCTCATTCCAACGCCGGGTTGCAGGGGAGAGGCGCGCCGCGAAGCGTCCGCGGGCCCTCGGCCTCTCTTTTAGGCCTGCTGGGCGCCGGCGGGGGTGGGGGGAGTGGGGTGGGGGTGGGGGTGAGTGGAAGGCTAAAAAGCCCGAATCGGCGCGCGCCATGGGGTTCCCAAACACGACAAGCGGCCCTTCGGCTTCGGGCACGCGGGCGGCGGAAGCGGCACTCGCGCGACCGAATTAAGTGACCAGCAATCTACACGTGGGGCGGGGGCGGTAGGGGAAGAGAAGGGAAAGGCGGCGCGGGGGGGGGGGGAAGAAAAGCGAGCAGATGGAACCTTCGGCCGCCTTCCCAGTGCGCAGTCGCAAGCGGCGGGCCCCGGTTGAAGTGGGGAGGGGATAGAAGGGCCTGGGCGGCACCCACGTGGGTGCCGCTCCTGATGGCTCCCCTCAGAAGAGTCGGACTCGCGGGTGTCCTTTATCGGCGCGCGCGAGAGAGGGATACGAGCTGCCCGTTGTCCCTTCCCTCCTTTAAAAAAAAATTAAACCACGCTTTCTGTCAGAGCTCCTCTTCTCCTTGCCCCCCCCCAAATCTTTTATCTTCCTTCTGAGGAAAAGACTGTTAATAGTTTAAAAAAAAACACCTCAGGAAATCTTCCTGTGGGGAAATATGTGTGGTGTCTCCTGAGGGGTCACGAGCCCATGAGGTGGCATTGGGAGCCCTCGGCCATTTGCTTACCCTTGCCGTGAAGAACCTCGCTCGCAATGACGTCAGGAGATCCGGCCTGCCTTGGAGGCTGCTCTTACTTAGAAAAGGGTTGCTGAAACGAAGGTTGAAAACAACAACAAACACTGCGAAAGGGTCCGAGAGGGGTTTAATGTTAGATCGTTGTTGTCATCCTCTCTTAAGAAATGGGAGGAGTCACGGCCCCTTTTTTTTCTCCCTCAGAAATGCGGGATTGGGGGGGAAGGGCACTCCTTAGTCCATGGATGGATTCTGTACCGGGCAGTAAAATCTGCACGAGGTGACTTTTCCCTTACCTGCCCTTCCGTACCTTGTCACTTAAACAATTGCATTTAGATTTAGCAATAACATTTATACTTATATACCACTTCATAGTGCTTTTACAGCCCTCTCTAAGTGGTTTACAGAATCAGCATATTGCCCCCAACAATCTGGGTCCTCTTTTACCCACCTCGGAAGGATGGAAGGCTGAGTCAACCTTGAGCCGGTTGTGAGATTTGAACTGCTGAACTACAGTTAGCAGTTAGCTGAAGTGGCCTGCAGTGCTGCACCCTAACCACTGCACCACCCTGGCTCCTCAAACTGTACAATGGGTAAGTCCTGAACTTAACAACCGTAATGGAGCCCAGGATTTATATTCCTTAAATGAGAGGTTTATGAGAAGAAATGTCATCAAATGGTTACTCCCCGTTTTATGACTCTTCTTGCCATGTTCCTTAAGTGGATTGTTAAAACAAGTAACATAGTTATTAAGTGAATCTGATTTGCCCATTTTCTTGGCATGCCAAAAGGTCACAGGAAGGTGATTGCGTGACCTTGGGGGGGGGGAGACACAGCAACGGTTGTTAAGTGTGAAACAGTTGCCCAAGAGTCTGAATTTTGATCACATGATCCCGGGACGCTGCAACTTTCTTAAATACAAACCAGTTGCCAAGCATCTAAATGTAGATCACATGACCGTGAGGTTGCTGCAGCGATCAAAAATGTGAAAAGTGGTCATCAGATACTTTACAACGCCACGTGGACTACCTGCATTTCTAAAAAATGATGTTTTTATTCATGGTCTTCCTAGAATAGTTCTATGTGCTGACTGTTACCTTTGTAATATTTGCCATAATGCATTCGTGTCCATTATAGAGAGCTTTATACACATACCACCACTACAATTTGGGGTGGAAGTGTGGCATATTGATATATGTGGTAAAATGAACTTTTTATAAGCCCAGCCTATAGAATAGGCTTTTAAAACAGGTTTTTGTTATTCAGTCGCCAAGTCAGACTCTTCATGATCCCATGGACCAGAGCATTCCAGGCTCCCCTGCCTTCCACTGTGACCCTGCTACTGTCCTAAGTTAAAACAGCAATTTTCTTTTTATAAATTAGAAAGCCAGTCAATCTTAAAGCAGATTGGCGCAGGGCTTCCACATTTATGTTCTCCTATTTTTGTGGGTGGGTGTTTACTATTGGGAAACATTCATGAATGACGGAGGTATACTTGGGCTTGTAATGTACTAATCATAATCCTTGAATAGAATTTTGTTTTTCAGTTTTGAGGCTTTTAATATGTGCAGTTTTTCTTAATGTAGAATGTTATTATGTGCAAAGAAACTACTATAGATCATAGAGTGACCTCTCTTTACTGTTAAAGCCTTAGTTAATTTCTAATTGCATATATACTTCCTATTTCTAATTATTTTCCCTTATCTGCCATTACTGTCTCAAATACACTATTTTCCCAAAAGGCATTTTTTGGGAGGGGAAAAAAAAGATAGATCTGGGCAGGGGTCGACAAAGTTGTTCAGAATCTAGGAGCCAGCCAAAAAATTTAGGAGCCAGAATTTTTTTTAAGCAAACTTGGTTTTTTGCCGAGTCTCCACCTGACATCGCTTTCACCCCCTCCCCCCCGGCGCAGGCCTGGCTCCGCCGAGCCGGCTCTGCTGTACTCCCGTCGGGATCCGAAAAATATACTGTATACCAGTGATTTTCAACCTTTTTTGAGCCGCGGCACATTTTTTACATTTACAAAATCCTGGGGCACACCACCAACCAAAATGACACAAATCTAATAAATAAATAAATAATAAATAAATACATACATACATACATACATACATACATACATACATACATACATACATACATAAATAACCCCCTCATATATACAATCCCATGTAACATCCCCTTATAAATACAGTCAATCATCAATCATCCCTCCTGAAATTTATACCACTGTCTCATTTCTGGGTACTTCTCCTGTCTTTCCCCCTTTTCTCTCTCGTGTTTCTCATTTCTCTCTCTTCCTCCCTTTTTCCCTCATTCCTTCTCCCTCTCACTTCTCCTCTTTTTCCATCCCTGTCTCTCTCCCCCCCTTATGTGTGTGTATGTATACACACTCCAACCATTTCCAAAACCAGTTGAGGGCTGGGGTTTTTTTCTCTTTTATCCTTTTCAAAAACAGGTGTGGGCTGGGGGGGGTTTCTTATTATTTGGGTGCTTTTTACCATATGCTTCAAGAATCACCTCTCTCTCTCTTTTGTTTCACTCTCTCCTCTCATTCTCTGCCTCAATCATTTTCTCATTTCTCCTTTTTTCTCCCCTTTTTGTTCTCATTTCTCTCACTCTCCTTTCCTCTCCCTATCTGTCTTGCTTTCTCTCTCTCTTGCTATCTTTTTCTCTCTCTTGTTCTCTTATTTTCTCTCTCTCTCTTGTTCTTTCTCTCTCTCATGCTTTCTCTCTCTTGTTCTTTCTCTCTCTGTTGCTCTCTCTCTCTTATTTTCTCTCTCTCTCTCTCTTTCCTTTCTCTCATTCCCTCTTTCTCTCTATCCTTTCTATCTCTCACTCTTTCCTTCTCTCCCTCCCTTTCTCTCTCTTTCCATTCCCTCTTTCTCTCTATCCTTTCTATCTCTCACTCTTTCCTTCTCCCCCTCTCTTTCTCTCTCTTTCCTTTCTCTCATTCCCTTTCTCTCTATCCTTTCTATCTCTCACTTTTTCTTTCTCTCCCTCCCTTTCTCTCTCTTTCCTTTCTCTCATTCCATCTTTGTCTCCTGGGGCTGACTGCGCCTGCCCTGCACCCCCCACCACGGAGGGAAAGCATTTGGCATCGGCACCGCCAAACCCCCCCCCCCCCCCACGAGCAGCAAAGCATCGGAGTCAAAAGGCAAAAAGCGCGCCCCGTCGCTTAGGCTTTTGCTGCTCCTGGAAGGGGGGGGGATCGGCGCCCACCCCTCCAGAAGCAGCAAAAGCCTAAGCGGCGGGGCGCGCCGTTTGCCTTTCCGCGGAAGAGGAGAGGCAGCGGATCGGGCGGGCGGGGGCACCGCCAACCCCCCCCCCCCCCACGAGCAGCAAAGCATCGGAGTCAAAAGGCAAAAAGCGCGCCCCGTCGCTTAGGCTTTTGCTGCTCCTGGAAGGGGGGGGGATCGGCGCCCACCCCTCCAGAAGCAGCAAAAGCCTAAGCGGCGGGGCACGCCCTTTGCCTTTCCGCGGAAGAGGAGAGGCAGCGGATCGGGCGGGCGGGGGCACCGCCAACCCCCCCCCCCCCACGAGCAGCAAAGCATCGGAGTCAAAAGGCAGCTTCCGCGCGTTTCTTTCAGCGGAAGAGGAGGAGAGGGAGCGGATCGGGCGGGCGGGGGCTGCGCCTTCTACTGCCGGCGCCTCCCCGCCCCCGCCCCCCCCCCCCAGGCAGGCAGGGGAATGGGGACTGCGCGCCCATGGAAAAGGGCACGCAGGGGGGGTATTTTGGGGTGCGCGGGTAGCGGCGGCGGCGGGCAATAGCCGGGGGGCGGCTTCTGCAAGTGGGAGCTCCAGGGCTGAAGCCTCAGCCCTGGAGCTCCCACTTGCAGGAGCCACCTCGTGAAAAACACTGCTGTATACATACAGTACAGCAGGCAACATTTTCTAGGCGCCAGACAACATTTTCTAGGCGCCACTGGCGACCAGGCGCCTGGGTTTGTCGATCCTTGGATCTGGGACAGATTTAATAGGATTACCAGATAGCAGGATCGTTCTTACAGGAGATTGATTGACGAAACATATTAGAAGAATATGTGTACATCAAAAATGTTATGCCGATTAGTACCGACAGAAAGTTTCTTTACAAAGCAGCTTTTTGGGGTTCCAATAATTTCATCTTCATCTTTATTTTATGTAGGAAGTTCTATTTGTTTTAGGGTGTGCTCTCAGTTTAAGGAATATGGCAAAAAAGATTTAGATGTGATATCCCCCAAAGATGACAAATTGAAGCATGATAATTAAAAACATTTACTTGGGGATCTTAATCCCCTTTCCCAACTGGATGCATAGAATGCACTTTTTTTAAAAAAAAAGTGCATATAATTACAACATATAATTGCAATAGAAATTGGTTACCAGCAGTATACTATAGATATATTTGTAGAAGTATTCTAAAGTATACCTTGATTGCACTACTCACTATGCTAGAAATCCAGTAGATAAAAACTACTGTGTAAATACAGTACTATGGGTTTTTTTTCCTTTTCCATTCAATGATGTCCTTAGAGGCTGCCTGGAGAAGTCCCTGCAGTTTTCTTGGCAAGTGGCTTGCCATTTCCTCCTTCTTAGAACTGAAGAGAAAATGACTAGTCCAAGTTCAGTCACTCAGCTGTTTTTTGTGCTGTCTTTCAGTTTCTAGCTGTTGCCTTAACCACTGAAACCAAACTAGCTCTATAGTAATCTAAACCTTTTAGGAATAGCACCATGCAAAAGGCTAAGATTCATTTAAACTATGTTACGCAATTCCCTGAATATGACTGATCCTTTGTGTTAAACAGAAGTCCTGTTGCAAGGTTGCCCACACTGACCAACACCCAGTTGTTAGCACATGAAACTGATCAACAGTTGAAACTTGGGGTTTTCCCAGAACTTAGGCATATTGCCCCAGGCCCCAGTGCCTGTATGTGCCTTCAAGTCAGTTTTGATTCAAAATACTTGCCTTTGAATGTCTGTTGATCAGTTTTACCTTTTGGTGTTTGCCTGCAGAAATTGTTGCAATGTTCTTGGCAAAATTTCAAATGGTTTGCCCTTGCCTACTTCCCAAGGCTGAGAATGACAGGCCCATAGTCACCTCACTTTTCATGCTTAAAGCTGGACTAGAAACATACTTTCCCTACTTTGTAGCTTAATGTTTTAAACTCTATACAGTGGTACCTCTACGTACGAACTTAATTCATTCTGTGACCTGGTTCTTAAGTAGAAAAGTTTGTAAGAAGCAATTTTCCACCTAAGAATCAATGTAAAAGCAAATAATGTGTGCGATTGGGGAAACCACAGGGAGGGTGGAGGCCCTGTTTCCTCCCAGGAGATTCCTAGACAGGCCCCCACAGAGGCTTCTCCCTGCCTTTTCCAGTTACAGTTTCAGAGGCTTGGGCTTGTAAAAAATGGTTCTTGAGAAGAGACAAAAAAATCTTGAACACCCAGTTCTTATCTAGAAAAGTTCATAAGTTCTTAGGTAGAGGTACCACTGTACCAACATGGTTCACAATATTTCCCCCGAAGCTGTCTGGAAATTCATTATCAGATGCATAAATATCGGGACAATTTGCTTCATGATGGAATTCTGAAAATTCTATTCTTTAAGGTTTATTCATGACTTTAAAAACTTTATCTTTTTATATCAGACCTATTTTGTTTTTTAATTTAGTGCTAACAGTAGTTTTATCCCCTCCAGGTGGATACTCTTTCCCCAAAGAGGCACCTAGAATCTTTTCTTCATTTACTTTCTAGTATATATAGTTTAGGACAATAATGTCTGTGAATTAATGAGTCTATAAAAGTGGAAATATAGGTGACAAGACAAGAAAACCCAGATGTTTCTCCCTTATTTTCCAGTATTGTTGTGTCCCACATTTTTGATTTTCAGACAGATGAAAATTAATAATAGCATAATGTAAATTATGTTAATGTAAATTTATATTAATAATATAAATGTACATTTGATCTGGTAACTGATGATCTGACTGTGACAAAGTTAGATTTGATTTATATATCAGGATGCTTCTTGGCAATTTACTTAACATAAAATATTTGGAATTTTGTTCTTTATTCCGTTTTTTGTTAAAGAATACTTATGTAGCCAAATAATTACTAAGCAAAGAGAAATCTATGCAATTAATAGCAATATTTTTGACATGTGCTGTTAGTTAGCAGTTGCACTAGATTTTTCTTTCTGAAAAGCAGCAAGAGAATTTTGAAACAATTGGCTTAAATTTTCTTATTTCATTGATTCTGGCACATCTTCACTGCTGAAAGATTTTGTTATTTTATATTTTTCATTTGATCTGTTCCAGGGCAATCTAGAGAATATATTTGTAGGAAGATGTACAAAAACATGTAATAATCTTTAGATATAGGGAGGGACATTATATATCTTAAATATTCACATTTCAAACAAAATGTGAAACATTCCCAAGCAAAGAGACAGTATTTGTGGCATAACTTTTTCTCATTGTGCTAGAACCATTAGAATTCATTCCCTTCTTAGCATGTCAGTTAACAAAATATGGTTCTATTTTATATTTCATTACTGAAACATTTCTGCCCAAATGCTTCTCATCTTTGCCAGGAAAAATGAAGTGGCACTCTGTTATTTTCCAAATTTTGGTGATATACCAAATAAGATCGGAAGAGTTTGGCTGCCATAGTTTTTTAAATACATCTGCTATGAGTATAAGAAAAAAGATTGGATAAAGGTTAGATTTATCCAAGGTCTTTAGGGGTTTTTCTCCCTTTGTTTGCAAAGTTTTGAAACACTGGTTTTGCACAACAGTGAATCTCTTTATGATGCAAAAATAGTGGGGGGGCCTCTACCTTTGTTGAAAGGAAGAAGGAAAACAGATTAAAAGTTGTACATGTATGTATATTGTTACAAAATCAAACTGTACCACATAAAATATATATTTCAATTTCAATATATTTGGTGATGATTCCAGCAAACATTTTATTTGCATTTTAAAATGGAAAAATAATCTTTTGCTCCTTTCCAAGATTTGATGCATGTTTTTTATATTGCATAAAGATCTCTGAGTAAGTGCATTATAACTTTAGATTTGTTTTAGCCAAAGTTACTAATCAAGAAACTGTTCAAAGCATTGTAATGAGTTTTATAGCTCTTTAAAACTTGGATTTTTATTATGAATGTTTTTCCCCTGACTGAAATTATGGTTTAGATTAAAAAATAAGCATTTTTGGCTTCAGGTAATAGCGGCACAGAGCTGTTTCTTTATAAAACAAGTGTATAGTATTCAAGTGTGTAGTGGCAGTTATATGTGTTGAAATAGCTAACTTGTATTAAGTTGAAGGTATAGTATATCGGGATGTCATTAGGATGTCAATTAGGATGAGGATAATTTCTAAAAGGTTAATTTGCAATGGGATGTTTTCCATTTTAAGGTTTAATATAAATGCTTCATTGATTATGGACTAAAATTGGCTTTTGACAAATGCTTCATATTGTTTATGTAGAAAACTTGAATGGAGTAGAAGCTTTTCAGGAACCATGGATTTTTAGCATTGTGGGGTATAAAAGTGAAAGTCAAGAAAAAAATTGACAAGGCTACTATGATGCTAAATGGAGATTTATGCTATTGGGTATATCATGTTGACATGGTAGATGGAAATTATTTGTATATCTTTGTTTTGGTTTCCACTTTTTTAAAGCACTGAAAGCAAACTGCTGAATGAACACAACCCAAGGATAGTGTGATTATAGAATTAAGCCTTGTTTTTATATCTTTATCCCAAGAATGATATGAAATGAACAACAGTGGAATTCAGAACCGTGTTTTCATTGGGTACTACGAACATACATTTTAGCCACACATTCGTGGAGGTCATCTATAACTGTAGATAGGATGGGCCTGTAAAACAGGAGTAATTAGGGGACCTTAAACTATAGTGTCCATCCTTCTCCTAAAGTAATGCAGAATAAAAGCACCCTGCTTTCCAATAAGCTTGAAAATGATTTTCACAATAATGTTTTACTTCTGTGCTTCTTCCTACAGCTCACTATAGTTCCAAAACTTGCCAAAGCCGATTTTGAGGTTATGTGAGAGGCTGAAAATGGACTTCCCTTCCAGTTGTATTAGCGGAAAAAATTATAATTCCATTTAATAAAGTTGAAAGAATATATTGAGATAAAAAAACTAACTTACATAGTATTAAGCTATTGTTTCTTTAAAGAAGACATTTTTAGTTTGGCTCATGTAACATTCTAAGTCCAAACCAAAGAAACCTTATTGTTTAGTAACAGTAAATCAGCTTTTCATATATTTTATTAAAGCTAAAATCCTGCTTTATAAATTACGGCGTTCATATATACACTAGGGTGAAATGGAAAAAAAACCCAATATTATTCAGTGTTGTTCAAGAAATTGTTTTGATCTCAAAAGACATCTATATGAAAATTTTACATTTTTAATTGGAATCTGAAAGCGAATGTATTTACTATGACTAGTTTTGGTATTTCCAGAGTCTTAATCTGGTTGTTGATACCAGTGATTAAACCTGGAGACTTGCATTTACAGCATGTATTATTTACCAGTGTGTCTCCTGTATGATTGTAAAATCTTTAAGGCAATCTTGGTTTATCATGATTTTATAGATTCATCCATATAATTTTCTTGGTAACATGGAAGCAGTTTATTATTGCTTTCTTCTCAGAAATGGTTTATCCTTGAATCTAGCCTGTAGTTCGGTGATTCTGTTAATTTTATTCTATAAAATATAGAATCTAATTGTCCTCAAAGATTCCAGCCCTCTCTGGATATGCAGTGCTTGTTTGTGGAGCTTCTTATATCTAGAAAGTATATATAATTATACAAATAAGGCAACATTTCATGGACTTAAAGGCACATCTTTTGCTAGCCTTGCCATGAAGTCATAATGTGATGACGTAATTGAAATTATCACAATGTGGAGGCATGATGGAGGCAAAAAAAAATGTCTCTCTAAGTTGTCTGTAGGGTTTACACTCTTAATAAGAGAGTGGAGGTGGCAAATAGTTTAAAACCATGCCGTTTATCTTTGGTCAGGGACTGACCAATTACTATGCAGGTTGCAGAAGAAAGTAAGTAATGTGAACCAAGAGCAGCAGCTGAATCATTAAATATTGTAAAGCATTGCCAATCCATTTTATATATTGGCTTAATGCCTTACCCTTCGTGCAGAAATTTTTAGGGTGCAATTGTAGAGAAGATAAAACCCTACCAGAATCTGCAGGCATCCTGAAATATTAGTAAAGGTGTTGTACAATGAACTCTTATTAGCATTGGATTGTTATTCTTTTAATGTTGCTTCCTTTTTAGTTTTTCTTGGTAATTGCAGAGACAATATCTGCATTGTTTATCTGCAATAACAGTAGCCTATGTATCCACATTGCCCTTTAAAAATAATGCAAATATAAAGGAAATCTTAGCACACTGTAGAATGTCTTTCTGATATGAGCTTTTGGAGAAGGGCATCCATCCATATCTTGAGCTGGTATTATATTTGTTTGCTGCAGAACAAGTTTGAAGCAGCAACTAGTTTATTGCTAGGAATTGAAAAGCAAGAGTGGTTTTACAATAGTAGCATTATTTAGCATGTATTGAAATGGGAATAGCGATTTCCCCCCAATACTTTATACTGGATGTGTCAAACGTGATCACATCACGGGCCGTATAGGGATTGTGTTTGCCCTTGCAGAGCTGGGGTGGGTGTGGCCTGCACAGGTTTTATCCACACGGCGGACAGCATGTTTAATCCCCCTGCTCTATACCACTCTCTTTTTATATTTGCTTTTCTCATCATTATATCCCCTTAATTTTTTAACTCTTCATTGGGGGATTTATTTTTTAGCTCACCCTGATTTGTATAACTTTTTACCGCTTTTAATTCTGTTTTCATTTAGTTATAATTACTGCTTCAGGATTTTTCAATAAGCAGCATATCCATGTTTTCAATGTATTCAATATTCTGGAGTATGATTAGTTACCATTTGAACAAATAGTGACATTTGAATCTTTAAATTAAATTAGTTCTTAAATTAAGAGAACTTTATGGTTGACTACTGAATTCTATTAATCAATCTGCAGACAGTTATTATAGACCCAGATCCTTCCCTTATCTGAATTTTGAGACCTCTCATCTTTTAAAAAGTATATTAATATGGGAATTTTACAAATTGAGAATTTTCAATCTTGAGGACAAACTTGGTTAGAATATCCTGGTTTTCTGCACATATTATGATAAACTATACTATAGTTGGAGTTTGCTTTAGTAGACTTGACTAACTATAAGGTTGTTTGAGGTTAATACGGAGAGTAATAGAGCTATGTTTATTTGACATTTCAATAATAAGTTGCCGATCCTGTTGTGAGGATACATGAGTACTGATCAACTTTGCAAAAACTGGAATTTATTAATATAGAAACCATCCATTGCTGTAGATTTGTTTGTTTTTAATATTTTTAAGAAGTACAGGCCAGATTCAGATTTTTTTTGGTCTTATTTCTTGGAAATCAACAGTCAGTTCAAATGTCTTATGAACACAGTGTGCTGAACAAAGACTGCAATATGTACAGAAATTGCACATCCCTAAGAATATATGTACACCGTTTCCCCCAAAATAAGTCATCCTCTGATAATAAACCCAATTGGCTTTTTGAGTGCATAGCATAGTAGTCTTATTTCAGAGTCTTATTTTTAGGGAAACACAGTAGCTATTCTTGTTTGGTGAATTGTGTTATAACTGTAGAAAGCTCTGTTGTTAAAAGGCTGTAGTTTATAAATTATAAGTAGTCTTTTGCAAATACATTTTATCGACAAGCAAGTTTCTTTTTTAAATAAAAATTGTATTAAGAACTTTAATTAGAATAGTAAAAAACAAATAAACTAAAAAAGAAAGAAGATAATAGGAAAAAAGGAAAAAAGATGTGAGCAAAAATAATTATTTTAACCTTGATTAAAGAAGTTAACTGCAATCCTTCTTTTTACTTCTGACACTTAATTTTTAATCTACTCTCTTTCTCTTTCATTCTTTTTTATACAATTGCACAATCCTCTTTTATTGAACAAGCCTCTTTTATAGATACAATAAGAAGGCATTTTTCATGACTTCTCTTGGTTTATGATTTCTATTTCCTTTTTAATTTTAAATCATAAGCCCATTATTTTGTGTAAGTCCAGTAAAGTATCCCTTTCCAAATCATTATCTTGGTATTTAGTTTGTAGTTCAGCTTTTGATACATTTTCTGTCTTGTCAGATAAAATTTATTCCATGCCTGTTGTTGCTTCAGTAACATCTTTCAGTCTTAGTGTATCCATAGAATCAGGCATGATTACTGACAGTGTTGATATTAGAGTTACTAATTTCTACTCCATTCTTCAAAGATCTCTAATATTTCTGACATTTTACTATTTTGTATTGTATTGTAAATCCCAGTACTGGTGTCATTTTTTCTTATTTTAAGATCTTTATTCCCCTCTAATGTCCAATTTCTAAAACTGTTAGTTACCTTTGTTATGACTTACAATAATCAATATAGCCAAAAATAATCAGATTAGAAACTTGACAAAGAAGCTGTTTATTTTTATAATTAATTTCAAAAATCTTAAAGTAAATGCCAATATTCCAGATTTATTTGGATCCTCATTCCTTTTATAACTTCCTTAGGTCAAAATCTTAGTTGCCAGTAGTTTTCAAGTTCTTTAAAAAATTTAAATTTGTTAAGGGTTGTTTTGGTTCAGAATTGAAAATAAACTCACACAATGAGTTTTGAAGGCTTCTAATAACTTCAGGAAGGTTACTAAGCAATTTCTGAAAATGATTAGAGGTGAACTGTTTTTGAACTTAAGTGTCCTTTACAAAGTCTCCCTGTAGTTGCAAACATCTTCCAGCATTCAAACATAGGCAAAATCTCTGTCTTGAAGTCTCCTTGCAAGGAGCAGCTTCCCCAAGCACACATGGGTGATCTCTCACCCTCTCCTTTTCTCTGACAGTTCCTTCCTTTTTGCCATGATTGTTGGCTCTGCATCTTCATTTCACCATAATCTCCTTTGGATGTGAACATTTTTTTTAACTTGCCTAAAGAAAAGGGGTGGGGGGACTTCCATTGTTGCGTAGATAAGAATATAACTTTGGACAGGCTCCTCACAGCTACCACTTATATGGAGTTGAAAAGGCAGAGAAGGGAAAAGGAAAGTATGTTCGCTTGAAGGCTGATATTCTAGGCAAAGCTTATTGGAAGCATAGATAAGGCATAGTAGCTATCAACTATTCAAAACTTTTTTAAAAATCCATTTTCCAAAACTGCATTTAGGATTTATCCTTCTTGTTTTAAAAATGAAACTACCTTTACCTAACTCTATTGTGCAGGAATGTCAATCTCAAGGCCCAGGAGCTGGATCCAACCCCTGGGATACTTAGATCTGGCCTGCAGTACTGCCCTGGAAAACAGTAGACCGACCTGTGGTGCACACAGCCCTCCCAAGCTCTGTTTTCACTGGCACAGTAGCTGAAAACAGAGCTTAGGAGCCATTTTCACTGGCAGAGCTCTCGGGCCACCACATGCGCCCTCCCCCCACACAAGTGACATCAAGCTGACCACACCCACCCCAGTCACCTGAGGTCAAACACAACTCTGATGGGGGCCTCAATGAAATCAAGTTGGATACCCCTGCTATGGTGATATATTTACAACCCTTTTACTTCAGTTTCAAAATAGCATCTTAATGGAATATGTTTTTTATTACGATAGAAGTGATCAGCTTTGGAGTATCCTCCTCAATACGTCTTACAGAAAAGCAGTTCAGTTTCAGATATTTTGAGGAAAGCATATTTAGATTGTGACCTTGCCTCTGTTTTTTTACAGCTAAGAAGAAGAACAAGAAGGGGAAGACCCTGACTCTGACGGATTTTCTGGCAGAGGATGGTAGTGGTGGTGGTGGTGGTGGTGGTGGCGGCGGTGGTGGTGGTGCTCCCACCTATATTCCAAAACCAGTCAGCTGGGCAGATGAAACAGACGACCTGGAAGGAGATGGTAAGGAGGAAATTAACTCTCCCAACCCTGTATTCAAAACTTTTTTTTCCTATAGTAATGTTTTACTTCAATAGGCAAGGGTCACTAAGAAATATCCAGTTAATATTTTTGGCAAGGTGGTTGGTTTATTCCCCTTAAATTTCTTGCGGGATTTTTATCAGCTATGTGAATAAGCAGCTATTAATGGAATAGAAAACATTTCAAATGGGGGAAGGAATTATCTTGAGTTCAAAACAGCTGGTTCGAAATGTTTTGACTCTTCTGGTAGTATTTTGAGCTTGAAATACTCAGACACATTTTGTTTTCAAGTCAAAATAGCATGTTTCAAAGTGAAACAACTGCTTTGAACTTGAAATTTGCAGTTTCAGATTGGAAACCACTCATACCCCTCTAGTAACTAAATAAAGTGAAATAGATACCAGGAGTTTCTACATTTGCAGAAATTGTTAATCTTAGTAGCCCAAGCCTATATTCAAGAACAGATGTCAGATAACTACAGTAGGCTGAGCTTTAAGGGTGGCTGGAACATTTCTGGAGACAGCATTACTGTGGAGGCAAGTTTGCACCATCCTAATATTTCAAACTAACCTGGTAAACCTGGCATTTATCTGTGCCCTTTTTTGCTAGCTTTGATTTACTGTGTAAACATATGAAATGGGAACATTTTCTGAGAAGGATTCTCCCTGAGAAATAACTCAAACTGTAATTTGCTGAATAGAAAGAGAAGGAATTTGCCTTTGTATAGGGGCATTTTAATACATTTTTGCTGGGTAGGAAAAATGGATTTTTTTGAAAAAATAACCCTACATTTGAATTTCAAAAATAGTGGAGTCATTGGTGCTCTCTGAGCTTGGTTATTTGCTTGCAGACCCATCTTAAGTAATATCTTTAATACTAGCAGGTGTGGGGTTTATTCCCTGTTTATATACAGTAGCTTGCCCTGCCATTCTCTGTAAGGATGCTGCTTTTTCCCTTTGATGGTTCCTTGATTAGGGCATTATTTTCTTCTTGTTTGTCTGTTGTTAACCCCTTCTTATCTGGGTGTTGGTTGCTGGAGTGGATGTACTGTTAATCTTGTTAGTTTTTCATTGTCTCTTGAATGGTGTGCAAATGTGTTTATCTCTATAGACACATAGAAAACCAGAAAGAAAACCACACCCTCACCAAACTTGGCAGGGCAAGTTACGGTATCTGCAAGGAAACAGCCAAGCTCAGAGAACACCAAGGACTCCAAAGTTCAACCCTGAGCGACATAAGTTCTCTTTTCCTGCTTTCAAGAATAGTTTTTTTCCCTACTTTATAATTATCCCCGTAATAGCAATTGTCTTAGATTACTTCTGGTTTCATATATTGTCTTATGGTGTTTTTGATAAAAGAAATTTGGAGGAGATGTATTTGCAATGTACTGTGATTTGCACATAACACTGTTGAAAATAAACAGAAATAATCGCTCTTTACCAGGTATTCTCTCCATCGCTAGAAACATAATAATTGATGTGCAACTGCAAACTACTATAGTATTTACTTGTAAAACCATTGGGTTTGTTAATGTGCAAAAATGTTCTTTTAGTTTCCACCACCTGGCATAGCAATGATGATGATGTGTACCGAGCCCCTCCAATTGACCGTTCCATCCTGCCTACTGCACCTCGGGCAGCTCGGGAGCCCAATATTGACAGAAGCCGTCTCCCAAAATCACCCCCCTACACTGCCTTTCTGGGAAATTTGCCCTATGATGTAACAGAAGAATCCATTAAGGATTTCTTCAGAGGACTTAATGTGAGTATATGAGATAACTTGAGTTTCCCTGCAGGTCACATGTTTATTTCTTCTTAGTGCTATGTGGAATAAGGTGGGAAAATGTTTAATTTAATTGAGATACTAGACCAGGGGTCCCCAAACTTGGCAACTTTAAGATGTGTGGACTATGCTGGCTGGAGAATTTTAGCAGTTGAGGTACACAAGTCTTAAAGTTGCCAGATTTGAAGACCGTTGTACTCTTTGAGTGGAGATTACACCTTGCATAACAGCCCTGTGTACTCAAGTGTTGTCTAAGTATCTGTACTCTGGGGAGTTTGCTTTTTGTAGAAACACTAAAAAGGCCTACCATGATTATTTGTGCTATCACAAAACTAGTGAAGCTCTTCAATTTTTTGCAATCATATCTCAGTGTGTAAAGCTTCCAAGAACCTAGGGGGGGAATCTGAACTTTTTAAATGAGTTTGTTCTTTTTAAGACTAAAACTCAGAAGTCCTAAACAATCTCAGCTGTTTTGAGATTGTATTCAAGTCACTATTCTGACTCTGCTGGAGTCTGAGATTAGGCAGTTTATTGGAGTTTACTAAGAATGAGATGAGTATCTAATCAAATTTTGGGTAGCAAAATCCACCCATCTAAATTTGGTTTGAAGAGCATTGAGCTGAAAAGAGGCACTCGACAGCTTTTTCTGTGAGCAGCTGCACTGGGCTTACAGTAGCAGTTATTTTCATAGAACTAGCAGTTCTCTTGTGGCATATCATTTGGGGATTGCTGTTCTAATCACTCTGCACTGATTACAGATCACAACAGTAATACCTCTTGTTTGGAAATGCTGGCCATGGCAGGCTGATGAAGCTGCCTTTAAAGTGTTACATTTCTTTTCAATACTAAGGATCTTCTGTAACTACCATGTTTTCCCAAAAATAAGCCCTCCCCAAAAATGAGCCCTTCCCCTGAAAATAAGTCCTTCCCCCCAAAATACTATTTCCTCCACTTAAGATTAGTGAGACAGAGCTGGAAATCAGCTAAGGATCCCTGCCTTGCTCCATTTGCCCCCAAATAATAAGACTTCCCTGAAAATAAGTCTCAGCACTTATTTCGGGGTTTAAAAAATATAAGATAGGGTCTTATTTTCGGGGAAACACGGTATCTTAAAATAAATTTATAGGAAGAATTGTGTGATTAAAAAAGCTATGAAATCTCTTCTGGCCTCTAACATTGCAAATACTAGGCAATCTTTCAAATCACTATAAACTGAAATATTTGTCATGTCCAGAATTTGTCCAAATTCTGATAATTGCAAAGGGGGGGGGGTCTATAATATTCAGATAATATTCAGTTCTATCTTTAATAAGTTAAGCTAGACAAAATCTATCATTTGCATCCATTACTGACTCTCTTTCAAGTGATTCACTCTGCCTGTTACTAATAATGATTTTTATTTTTTAATTGGTTGCAATTTTGTAATAATATTAATTTATCAAATTTGTATGCCGATCATTCTCAACAACGTTAGGCAGCTCACAGCAATTATAAAGAAATAACAGTAAAATCCATAAAAAATAAAGATGACAAGAGAGAGCATTGAAGTAAGAAGGTCCCATTCTCCCTCGTCCTCACTCTCTAATGGACCTTCTAAATAAGAGCAAAGCGGGGACAATAAATTATTTTTAACTGCCTTTTTTTTGCAATTGTGACTTGAATTGTAATTCTATTATTACCTTAGTTTTATACAAAGTGACTACTGAAAATCTCTTCCTTTCACATTCCACATTTAGCTGCAGATAAGTGCTGTTCGTTTGCCCCGAGAGCCTAGTAACCCCGAGAGGTTGAAAGGATTTGGATATGCTGAGTTTGAAGACTTAGACTCCTTGCTCCGTGCCTTGAGCTTCAATGAAGAGGTGAGTTGAAACTTGTCAAATGCAAGCCAAGTCCATTACTGCTAAGAACAGTTGATAATTAAATCACTTCATTTAAGTAGTGGGTAGAATTTTAAAGAAAATACTTCATTTTGAAGACATAATCCAGTCTAGATTGACAAGGGAAGAACTCAGTCAAAAAGATACTCATTAATACAAGGTCTAGATGTCCCTCTCAAGTAAATGGAATAGATGAAAACATCTGTCTGTCTGTCTAGTAGCAATTGAAAACATTTTGATGGCCCCAAGTCAATTAATCATAAAAAGGCACTTAAATCCCCTTTGGTCTTCATTTCTAGGTTCCATGTAGAATAGTATAATTAGTCATGCATGATATGCTTACATGTTTATTTTTATTCTGTTATACTGTCTCATCTAATGAGTTTATATTAGTGCTTTATAGTTTGGGGTTGCTCTTTATTTTTTAGTTGTTTGAGGCAGGATATATATCTGCTTATATTATTTAGTAGTATGAAGCATCTTTTTCTGAACCCAAGAATAGTCAGCTACCTCAATACTCTGTTTACTCTGTTATATGCAGTTTCTTCCATTGTCCTTCTCTTTCCAGCAACATAAAGGCTACTACTAGTCAGGGAGTGGGGTGCAGTATAATGAAACAGTGATGGCAAATATTCTTACTCAGTAGACGGTTCTTTATACATAATACTTGTAAGCCTCGTTGTTTGATAATGAGCTGTTTAGCCTCCAAATACATATGTTAGCATGGAACTGAAGAAAGAATCAATAAGGTTAGATACATTTTAAGGGAATATTTTAAGGCCATAAGATTATTAGGTTTTCTCTGTCCAGGATATCACATAGAGATTTGACATAACATGTCCTTTCTGTCTTGACTATTTAAATTCTATATAATCTAATCTACCTTTTTAAAAAGGAGACCATCAAATCCACTTTTAGTTTAAAGTAACTTGCTAATTTAATATTTTGGGAACTCCAGATTCCAAGAGAGAATATGTGCTAGTTTTAATTTGATGTTTGATATTTCCTATTTCTGTAGTGATACTGAATATAGCTGCATCAATGAAAGTTCATAATTATAGTAGAGAACATGAGACAAATTTCAGTAATCATGCATGTTTATTGCAGAAAAATAATGAAATGTCATGTGACACTTTGAATATTGTGGATTAAAATAATAAAATAAATGTATTTGCTATTAGGGTGCTACATAAATGTGTTTCTTTTAATCAAATGATTACAGTGGTACCTCTACTTAAGAACGCCTCTACTTAAGAACGTTTCTAGATAAGAACCAGGTGTTCAAGATTTTTTTGCCTCTTCTTAAGAACCATTTTCTACTTAAAAACCTGAGGCCGGAAAAAATTCCCAGGAAATTTGAGAGCAGCACGAAGGCCTGGCCAATTTCCTGCCATTCCCCCTTTAATCACGGCCATCTCAGGCTTTTCTGGGCTGCCAGAGGAGCCTTTCGGTGGTGTTTAAGGAGGCTTTGGCAGTCCAGAGCGAACAAAGCATTTTCCTTTCTCTGGGTGCTTGGAGAGGGAATAAACCACTTTGCTGTGGTGACTCCCTTGCGCTGCCTCCCACACACCCGGCGCAAGGTTGTCTCCTGGAGCGTCTGAGTTCAGAAAGACAAAAAGAGGCGCTTTGCCCCAGCCAAATCAACTCGGCTTCAGCCAAACCGAGGAGTCACCACAGTAAAGGAAAGGCGCCGGCTACAAAGTGAGCGAGCGAGAGAGGGGAGCCCTTCAGCATGGGAAGGAAGAGGAAGCAGGTAGCAGCAGCAGCAGTCGCCTTTTGGTCAAAGAAGCTGGAGGTTCCCCCCTCTCGCTCTCCTGGGTTTCTCTCTCTAGCACAGTATATAGGAGGTAGCCTCTCACTGGGTGTATGGGAGGGGCATGCTCCTCCTTGCCACCTCAGAGTCCCTCTTTTTTTTTTTTAAGCCTTAAAGTTTTGGGGTTTTTTGGTTCACCTCACCTTCTTCCTTTGGCAGCAACTGTCCTCCTCTTCCTCCTCCTCCTCCCCCCACCCAAATTCCGAGCTTTTATTTCTTTCCTAATGTGTTTGTATGCATTATTTGCTTTTACATTTATTCCTATGGGGGGAAAAATGCTTCTACTTAAGACCTGGTCACAGAACAAATTAAGTTCTTAAGTAGAGGCACCACTGTATTTGATTTGAATCAAGTGAATATTAACAGCATTAATAGATGGTATTTACCGGAGTCTCTGCTAGCATAATTTCATCATCATTTAGAGCTACTGTTCCTCACAATGCATACAATTACAACATAGCATGATATGTGAATCCAAGGCATTATTAATTTGCAATCCATGTTGCATACGATATATGAACCAAATGGTTGACTAAACCATAGCTAAAACCAAGTGGCTTAGGGAGATGTATGAGCCCAGCCACTAAGTAATTCCATCTGTGCAAAGTAAATCTGATTTCATCTTTAGAATGTAATAATTACTATTTTGTTATATGTCTAGAGCCTAGGGAGCAGGAGAATACGAGTGGATGTTGCTGATCAAGCTCAGGATAAAGGTAACCATTGCCATTCCGAGAGGGTTGAGGTATTATACTATATGACTTATATGTATCCAGACATATTTAGTTGATAAAGAAATGTATTATAGAAATTTGACAGATTTTGTTTATCTCTTCCTATAGTAAGTCAGTTTTTCTGCCCCCCCCCCTTGATTCCAAAGCTCCACCCCTCCTTTGTCTCTCTGGATTCCCATGTCGCACAAACTGACTCTGGGCACTATACGAGAGTTGCCCAGAAAGTAGTGCACCACATTTTTTTTCTTCAACAATTATTTATTGAACACAATGAAACTTACACGCAAGAAAGAATGATGTTTCTTCTACACTTTCTATTTTTCCAGCGAGACACAATGGCCCGTATGCCCTGTCGGTACCACTCCTTGTTCTGGTCACAAAGCCATTTCTGCACTGTGCAAATCATCTCTTAGTCATCCTGTGCTCAGCAACTAACTGTACTTCTATCAAATGCAGATTCTCCATAAACTACACAAATGTTTGTCAATGTTCCCAACAGCTTCTTTCTCTGCAGTGAGAAATTCAATGACAACACGCTTCTTGTACCTCACTTACAGACGCCATTTCTAAACACTGCTGTAGCTATGCTATCTATCTGAAGAAACACAAAATTTATACACGCGCTCCTGACAATTCAAATAATGTACAGTGGTCCCTCGATCATCGCGAGGGTTCCGTTCCAGGACCCCTCGCGATGATCGATTTGTCGCGAAGTAGCGGTGCGGAAGTAAAAACACCATCTGCGCATGCGCAGATGGTATTTTTATTTCCACCGCAGCAGCGAGGAGCCGAAGATTGGGTTTCCCCGCCGCCTCGCTGCTGCTGCTTGTCCGCGCGCGTGCCGCCCGCCCCCCCCCCCCCCCGCGCTGTTGCTGGGGCCGCTTCTCAGCTGAGAAGCGGCCCTGGGGTTTCCCCGCGCGCGCGCGCGCGCCGCCCCGCCCCCCCGCGCTGTTGCTGGGGCCGCTTCTCAGCTGAGAAGCAGCCCTGGGGTTTCCCCCCGCGCGCGCGCGCGCCGCCCGCCCCCCCACGCTGTTGCTGGGGCCGCTTCTCAGCTGAGAAGCAGCCCTGGGGTTTCCCCGCGCGCGCGCGCGCGCGCCGCCCGCCCCCCCGCGCTGTTGCTGGGGCCGCTTCTCAGCTGAGAAGCAGCCCTGGGGTTTCCCCGCGCGCGCGCGCGCGCCGCCCGCCCCCCCACACTGTTGCTGGGGCCGCTTCTCAGCTGAGAAGCAGCCCTGGGGTTTCCCCGCGCGCCCGCGCGCCGCCCGCCCCCCCCCGCGCTGTTGCTGGGGCCGCTTCTCAGCTGAGAAGCGGCCCTGGGGTTTCCCCGCGCGCTGCGCGCGCCGCCCGCCCCCCCACGCTGTTGCTGGGGCCACTTCTCAGCTGAGAAGCGGCCCTGGGGTTTCCCCGCGCGTGTGCCGCCCACCCGCCCACGCCGTTGCTCGCACCTTACCGGGGCAAGAGGGGGAAGACCCAGGGAAGCCTCTGCCCGGCGGGGAAACTCCACCATCTATGCATGCGTGGAAGGGCACGCATGCGCAGATGGTGGAGTTTACTTCCGGGTTGAAAACTCGCGATATAGCGTTTAGCGAAGATCGAGATCGCGAAACTCGAGGGACCACTGTATATCTAAAGCTTCATATTCATACCATTAGGCTGAGAAAAAAAATGTGATGCATTACTTTCTGGGCGACCCTTGTAGAATAAAACTGACAAGTTACAGGTTTTGCTTGGAAATACCCATGTCCAAGAATGCAGTGAATATTAGAAATACCAGTCAAGTCCTATGTCAGGGATGGGAGAAACTCTTTTTAAGAGCTATCGATTAACCAACTCAGCAGGGGGTTGTTTGGTTTTTTTGCCTATTACTGTTCACATTAAGTTATTTTGTCATGCCATGCTGGACTGTTTATTGTTTTAGTACTGGGATTATTGGATTCTGCTTCCATTGTTTCCCTTTTCATAATGGCTGGATGAAGACCTACATACATTGTCCAAAATAATTTTTGTTGCAATAGTTGTCATGCAGCATAGTTCAGTTTGAATGGCATTTATGCATCTGCTCTGGTTAACAGGGCTTATAATTTCCTTTATGAAATATGAAACTGGATAAATTAGAAATGCATCTTTAAACATTGTGGGTCATTTTGCCTTCTTCCCGCAGATCGGGATGATCGCTCTTTTGGCAGAGATCGTGATCGCAATCGGGATACAGAAAGATTCGAGACTGACTGGAGGGCACGTCCTGCTACAGATAACTTTGATGATGGCCCTCCTCGCAGAGGGGAGGATAGCTTTGGAGACAGTGAGTTCTTGATATCCTCCTAATTTCCTGCAAGAATCTGAAATATTGTTACCCTGAGCTCTTGGCAGATATATTACTAGGCTACAGACTATTGCATGTTTTTTGTAAGAGTGCCCTGCTGGATTGGCTCATCTAGTTCAGTGTCTTTTTACAATGGCCAACCAACTGCACAAAGTTGAGTTAAATCAACATTTCATCATATATCTAAACAAAGAGTCATGGTGGTGCAGTGGTTAAACTGCAATACTTGCAGCTACTTTTGCTGCCTGCTGGCTGCCTGCAATCTGGCAGTTCAAATCTCACCAGGCTCAAAGTTAAATCAGCCTTCCACTCTTCCGTGGGGGAGTAAATGAGAACTCAAATTGTTGGGAGAAATAGGCTGATTCTGTAAACTGCTTAGAAAGGGCTGTAAAACACTGTGAAGCAGTATATAAGTCTAAGTGCTATTGCTATAATCTCACAATTCAGAGCCAGAATAACTTGGTTTTAACAAACTTCAGTAAAGCTATTAATGGCTCGGGTTGCAAATGTCACAAGACTCTGCATGAGTACTTTAGAAAATCAAAATATTAGGTGTTTGTAAGGAAACAAAGTTTGCCAGTTTCCTTCCCAAAGAAGCAAGTAAAGTGATAGGAAATATCCAGGGAGACTATAGGTAGTTCTTATTTAACAACAGCCATGTTTAGCACCATTTGAAGTTACCAACAGCACTGAAAAGCAACTTTACAACTCGTCCCTGCACTTACTAGTGTTGCCAGTAGTAATTGGTCCCAGTCATGTGAT
The DNA here is from genome assembly GCF_031021105.1 of Erythrolamprus reginae. Classification (NCBI taxonomy): domain Eukaryota; kingdom Metazoa; phylum Chordata; class Lepidosauria; order Squamata; family Dipsadidae; genus Erythrolamprus; species Erythrolamprus reginae. The sequence goes on along the minus strand of NC_091951.1, from coordinate 193,859,875 downwards.
CACTATTTGCACTTTCACAGTGGAGAAACCAGCGTAAAACTGCAGGTTGCAACCATGTGATAACTTGCTTAGCAACAGAGTTGCCATTCATTTACAAGGATAGCACTTAGTGCTTAGACTTATACTGTATACCGTTTCGCAGTGCTTTATAATCCTCTCCAAGCGGTTTATAGAGTTGTGAATATTGCCCCCAACAATCTTGAGTCCCTCATTTTACCAGCCTTGAAAAGATGGGAGACTGAGTCTGTCTTGACCTGGTCAGAATCGAATGAATCAAACTCCTGGTAATGTGAGCAGAGTTAGCCTGCAATACTGCATTCTAACCACTGCACCACCATGGCTCTTATATTGTGTATGATGGGAAGCAATTTATTTTCTGATGACTGTTTTATCATGTTCTCCAAGGTAGCGATTTTGCAAGAATACTCATAATGTCTACCTAGATTTCCAGATGCATTCAGTTGCACAACAGGTTGAGGAAATCTGATATGCAACATAATACAGGTCGTCCTTGAGTTACGACAGCAATTGGGACTGACATTTCCATTATAAAGCAATGTCATAAAACATGTGATTGCATCACTTAGCAGTGTCAATCCTGACACTTCTTGTTGCCATAATTAATCATGTCCCAGACAAGGACCCACCCAGATCCAGGCCACTCTTTGCTTTGTCCCTCCTAGCCCCAAGCTTCTCTTCTTCCACAGTAAATGATTGCTCGTCTTTCATCTCCCACCATCCCTGTTTACCCTGCTTTGTGGGAGCAGTAAACAACCCCACAACTATGTAGCTTGGGGGCTTCTTGGCATGCCATAACATGAGTTGTAAGAAGCCCCTGAGCTATAGCATTCACCCAGCCCAGCCCCACAAAGCAAACTAGCAGCTGCCCAGCCCAGCAGTGCAGAAACAGCCAGTCCAGGAAGAGCTAGCTGCTCCAGCCCATCAGTTCAGTGGGAAGCTGCAACCACCCCAGCCCATCAGTTTAGCAAAGCAGCTGCTGGCCACATGATGCTTTCTTCCCAGGTCTCTTGAGGGAACCGCTGCATGAAATCTCAGGGTAAGGTCTCAGGCAACCAGCAGCTGTCTGCTGAACAACGGCTAGGCTGGGCATGCTTGATCAGAACATGCCCAGCAAGAAGGCAGGGAAAGTCAGCTGGGGGAAGCAACAGGACGAGCTGCTGAACTCAGGGGTCGAAAAAGGCAGAGATGGGGGGTGGGGTAGGAGGTGGGGGGAATTGAAGCACTCCTACAGTTGTAAATGCAGGGAGACTGCCAAGTGTCTGGATTTTGATCAGTCTAGTGGTTTAAGGCACCAGGTTAGAAAATTGGAGACTGTGAGTTAAAGTCCTACCTTAGCCATGAAAGCCAGCCAGTCAGCCCAACCCACCTCAGAGGGTTGTTGTGGGAAAATAGAAGGAGGAAGGTTTGGATATGTTCATCACCTTGTGTTATTTGCAAAACTAATACATGCAGATAAAATAAATACCCAAGTGAAAGCAATATAGAAAAACTAAATAAAACAATGTAATGGGCCTGATCAAGACTGCTTTGTATACTACATACAACAATTAAAAGCATGGTGAAGAGATCACCCCTAATTTGAATTATTTTTTCCAGGTTATATAATAAAATTTAATCAATTTATGGTAGCAATCCAAATCCTGTTTTCACCATATAACTTTGGTATATGCCGTATTTTCAAATGCAAGTGCTTTTCTCATGGACAAGATGAAAACATTCTGATGAAAGTGTGTACACTCATATAAAAAATCAACTGCTGAGCTTCCAATCACCAAAAGTTTATGAAAATGGCAAAATTCCCCCTTTTGCATTAATTTTAATTATGCATTTTAATTGTTCTTTTATTATGTCTATATTTTATATTTTGCTCCGCTCCATCCAGTCACCCAAACTCTATCTCAAATTAAGGGAGTACGGGATTGTAAAAAGGGAGTTTTATTTTAATTGCTACAAGTTGCCTTGAATGTATTGTATAAACACAAAGCTGTAATATAAAGTTTAATGCAAGGATTGATGGAACTTGAAATCTGCCGCTTTACCACTCGTTATGTTGGATGCTTTTGTGAAAGTAATTGCTCAGCATTTCTTTTGTGTAAAATTAAACATGTTTTCTTTTCTCTCTTAGGGTTTCGGGACCGTGATCGCTATGATTCAGACCGGTACCGTGATGGTCCCCGAAGAGATTCAGATCGCTACGGAGGCCGAGACCGTTATGATGACCGCAGAGATTATGACAGAGGAGGTACTGTAACTGGCTGGTTTCATTTTGGAGGTTGGCACTTAGGTGTAGGCAACTTGATTTTCATACAACTCTATCTCTGTTGCTTTTGCATTCCTCTATCCTCCTTCATTTCTCTGACACAAAATAACACATATTTATCCTAATTTATCATAGGGAACTTCAAAGGCGTTTCTCTATTGAAAGTGAGCATAATTGGAGTTAATAATTGCATGTGAGATAGAGAAAAGTGTTAAGGAGAAAATATGATTTCTGAAGCAATCATTCATTGTTCTGGAGTTGAAAAGAGCCATACCTAGTTTGAAAATATTTACCTACTGTACATGATGAGTATTGCTTGTTCCCGCACAATAGCATCTTGTTACACTCTCATTTGTTGTTCTGTTGCTTAGAGATAGGTAAGATTTAGAAGTAAATAAGAGATTATTATTTCTGGGTCCTGATTCTCTCCTAGCTTCTGTTGATGGTAGGACCGTTGGTTTGTCTCACAGTTGAGCGATTCAGTATTTGGCGTTAAATACAGCTCTGTAGGTCTATTTAATTGTTGATTGAAGAAGCATTAGATCAAATAAATAACCCCCATTTTGACTTAGCACGATTGTAAGAATCTGGTCAATGCGGGGAAACGTATAGCCCTTCAGCTGTTGTTAGCCAATATCTAGCCTTTTTCCATTGTTTTTCTCTTAGCTTTGCACTGCTTTCCTGAGATGCATCTTGAAATGTGTTGCAAATTGTGTGTAAACTCCTTTTCAAACCTTAATCTAGCATTACTATCCAGTTCTGATTATGCGCGGCTTCATCAGGACTTTAGAAGGATGTGCTTGTAACGGGAATCATTTCCTTGATCTAGGTTTCCTGAGATGACCGTGTTATACTTTTCCTCAAGGCATTTTACAAAGGAATCATTATGCTAATATCGGTGCAGCAAATTCCATGAAGTATCTTGTGAAAACTTTAAATGAATGTTATTTCTTAAGCTTTTTGTCGTCCATTATAACACATGTTGTATTGTGCAAGAAAGAACTGCTGGGATAATTTTGTTCCTGTGCAGGTTACGACTCGAGGTCAGGCAGTGGCAGAAGAGCCTTTGGCAGTGGGTACCGCCGGGACGATGATTTCAGGGGTGGCGGTGACCGCTATGAGGACCGTTACGAGAGGCGGGATGATCGAATGGATAGGTGGAGTAGCAGCAGCAGCAGCTCGCGGGATGACTATTACAGGGATGACAGCCGGCGGGATGAGAGAGGTAAGCCCAACAATTTTTCATAGTATCAAGAAAGGAGAGTTGAGCCTTTGTTGTTGTTGTAATCCAGGGGTGTCGAACTCGTGTTTCATGGTGTCCTCACATAGCATATTGCGACTTTTGGGTGTGGGCATGGTCAGTGTGTGACACATCCAGCCCGTGGGCCATGAATTTGACAACCCTGCTGTAATCAGTTCTGTTGTCCCATACTTTGGTCTCACTTAGCCATAGAGGAACCCATCTGGAAATAATGTCTGTAATGGAGATTCTCAGTCATCCGGGACATGGCTGTCCCAAGGGTGTCTTTTCAAGAGGCAACTGGGCTTTTTCTTCAAGGACGTTTCGCTTTTCATCCAAGAGCTGATGACTCTGATGACAGATTGTGTTAATGACTCTCTAAAAGAATGTATGCAAATTACCAGCTGTCTGCAAGGAATATAAATCCTTACTTTTCCACCGTGTAGTCAGAGCTGAAGAAGCTTCTTGGATAAGAAGCAAAATGTCTTTAAAGAAAAAAAAAAGTCCAGTTGCCTCTTCAAAAAGCACCTTTGGGGTATCTGGAATTAAGTTTCCACCCAAACGGTCCTTTTTTTCTCTTCTATCCATTTTCCCCCTATGTTCTAGTACGTTGACCTCAAAATACAAAAGTTAGTGGGAGAAATGTCAAATAGATGGCTGTTATGTGGGGAGAAATACTCTTTTGCAGAAAGATTGTCTTGATTGTTGGTAGTTCTCAGTTTCAACTAATAGTTTAGGTAAGCAAACCGTATAAAGTTTCAGGAATCTTGTGCTGTTGGATTTTAATTTTTAATAATAACAGATATACACTACATAAAAGACAGTGATGCGTGCTCCCACCACACAATATCATTCAGATCACTCCACCAAAATGAGGGTGTAATTTTGTTGTTGGATTTTCCTCAACCTGAAGCTAGCTCTTCAGAATTGTATGTGTGTGCATACTATAAATTTCTTCAACTTTATCTTACTTTTTCCTCCCCTCTTAGGTTCTACTCAGAGGCCAAAACTGAATTTGAAGCCCCGGAGTGCTCCCAAGGAAGAAGATACAACCGTAGCCCCTGCGAGTCAGTCTAGCCGTGCAGCTTCTATCTTTGGAGGAGCCAAGCCTGTGGACACAGCTGCAAGAGAGCGTGAAGTAGAGGAAAGGCTCCAGAAGGAGCAAGAGAAGTTGCAGCGCCAACTGGAAGACGATAAACCCAGGCTAGACAGGCGGCCCCGGGAACGGTGAGCAGAAAAAGGCTATCTTCTCTGCAGAGAAAGTAGTAGTTTCAGAAAGGAAGCCTCTACAATTCAAATTTAGGATGACAAATCTTGCAAATAGTACTACATAAATAGGCAGTCCTCAATGACCATAATTGAGCCCAAAGAATCTGTTGTTGAGCGAGGCAATTGTTAAGTGAGTTTTATTCCATTTTATGACCTTTCTTGCCACATTGTTTAAGTAAGTCACTGTGGACATTAAATTGCTATAACAATTGCTATAACAGCGAATCTGGCTTCCCCATTGACCTTGCTTCTCAGTAGTTCACAAACATGCCTTTAACTTGCCTTGAAACATGCCTCATATATGCCAGTGGCCGGTCAGATCCCACAGAGTTGACCTTCTCCAGGTCCCATCAGCCAAGCAGTGTCACCTGGTAGGGCCTAGGGCAGCGAGGGTGAAGCTTTGGCACAAGCGGCACAGCTGGCATGCAGAACCATCTCTGCTGGCACACAGCCTTTGCTCTAGCTCGGTGGGTGGGTGGATGGATGGATGGACGGACGGACAGACAGACAGACCCCAGTTTCATAACCGTGTCCTAAAACTGTGCACCCTCACTTAACTGGTAGTTTTATTTCTCTGTATGTACTCTTAGGCACCCCAGCTGGCGTAGTGAAGAAAATCAAGAGCGATCAAGGACAGGAAGCGAATCTTCACAGACTGGCAGCACAACCCCTTCTGTGGGGACTGGCCCAACAGGAAGAAGTAAGTCATCAAGATATTAGCAGGTCCTGAAGTAAACCTTTTTCTTCCTGGGAAACCCTATTACATTGTTCCAACTTTAGCCAGTCCTGCCATGGGTATATCTGAGGCTGAGATTCAGTTGAATGATGCTATGAGTATGTCATCCAGATTTGGAAACTCATGGATTATTTGAACGGGGTAAATCCATCTAAAGATAAGGTTTGCGTGATGTATATTTTTGGGTGCTTCTGCCATAGAAGAATCTCGTAAAGGACTTCTTGTAAGCATCTTGTTTTTGCTTACACTCTTCACCCAAAGCTCAGAATTTGAAACTAAGATATATCTACCATACTATTCATTTCTTCAAAGTTCTAGGGATATGTCTCAAAGGTGCTTTTTCAAGAAGCTACTGGACTTTCTTGTTTTTTTCTTTGGAAACATTTCGCTTCTCCTCCAAGAAGCTTATTCAGCTCTGACTGGATGGTGGGGAATGGGAGGATTTATACTCCTTGCAGACAGCTGGTCATTTGCATGCATTCTTTTAGAGAGTCATTAACACAATCTCTGTCATCAGGATCATCTGAGTAGTACAAATGTGTGTGGAACTGCCTTTGAACCATTAAAGGGACTGTTGTAGACTGGAGATAGATGATGTTGTATCTCTCCTCCCCTGTAGAGAGATGGCTGTTCAATTTTGATATAGATGGCCTCTTCAACCCCTCTTTCAAACCAGATAGAGTGGTCCTTTCTGTCCAAAATATAGACTTCGCTGTCTTCAAAAGAGTGGCATTTGTCTTTTAAATGCAGATGGATTGCTGAATTTAGTCCTGATGGGTTTTTTCTCCCATGTTGTGCCATGTGTTTTATAAAGTGGTTGTTTTGTGCCTTCGGTGTGCAAATCTGCAGAGGACTTATGCATTGTACTGCATATACCATGTTGCTCAGTTTGTGTCTAGATATTTTATCCCTGGGCTGGGCAAGCTTCTGCCTTGGTGTATTTTGTGGTTTGAAATGTGCACTTACGTTGTGTTGGCTGAAGATCCCTCTGAGCTTTTCCAACATTTCTGTAATGTATGGCATGACAACGTTGCTTCATTATTGTTTTGTTCATTGTCAGTTGTGGAGGAGCTCCTATAGAGTCTTTTTTAAAAATTTAATGAAGGCCCACTTATGACAGCCACACATTCTGAGAGTTTCTTTGATGTGTTTTAGTTCTTTTTCTTTCCCATCTCTGCTGGTGGACAGGCCTTCACTCAGTGGTGTGGGGTTCTGATGGCTCCCACTTTGTGTTCCAGTGAGTGGTTAAAATCAAAATGTTAATGTTGACCTGTGATCTGTTTTAAAGACTTGCTAAAAATGCAAATGTTCAGCTGTCTGCAAGGAGTATAAATACTTCTATTCCCTACTATCCAGTCAGAACTGAAGAAGTTTCTTGGATGAGAAGTGAAACATTTTCAAAGAAAAACCAGAAGATCCAGTTGACTCTTGAAAAAGCACCTTTGAGACATTTATCCCCAGAACTTTGAAGAAATGTATACTAGATATAGTTTAGTTTCGAATTCTTTCGAAAGTAAAAAAAAATCACCTAGATCAGGTGGCGAAAGAGCATGGGCCTGCACTATTGCGCATGCACGAGTGCCCATACCCATAATCCAATGCCTGGGGAGGGCGAAAACAGCTTCCCCCGCACCCTGGAGGCCCTCTGAAGGCCAGGAACCCCCTGCTGTCACAACTTCTGGTGGGCCCAGTAGGCTCGTGTTTCACCTTCTCAGGCTCCAAAGGCTTCCCTGGAGCCTGGAGAGGGTAAAAACACCCTTCCCCCAGAGGCTCTTTGGAAGCCAAAAACGCCCTCCCATAACCTCTGTGCAAGCCAAAAATCAGTTGGCCAGCACACATATGCACATTGGAGCTAAGCTAGGGCAACAGAACTTGTGCCAGCAGATGTGGCTCTGCGTGCCACCTGTGGCACCCGTGCCATAGGTTCGCCATCACTGACCTAGATCCTCAGAGTCAGTTGTCAGCAATGTTTCTTCCTTGAGGAAGTCTGCACAAGTCTAGAATATCTGAGAATCCTTCACCACATCAATGGGCTTAAAGGACAGCAAAAGGAAATACCATGTTGAATTAATTTCAAGTTCAAGAGGCAAATTCATGGTGTCAGGATCCAATAAAACAGACAAAATAGTTCCTTGATATGAGGCCCTAGAACTCAGATCTTCTGCAAAATACTTTTATTTCCACAAAGTTACAGCAATTATAAATTCTTTCTAGGCTTGAGATAAGTTAATTTGTGATCCATATCTGATTTCAAATGGAAATTCTCAACATAATCAAGAGAAGCCCTTCATCCACCTTCCCTTTTTTACATGGTAGCTGAATTTCTTAAACCCCAAAGCCACTTCATGCACACTCCATCCAAAAACATTGGGGACAGGGTGGGTGGTTAGAAAGCATGTTGCCAGGACAAGAAATCGAGGTCAAACATAGCTATGAGCCTTAGCAGAAGCTAATAAGAGCATAGAACAGTCAGTGTGACCTACAATCTTCTCTTCCCTGATTCATAATTCCCTTTATTAAGAGTCCCATACAATGTTGTCAGGTTATTTGAACCGTAATCATAATCATTTCAATCAATGGGGAAACAGCTTTGATCTAGCAAGTGGGGACTGGATGGAGTCTTATTCAGAATTTCAAAAAGCAATTTGAATTTATATTCCTAAACATAACACCACACAGGTGTAGTAATTACATAAATTAGCTGATTCCTGAAAGCTGTGGCATCTTTTTTTTGAGCTGCCACTGCACATCTAAAAACAAGTAATGGGACCTCCCTGTAGATTGGAGAGGTGTTAGTGCTGTACTCAACAGCAGGGGTCCCCAACCTTAGCAACTTTTAGATTTGAGGACTTCAACTCCCAGAAGCATTGCTGGCTGAGGAATTCTGGAAGTTGGATTCCACAAGTCTTAAAATTGCCAAGGTTGGAGGCTGCTGCGAAAGAGGATCCAAAACATTTCTTCTAAATAATTTTCCAAGGGTGTATATAGGGGTGGGTTCCTCTTGCCTGCATAACGGTGCTAAGCGTGCACATGCTGACAATTCGGGTGCGCCCTGTGTGCGATTTTGCTTCCGCACATGCGTAGGAAGCAAAAAAAGTGCTGCAATCTTGCGAGGGGATGCCGTGTGTGTGTGATTTTAGCAATTTTTTTACTTTTACGTACATGAGGAAGCAAAAAGAATAACTGAAATCTCAGGAGTGCAAGTGTCCCCACACAAGCTTTTGCTTCTACGCATGTACAGGAAGCAAAAAAGGCAAAAAAAAAATTTTTTTAAAAAAAGATGGCACCACACGATGGCACCAGAGCCATATTGCACAATTGGCAGGGCACTACCAGAACGGCACACTCTAGCGCACCGGTAGGAACCCACCACTGGTGTATATCCTTAATGGATCTTAATGCACAATAAAGCTGTTGTAGAGATCACTGAGGCCATCACAATAGTAAATGAAGGCAAATGAAGACCAGATATATCTGCATCCTGAAAATGTTTAGGAAATTTGGAAAGCCAGAACTTCTAGGAAGAGAACAAGGGTAGCACACTTTCTCCTTTCTCATAATGTTTTTATTGAATTCTATTTCCCCGCTCACAATGAGATTGATATTGTTATCACATCAGACTATTTTTAATAGGATATGGGTAATTAACAACAGGTGATTCTTCCCTAACCTGATTACTATATTCTATTTGTGCCTGGGCCAGATTGAGTCGAGGAATGGGGCTGCATATAAAATACATAATATAGTTAATGCACATAAATAATAATTTCCCTCTGAAATGTTTTTAAAAGTTGTTCAATAAAAATTATTTTTAATAATAATAATCTTCCCTTTTTAATATATTTATCTTGCAGGGGTCACATTTCTTGCTGTCCAGGGCCGCATGTGGGTTATGGGCTAGAGCAGGGGTCCCCAACCATGGCAACTTGAAGACTTGTGGACTTCAACTGGCTGGAGAATTCTGGGAGTTGAAGTCCACAAATCTTAAAGTTGCCAAGGTTGGAGACCCCTGGGCTAGAGGTTGGACATGCCTGATTTAAATTGTGACAGATACTCTTATATACAGCTTTGTTAGATTTAAAGTTTCTGTTTTGTCTAATTATAATCACATTTATAAAGCTGCTCCATTTCTTGACAGAGTGCCATATAGATTGAAAACGCAGGAAATAGTTATCATTTGAAAAGAAAGATGTTGATCCTAGTGTATGTATTCCTCATGCTCCTCCAGTTTGGGGCAAGAGCCTTTCTAGTTCTTTAAGGCCTATTTAAAGTTTAGCAGGGTGAAAGCTATTCAGGTTATTTGTTTGTTTGTTTGTTTGTTTGTTTGTTGATTGATTGATTGATTGATTGATTGGGGGGGATGTTCCAGAAGGCTGGCAGTGCAATAAAGAAGTCATGCTTCCTAAGCATCATCAAATGGAAGTTGTTTAATTGAGAGCATGTTGATTCATTCTCATCTTACAACATGGGCAGAAGCAAATGAGGGAGAAAGGTGGTCCCTCCAATAACCATGGTCCTGAACCATGTAAGGCTTCTGCTTTCAATTGAGTGCTGGCTTTTTGCAGGGGGGAAGGCCTGGTGGAACTTTTTTAACTAGACTACATTCATACCTGTACCTATACAGATATTTCTTCACTTAACAGCCACAATTAGGACCAAAATTTCCATTGATAAGCAAGGCAGTTGTTAAGTGAATCATGTGGTCATTAAGTGAATTTGGCTTTCCCCATTGACTTTGCATGTTGATGGCCAACTGGGAGGGTTGCAGATAGAGATCACATGACCCTGGGATGCTATGCCTATCTTTAAATACATGCATTTGCCAAATACCCGAAACTTGATCACATCAGTGTAAGGATGCTAAAATGGTCATAAATATGAGGATCTGTTGTAACTCACACTAGATCTTGGAAGTTTTTTTTAAAGCATTGAAAATGTTCAGAAACTTATAGTCCAGTTCCTAAACCTTCTCAATTCACAGTGCCAAAAATTCCAGTATTTTTTCCTCACACAGACACACACACACACTGTAACTGACGGATGTCAATTATTTCTATGTTTACCATGAAAATTTGACATGCCGTTGTTCCCCAAGATGTTATAGCACACAATTTGGGACCTGTGAGTTTTTTGTTTTATAAATAAATCCATTGTTAAGCTTTGTGGATAGAATATAAAATCCAAATGGAACTTTTGTCTACAATGATGAACTGCACTCGCAAACGTTTTGGGCAACTTCAGTGGTACCTTTTGGTAAGACAGGCTAATTCTGAAACATTCAACAATACCAATAATATGTTGCTGTGGAAGGAAACTCAGTTTCTGCCTCCTGTTCTACCGTTGTAGCTTCACGAAGGAGGGAGAGTGAAAAGTCACTGGAAAATGAAAACATCAGCAAAGAGGATGAAAGTCTTTCTCCAACCTCCAAGACCCCTAGAGAAGAGAAGCTTCCTTTGAAAGTAATGCCAGCTCCTCCTCCAAAAGAAAATGCCTGGGTGAAACGAAGCAACTCGCACCCAGCGCGTTCACAGAGCTCTGACTCCGATCAGCATTCCCCAACAAGGTAAGTTTAGAGCAGGGATCTCCAACCTTGGTATCTTTAAGACTTGTGGATTTCAACTCCCAGAATTCCTCAGTCAGCAAAGCAAAGGAATTCCTGGCTTAGAGAATGCAGTATGCTATGTTGCTATAGCAACATGGATTTGAAAATGTGGCAAAAGGCTGTGTGATTTGCCAATATGGCTTCATCAAGACTCTTCTATAATATGAATTTCTAGCCCAATTTCAGAAGGGGGGTGTGTGTGGATGGCAGAGCTTGTGGGACTGGGTTCCAGTTTGTTGGACTTCCAGTCCTTTCGGATCCAGCCAGCCTGTCTAATGGACAGAAATGGTAAGGTTTCCATTCCTTGCTGCATAACAGGTACACTCGTGTTCCCGTGTGAATAAATAAAATGCTGCCTTATCATTCAGGAAATAGTTCTCAAATTTAGACATGTTGCCTTGCCTCTCCTCTTGAGCAAAACAGCCTGACCTTCTATAACTTAAAAGAAGAGCTGGTAACGTAATGAATGAGTACAATGTACGAAAGCAATATTTTGCCACTTTGAACAGTTTTAATTATTCAGCTGCACTTGTCATCTTCTCACAAATAGGAAAAGCAAACTTTTATACAAGTCCTTAATCAAAGTAAAAAGCCTTTTTGACATACATTTTCTGCAGTTTTGGTGAATTTTCAAAGAAATAAGAGTGACACAAAAACATCCCCATCTATGAAAAATGCTTTTCTTTTAGCTTTCAATGAATGTGTTCATAGAAAGAAGTGAATGTGCATGCCCCTGCAAAAAATTCAGCTGATAATATTTGAAGAATTTACGTGTTGACTGTATCAAAATTTCCTAGATTTTATTTGTTATTCTAGTCTCTGTTCTGACAAGAGTTTCATTACCATAAGTGTTTTATCTGATTCAAGATGTTTCTCCGCTCCCCTGCCAAATGCTCACTTGCTTTGAAAATTAAGCTGTCATCAGTCTTTCAGTTTGTTTTGATGAAACTCTCCCCATTTCCTGTAATTGGTTTAGTCTGTCTGTAAGCGCTTGACTTAATTTACATACTACCTGTTTTGTGTTAGTCATGAGGAATAGGAAGAAACTTTGGGAGGAACGTTCTGTGCTTGGACTACTAGAAATCATATTGAGTTACTTCTGTCTGCTAAACTAAACCAAGTATTGATTGCATTCTATCCAGCCAGAACCTGGAGACCAGGTGATCACTAGCAGCTTAAGCAGCACCTGAAAACAAACTGGCGCTAATGTGACTCCTGCTGGACGTAGGAAGTATCATGTCACAATGAATATGGAAACTGCTGCATTTTATACAAGTTACAGTTTCTGGGTGGTCTCCACTGACAACCTATATAGATCATATTACTGTAGTTGTGAAGTGATGAGAGAATGAGTGATTATTGCTGGAAATGGCCATAATTGTGTATCAAGCACAAATGGGCAAAGGCATTCCTTGGCATAGCTTTCACCAGCTGCTCCAGCAATAGCTTAACTAGCAGCTCTTTCTGGCAGAGAATAAGCCCATCGGTATCTGAGATTAGTTTTGCCTTAGAAATTAGTTGGTTTCTGAAGCAGTAGGCATTCACGATTGATTTGAGACTGTCTGATGCTCACCATTCAGATCCTTAGTGCTTCTAAGTCAAAATTTCTACCACTTGTCATTAAGCCTGTGATAGGTATATACATTCACGTAGACTGAAACCGTCTGCCGAATTGCTTCTAATTTAAACCATCTGTGGCGGCCCCGACCCTTTGGAACCAACTCCCCCCAGATATCAGAGTTGCCCCCACCCTCCTAGCCTTTTGTAAGCTCCTTAAAACCCACCTCTGTCGTCAGGCATGAGGGAATTGACATGTTCCCTCCCCCTAGGCTTATAAAATTTATGCATGGTACGCTAGTGTGTATGATTGGTTTTAATTTGTGGTGTTTTTTAAAGTAATTTAAATATTGGATTTGTCTTACATTGTATTGCTATTGCTGTGAGCCGCCCCGAGTCTGCGGCATACAAATCTGATTAAACTTAAACTTTAAAAAATATTTGAAGACACTCTACAATTAGTCCTCAACTTAAACCATAGTTGGTTTGGAATTTTGGTTATAAGTTGCTGTGGTTCTAAGACCAGATTTGATTTTATGACCGTTTTTATGATGATGATTAAATGATTCAACTCTGTCATTAAAGTGTAATACATTTTATCCTGTGGCGTTTGGGGGGGGGGGGGTTAGGGAAGATGGCAAAAATTGCAAGCTTTATCATGTGACCACAGAATGCTGGCAATAGCTGTAAATATAAGCTGATTGTTAAGCCCCATATGCAATCATATAACACTGTGGATGGCAGAACAATCGTAACTTCAAGGATGGGTCAGAAATAACTTTTTTTGAGTCCATCGTTATTTTTTGAGTATTTGTTAAGTGATTGGTTGTATGTCAGAGACTACATGTAGTTGCCTTTCTGGTTAAAAATTGGGATAATGTAGTTTTATATTAATTTTAAATATTTACAAGGCCAAGTTATTTTGTAACAAGTACAAGATCTGTTATTACTTTTCAGCAGTATGTGTGGCATGAATGAAGTATAATGATCCTTTGGAGAAAGTATTTCCAGATACCGGTATCTATTTTCACCCGAGAGTCCAAATTTCTTGTCTTAAGTTTTCATTATAGAGTCAGAAAATTGTACAGTATAGTTTTCAGTAGTTTGCCTCTAGATGTAGGTTGAAAGGATATTAATTGTACTGAAGAGAAAAAACTGGCCTGATATATACCATATGTGTACACAAATTAGTTCAATTATTAATCTCTGTGTTGCAGTGGCAGTCAAGCGATGCCATCCGAAGATGGAGTGTCCTCCAAAAGTGCCCCAAGAAAAGGTAAGGCTGGAATGTATGCAACTTCATGGGAGGCCTGCAGGGCGGTGAAGTATTTTGAGCAGAAGTTCTATCTCTCCATAGTATTTCCTTAGAAAACAATGGGAAGCCAAAGAAGTCTTCTCATTTGACGTGTATGAAATAGGATGATGGAAGTTTTTCCTGCTTTGTTTCAGGAGATGAAAACAGACCTGATGGGGGAAATGAGAGTGTTCCAAAGGGACGAAGAGGGACCTCTGGCCATAGTCCTGGAGATGGAGGTAGCAGAGACCATTGGCAAGACCTAGAACGGTATTATTATTTTTTTGGTCATGCACGACTGTTTAACTAAATGGAATATACCAGTGTTTCTCAATCTTGAAAGCTTTAAGATGCATGGACTCCAACTCCCAAAATTCCCTAGCTAACCTTACTGGCTAGGGAATTCCAGGAGTTGAAATCCATATATCTTCAAGCTGCTACAGTTGAGAAACTCTGGAATACATAATTCCAGTTCATATTTCTTACGGAAGAGAGGCAGTGATCATAACTAATGGCACTATTTATCTTGCCCACGTTTAAGAATACACTCAGTTGTTTTATAGCTGGAAAATGGACCTGCTGGAGAAGCATTAGCAGGGCAATTATTACTGCATAGCCCAAATTCTGCCTATCTAATTTTGTACCACGACCACACTGGGAATTTTGTTTGTGAATTATACAATGCTCTATACCCATTATATTCTCTGGCATTGGGGCTTGGAGGTAGAGTTAATGTTCATAGGATAATATTTTTCTCTGAATTTGCTTGCTAAATTAACATGGTAGCATTGTTCGTTTTTAGGAAAGAAAGCAACGAGGAGCATGACTCGAGATCTGCATCTGAGCCAAAGAAATTTGAAGAGAACCCTGTCCCCGTAAATACTGAACCTATTTTTTTAGGGAATTACTGTTAAATAAAAAAAAAAGTATTGGGAAATTTTACTGACAAAATGGGTTGGTATATACTGGGATTCACTTGTCTTTCAGCAGCTATCAGTATCTAAATAGAAATGACATTAAAGAGAAGTTGTACTGTATGCATTGTGGTTTCACTGCTAGGTTGTCCTATCTTCCACTGAGAAATTTTGTGTCTTAATATTAAGTTGAGACTGCCTTTTTTGGCCCAAATCCTTTGAAGTGGAAAACAAGCATCCTGAGACGATAGAAGGAATTAGTTTGATACGTGAAAGACAGCTTTCAAAAGGGAGATTGATTGATTGATTGATTGTGTGTGTGTGTGTGTGTGTGTGTGTGAGAGAGAGAGAGAGAGAGAATGAGTGAATGTGTCTGTGTGCATGAAGCTTTCTTAATGCTATGGAAATTAACTTAAAATGAAAAACAAAAGAATGAGTCCATTTCTGGGATGCAAAATTTGTCTGGGAGACAGAAAGTCCTTTATTCATTTCTTAATGTCTCCAGTTTAAAGGATTCTGAATAGTCTGGCATGGTCACCATTTTGTTTGTTACATATAGCATTTTATCTGCCTAGAATACAGAATACCATTGTATTCTTTATAGATGGTCTGAAATACAATGTACAAAGCATCAAAAACTTAATACTGACAGTCATTGGTGTTCTGATAATCTGCTAATCTTCCTTCCCCCTCTTTTCTTGCAGAAATTTAGCTGTGCTAGCAAGTATGCTGCTTTGTCAGTGGATGGTGATGACGAAGCTGAAGAAGAGTATGCTGACTAAATTCTCCATCCCCCTCCATGTTGTCTCCTAACCGGTTGCCATCCAGGAACTTTTGGAGAGCAAAACCAAACCTTTATTCAGACAAGACAGAAAAATAAAAGCCTACAAGTCAACATCTCCTGGGACAGACCTTTCTTAAACTTTTCTTTTAAAAAAAATAAGAAAAAATGATATAGAATTTCTCTTGCATGCTGCTGCAGCCTTTAAAGTATTGAAATTAACTGGAGAAATCCCTTCAAAAAAAAAGTATAGCAAGAGAAAATAAATGGCAGGTGTCTTTTTAAAAAGGAAAGAAAGAACTAGGCCCAGTGTGTGCTTGAATGTTACTTCACGCTGCTTCTAATCACATTCAGAGCCTCAGGTCCTTTCCATTAAGAGCTAAGGTTAGTGCTTTAGTAGGCTAGTGTGTGACTGAGCGCATTGGGAGCATGGACAGCTAAACCCTGTCTCTTTCCCTCTTGATAGCTTGGGTGGCTTCTATAATATAATCTCAAAGCAATTAATGCACTGTGGAGGGAAAGCAGTATTACCTTAATTAGTTGAAAGAAGGGACAAGTTAGCTTTCAAGTTAGAAGATTACCATCTCTGCCTAACAGGCATCTCCGGAAGTTAGATGCATGCCTTGCCCTTTTGGTATGATGGCTGGCTTCCTCCTCCCCTCCCCAAAAATCCATCTGCCTTTAGAAAATGTTACCGAGGCTGAACACAAGGCCTTTGCTCCCAGGATCCTCTTTCTGGACGTTTTCAGGGCTGTAGCCCACCCACTCCAGAACTTGGCACTACTGACAGATTGCTTCAGTACAGAAAGCCAGCCACTTTTCATTCAGCTCCTATGAACAACCTCCATGTCAGTAGTCAATGTGCAGTGTTGGCACAGAGACCATACAGATATAGACCATGCAGAAAATAACTTTATATGTTTGAAGCTCCATCGTTCTAAATTTCCAGTAACCTTCCTAAAGGTACTGTGCTATATGAAGGAATGCTACAGAGCAATTTAATTTTAGGACATTATAAACTTTACTTGAAGTGTTTCCTGTCCTGTCCACTTTTAATCATTGAAGGGCAATCACTATACTGTCACAAAGTAATGGCACCTTTTCAAATTTGGAGCACGGTTTAAAGAGAGTAAGTAGGGGGCGTCAAAAGATTGCTGGAGCATCATCATTGCATCACGTGAAGGTTCATTTCCCTCCTCTAGCTTAGATGTGGTTAGGCAACTTGGATAGCAAAGTTTTGACTTACCGGTACTTTAATTTTTTCTTCAAAAAAAAAAGGCTATCCAAAGTTAAACTTGGGAATAGGAATTTCTGCCACTTGTTTTTTTTTTAGCATTCTTGTCATTTTTCTGAGCAAATGCATAGGGGAAGAAGGAATTGCAGCACAGGGAACTGAAGCAGCACAATGATTTATAGCTAGTTTACAAATGCATAGATACATAGGAAGGAAGTATTTGCCTAGGACTTGGCTGGATTTTATGAGATGCGCATGCATTCAACGGGAGCTACTTTACATAATTTAGGGAGAACAATGTGATTTTTACTCTTGAAATAATCTCAAGTTATCTTAAATTGAGGATACATGCTATTGTAAAATTGATACAGTTGAGGGGTCTTATTTTCATAACTTTTAAGCTACCGTTAAGTCAGCTTTTAGAAATGGAAAGAGTATTGTCATTTCTCAATGATGGGAGATGGAAAGAGAGATGAAACCTGGCAAAGGCAGTAGATGGGCTTGAAATGCATGATTGCTTTGAGTCTTTTAACAGTGAGGAACTGTATTGGAGAGAAACTGCTAATTTGCAAATCCCAGAAGCATTCTCTTTCTTCCAGCAATCTTGAATATTCTGTCTCTCTACTATCAGGACAGGTTCATGAGTGGATTGAGGTGCGTTTTACACATTCTGAAAAACATGTAAAATTTGTACAAAATATCTTCTATGAAAATGATTTGTAATCTGCATGGACTTCCTGGGAGATGTCTTTTATTATGTAAAATTCCCCTCCCCACCCCTTCTTGGTTTTTTGTTTTGTTTTTCTCCAAATAAAACTAATCTTTAAAATAAGACTTCAGAGCTACAAAGGTCCTTTTGAGAAGATGCTGCTTCTATCACAGTAGATAGATCAGAGAAGGCTGCTCTCAAGATACGTGAACGAGCAGGATTCCTCCAGGGATCCACAAAGGGAATCTCTAAATTAGAGCCTTTTTAAATTACATTAATTAGGATTTCTCTGAGAAGTGGAGAAGCTTTATTTGAATGACAGTTTGCCTGTGATCACCAGCTGCCTGTTGGGGGATTGTACAAAGTGTATTCCAGATTGCACTTTTTGATTCAGATCATGACAGACCTGACCAGGATTATTTCCTTGAAACTTTCTGCAAACTTTCTCCTTTGTTTTCCTCCCAGTAACAAATCTTAAGCTGGCTTCCTGGTCTCGGCCCCACCCCACCATCTTTCCCCTCCCTAAGGGTTATGTGTAGAAGGGAGTCTTACTGGATTAATACATGGGCAAGTGTCTGTTATAGGTATGCTGATTCCCTTTAAACTTGAAATTAATATAACATTCATAGCTTTGGGTTTTAAAAATGCTTTCCGAAGTGTCCAAGAGGTTCCCTGAATATTCTGTTTAAGCTGTAAAAGCAGACCAATATTTCCTCAAGATTTAGGAAGGAAAGGTTAACAAGCAAAAAAGATGTTCATTTAATGGTTACGTTTATGGTGAAAGACTTTAAAGAGTTGTGGGTATCGGAATTGAGTTCATTCGGCTTCTGTAAAGTTTTATATCGCTTATATACTTATCTCAAAATCAAGACATCCCCAAAATTTATTTTCTCTTTATTTTCCTTTCATTTTGGATTGAAGACCAAAATAGATAATAATTGGCAAGGCAGAAACTAGTTGTGAAAAGCTACAATTTTAATATTCCTTGTCCATTTATAGTTAATTCATAAATCATTTTGGAAATGGAAACAGGAGGTACCACAGATTTGGCACATCCACCTCTACCATGGCATGCATCCTTTTTGAGAACTTTGAATTGCAGTAAGTCTTACTTATTAAGTTCTGCTGGTTATATCAAAAGGTGGAATCAAGAGAAAAAGAAGACAAATGTTACCAACATTAAAAACTCAGAATTATTTTATGACTTGCTGGAAGCTTTACTTTAATTGGTGATTCTTAAAATGAGTTTGGATATACTTTGATATAAATAACGACCAAAAATTGAGCCCAAAATTTCTGTTACTTAGCAAGTTAATGTGAGTTTTGCCTCATTTGGAAATCTTTTCTTAAACCTTCAGTTGTTAAGCTAGTAATACAGTTAAGTGAATCTGGTTTCCACATTGACTTTGCTTGCCAGAAGGTCGCAATAGAAGATCACATGACCCTGGAAAACAGCAATTGTCATAAGTATGAATCAGTTGCCAAGTGTCTTAAGTTTTGATCACATGAACATGGGGATATTGCAGTGGTCGTAAGTGTGAAAGTAACTTTTTTTCAGTGCCATTGTAACTTTGAACTGTCACTAAATGAACTGTTGTAAGTCAAGGACTATATGGATATGTGACTCATAAAGAACTATAAATTATGTAATTGTAAAGAACCCTATCCTCTGAGCTAAATTTACTGCTTTGGAAGCCCAGAATACTCTCTGACCTCTTTAATATTTGCAATGGGCAATTCCATACTAAAAAAAAATGCCCTGAATCTAACTTAGCAAAGCTTCAGAGCAACTTAGGTATGCATTCTTGAAAATTTACCCAACTGGAGTTTTGTTTTCCTATCTAATTTATACTACCGTTACTTTTTATTCCACAAGAGAGAGCTGAAGAGCTGACATCTTGCATGTTATTCTTTCCCAAGAAATCATTTTCTATAGCTCCAAAGAATATGGAATTAGAATTTTAGGTGTTGAATTATTCGAGTTCCAAGCCTCTTGCACAATGAGTAGGTGTGAAGACTTCCTTAAATCAAGTTCAAATTCTGGTAATTACTAGCTACAGCTTGGACTTCAAGGCTCTCCCTTCCCAACCAGGTGAAATTTATTTAGCCTTTTCAAATAGATTAGCAAAATGGGCATAGGTATGGGTTGTCCACTTCTGCTCTAGCCAGAATTGTTTGCTTTAACAGTAACAAGTGAGGTGCTGATAGGTCTATATTCTGCACTGTTGGTTGCATTCCATCAAGAATAAATTCTGAAAATTAAACTCGTCTATAAGAATTCTCCTTCCAAAGTTAATTGGTAACCCTTTTACAATACGACACTTAAGATGAAAACTCATTTTTTTAATTGAACTTCCCAGTTGCACCTGATAGGTCACTGGATTAAGCCATGAATATTGGTCTGATCCAGCACTGCAGTTTTTATGTTACGACATTATCATATTTCTCAAATGGTTCTTGTACGTTCTTGGCAAAGCCAGCCTTTGACATCAGGCCAGGAAGGAGAGAATGATAAAGAAGAATAACAGTTCCGTTCTTGACTGGCACTATAAAGCAAAAAATTACAGATCTATGCAAAATTGAAGTTCAACATTGTTATTCAGTGACCGTTGATTTGAAAATTTTGCTGGTAATGAAAACGGAGACTAGTACAGATCTATTTCAAGCTATTTTGCTCTCATCAGCTAGGCATACCCTTACCGGGATTTGAACTTGGGGAGTCTGCCTGTAAGGCAGTAGATTTAACCTTGATTCGACGAAAAAAACACACACACACAATTTATAACATCTTCCATTGCAGAATACAAATGAACTAAGAATATGACTTTCACCACAGAATCTCAGATGGGAGAGTTCCTTGCTTTTCTGTGGCACCTGAGGGTTTACTTTGGCTGAATGCGTAGGAGTATGCAAAAATCAGGTTGAGCTAGTTCCCTGTCAGTGCTGATTTCTTAGATTTTAACATCCTACAGCTAAATCTCTTGCATTTGTGCCTGTATTTATTTGCATACAGAGTATGAAAGGAGCTTCCCTCACACAAATTGATTTCTAGAAATAGGCTCTGCCCTGAGTGAATGGCCTTCAGAACCTTCCAAACTTTGGAGATTTTGGTGGCAATTCTGCCCCTTTATTGTATACATTCTCTTGAGACATGGGATCTGCTAATGTTTTCTTCACTATCACAGAATATTTGTTGACTGGGTTGGGGTTTTCAATTTCCCCCCCAGAATCTGTCAGCTAAAAAAATTCCTGGAACCTCTCATCAAGAGGCAAAATAATGGCTCTGTTCAAATGTTGACTCAGCCTTCCAAGGAGGGTAAACTGAGGACCCGGATTGTGGGGGCAATATGCTGGCTCTGTTAAAAAGTGCTATTGCTAACATGTTGTAAGCTGCCCTGAGTCTAAGGAGAAGGGCGGCATAAAAATTGAATAAATAAAATACTACATGCTTTTGAACTGCTAGGTTGGCAGAAGCTGGGTCAAGTAATGGGAGCTCACTCGGTTATACGGCGTTAGGTATTTGAACCACTGAACTGCCGACCTTTCTGATTGACAAGATCAGTGTCTGAGCCACATCATCCCTATAATGGTTATACCCTCTTTTTTTCTTTTTGTTTTTAAAGGTCTGCTCCATACCCATCAACCGTTCCTGGATCCAACAGTACTAAACAATTTTCCTTGGTGCTCTCTGAACTTGCTTCTTTTCTTGCAGATTTTTCATTACCCTAACTAGGTAACATCACTAGCACTGATGATGTTACCTAGTTAGGATAATGGCAGTTACACAAAGACTTACATACTGCTTCACAGTGCTTTATAGCCTTCTCTAGGCAGTTTATAGTGTCAGCCTATTTTCCCCAACAGTAGAGTAGAATAGGATAGGAATAGAATAGAATTCTTTATTGGCCAAGTATGATTGGACATACAAGGAATTTCTTTGGTGCATATGCTCTCAGTGTACATAAAAGAATCATGAGGTACAACACTTAATGATTGTGATAAGGGTGCAAATAAGCAATATGTGTGTGTGTGTGTGTGTGTGTGTATATGTATGTATATATATATGTATGTATGTATATATATACAGTATATATATATATATATATAAATATAAAGATACATTAAGTGTATAAAATGTTATTTACTTTGGCAAATATCTTAGTCAAGAATAGTCCTAGTCATACACAGTTAAATCAGTCAATACATTTACAAAACTAAGTTTTACTTGTTCAGCTTACAAATACATAAACCATCATTTAACACACAGTTCTTACTAGTCACAGAGAACATAATAGAAATAGAGTGAATCATGCTTCTGGCTTCCTCTTATGGCAATCTATAACACTAGCTCTTAAAGCAATGGTCATTTGCCTTATTTTCAGAGAGTTATTGAGGCTGCCTGGGGGTTTATCTTTGTCTTCAGGTTCACCCAAGTAGTGCACAAGTGTGGAACCTTCTTGCAACTGCTAAAGACTGAGGACACAGATAAACCTCCAAGTGGCCTCAGTGACTCTCTAGAAACAATGCAAATGATCAGCTATCTGCAAGGAGTATAAATCTTCCGTTCCCCACCATCCAGTCAGAGCTGAAGAAGCTTATTGGATGAGAAGTGAAACATCTACAAAGAAAAACAAAAAAGTCCAGTTGCCCCTTGAAAAAGCACCTTTGGGACAACAATGACATGGATGACTGAGAATCTCCATAGACCAGTGAGGGATGCCAAAAAAGCATGGGCATGCGCTATTCAATGCCTTGGGAGGGCGAAAACAGCTTCACCCGCCCCCTGGAGGCCTGTTTCCCAACTTCTGGTGGGCCCAGTAGGCTCGTGTTTTGCCATCCCCAGGCTCCAAACTGCACAGAATCTTAGCTAGAGGTTCTTCCGAATCCCTGTGAAGCCCCAGCAGCCCACCCCGCCTTTGATGATTATGCCATTAAGTTGAATGCAGGTTCCGTTTGGTCTTACAGGTGCCTTTAGAACTTAAATATCCCAAACATGTAAGTGAGTCAAGAACGCAATTCAGCTTTTTCACAAGACTGGATTCAATCTAGTTTTCAATCTTCACTTTCCCTCGATGGGAAAAAAAATGACCTTCAGATGCTGCTTTGATCAATAAAAGCAATGGATTTGTTTGTTTTATCTGAAAGGAGGGCAAGGAGGGTGTCAGAGGAAGGAAGTGAAGTTTGATTATTTTCCATATATTTCTGAAGAAATCAAAACGATGCTTCTTTCCACTTGCACAATGGTGCCTCTGTGACCTGCTTCCCTCTAGTTGGGTTGGTTGTATCATGCTTTAGCCAATTCCGGTTTTCTGCTCTGCCAATGGGGGGCAAAAAGATGGTGATCGCTTGGTTTATAAAGGGAAGAAGAAAACAGTACTTCTTTCATTACGATTTGGGCTCCCTGTGTAAAACTCCTAGTGCGATGTCTGCTTTATCTGTATTGCCACTTTCTCTTGCTTGGTTGATGTTCACGTTCCTAATGCAGTCTAGACTTAATTCCAGGTGTGGGTCAACAGACTAACCATAAAGGATTGGTTTATGCATATTTTGTAAAACGGATTCCCAAGCAGGAGGCAGCAACAGCACGAAAACCATGTTTGGATCCTATAGAGCAGGGGTATCAAACTCAAGGCCCAAGGGCCAGATCCTGTCCTTAGGGCACTTAAATCTGACCCACAAAGCCACCCAGGAATCAGCGAAGGACTGCCTTGTGGTCTCTCTGCCAGTGAAAACTGAGCTCAAGAGGGCTACATGCAGCTCTCCCAAGCTCCGTTTTCACTGGCAGAGGATTGCAGGATGCTGCTGCAACTACAAACAGAGCTTGCGAGGTCCGCCTTTAGCTCTCCTGGGATCCATTTTGTGCCATGCCCATCCTGGGCCCCCTGAGGTCAAACACAAGCCTGATGCAGCCCTCAATGAAATTGAGTTGGACACCCCTGCTATAGAGCAATATCCCTCTCCAGTGATTTGTGGTACAGTGTTCCCTCGATTTTCGCGGGTTTGAACTTCGCGAAACGTCTATACCAGTGTTTCCCAAACTTGGCAACTTGAAGACATTTGGACTTCAACTCCCAGAATTCCCCAGGCAGCATTCGCTGGCTGGGGAATTCTGGGAGTTGAAGTCCAAATGTCTTCAAGTTGCCAAGGTTGGGAAACACTGGTCTATACCACGGTTTTTCAAAAATATTAATTAAAAAATACTTTGCAGTTTTTCCCCCTATACCACGTTTTTTCCCGCCCGATGACATCATATGTCATTGCCAAACTTTCGTCTGCCTTTAAAAAACATTTTTTTAAATAAACTTTAATAAATAAACATGGTGAGTAATAATCTAAATGGTTGCTAAGGGAATGGGAAATTATAATTTAGGGGTTTAAACTGTTAAAGGAAGGCTTGGGATACTGTTCATAGCCAAAAATAGTGTATTTACTTCTGCATCTCTACTTCGCGGAAATTTGACTTTTGCGGGCGGTCTCGGAACGCTTCCCCCGCGAAAATCGAGGGAACACTACATTGTTTCCTAGGTTTTATGAAATGAAATTACTGTATATCAAAGTTGCAATTAACCAAGGGGGGGGGGAAAGTGCACACAACAATTATTGCCATAATATTGTATCAATCTAAACACAGGTAGTCCTCAGTTTATAACCACAATTGAACCCAAAATTGCTGTTGTTAAATGAGACATTTGTTATCTGAATTTTTCCCCATTTTATTATTTTTCCTGCCACAGTGTTTAAGTAAATCACTGCCCTTCTTAAATTAGCAATATGATTGTTAACTGAGCCTGGCTTCCCCATTGGCTTTGCTTGCCAGAATTTGCAAAAGGTGAATCACATGATTCCAGTGTCCTGCAACTGTCCCAAGTATGAACTGGTTGCCAAGTGCCTGAATTTTGATCACGTGACCACAGTGATGTTACAACGGATGTTAAGTGTGAAAAACGGTCATTGCAAAGGTGGATCACATGACACAGCAGCGGTCATTAATATGAACCAGTTGCCAAACTTTTTGAATTTTAATCATATGATCAAAGGGATTCTAGAAAAATCATTGTGAAAAACTGTCTTAAGTCACTTTTTTCAGTGCTGTTGCAACTTTGAAACGGCCACTAAACTAACTGTTGCAAATTGAGAACTATCTGTACTCAAAAGTATTTATTAATAATAATTTACGGAAAAAAATAACACTTGGGAAGCTAGGCTATAAATAAAATCCAAAATATTTTTTTCAGCAATTATCCCTTTATTAAAAATTTGAAAAGCAAAAACAAAAATTTGACAAATAACAGGTATCATTGGTATAAAAGTGTAAATAAAATGTAAATAAATATAAATACTGTATATTTATATTTATGTTATATTTAAATATATTCATTTATATTTATGTAAATAAATGAATACATATAAATCAATCTTTGATATAAAATCAAGTGTAGATGTTTGTTTCCAGTGTGGCATAAATAAATAAATTAATAAGTTAAATAAATTAATTAATAAGTTAGCCCTCAGCACTGGAAATAAAATGTTGAGAGATTCCAAATGTTGAGAGATTTCAAAGGACTATAAGTATGACTAAGCAATTTTAATGCATAGCAAATAATTTAATTATTCTCTTGATTCCATTCACAAATGTGGATGTTAAGATAAAGCTCAACTATATGAATTAATGTTCCATTTGCTTAACTGATCTTCAAAAGCAATGCAATTGCAGCCAAGCCCTTTCTCCTTAGTGAGTGGAGCTAACCTCCAAGAATGGGAAGACATAATAATAATAATAATAATAATAATAATAATAATAATAATAATAATAATTTATTAGATTTGTATGCCGCCCTTCTCCGAAGACTCGGGGCGGCTCACAACATGATAAAAACAGTATTATACAGGCACAAATCTAATATTAAAAAAAAAACACCTAAAAACCCTATCATAATTAAAAACCAAACAGCACATACATACCAAACATAAATTATAATAAGCCTGGGGAAAAGGTGTCTCAAATCCCCCATGCCTGGCGATATAGGTGGGTCTTAAGTAGTTTACGGAAGACAAGGAGGGTGGGAGCAATTCTAATCTCCGGGGGGAGTTGATTCCAAAGGGCCGGGGCCGCCACAGAGAAGGCTCTTCCTCTGGGGCCCGCCAGACGACACTGTTTAGTCGACGGGACCCGGAGAAGGCCAACTCTGTGGGATCTTATCGTCCGCTGGGATTCATGCGGTAGCAGGCGGTTCCAGAGGTATTCTGGTCCAATACCATGTAGGGCTTTAAAGGTCATGACCAACACTTTGAATTGTGACCGGAAACTGATCGGCAGCCAATGCAGGCCACGGAGTGTTGTAGATACATGGGCGAATCTGGGAAGCCCCACGATGGCTTTCGCGGCTGCGTTCTGCACGATCTGGAGTTTCCGAACACTTTTCAAAGGTAGCCCCATGTAGAGAGCGTTGCAGTAATCGAACCTCGAGGTGATAAGGGCATGAGTGACTGTGAGCAATGACTCCCTGTCCAAATAGGGCCGCAACTGGTGCACCAGGCGAACCTGGGCAAACGCCCTCCTTGCCACAGCTGAAAGATGATGTTCCAATGTCAGCTGTGGATCGAGGAGGACGCCCAAGTTGCGCACCCACTCTGAGGGGGTCAATAGTTTCCCCCCCAGGGTAATGGACGGACAGATGGAATTGTCCTTGGGAGGCAATACCTACAGCCACTCCATCTTGTCTGGATTGAGTTTGAGTTTGTTGACACCCATCCAGTCCCCAACAGCCTCCAGGCACCGGCACATCACTTCCACTGCTTCGTTAACTGGACATGGGGTGGAGATGTACAACTGGGTATCATCCACATATTGATGATACCTCACCCCATGCCCTTGGATGATCTCACCCAGAGGTTTCATGTAGATATTAAATAGCAGGGGGGAGAGGACCGACCCCTGAGGCACCCCACAAGGGAGAAACCTAGAGGTCGACCTCTGACCCCCCACTAACACCGACTGCGACCGACCGGAGAGGTAGGAAGAGAACCACTGGAGAACAGTGCCTCCCAACCCCTCCAGTCGGCGCAGAAGGATGGTCGATGGTATCGAAAGCCGCTGAGAGGTCAAGAAGCACCAGGACAGAGGACAAGCCCCTGTCCCGTACCCGCCAGAGATCATCCATCAACGAGACCAAAGCAGTTTCCATGCTGTACCCGGGCATGAAACCCGACTGTTGAGGCCCTAGATAATCGGCTTCTTCCAAGGACCGCTGGAGTTGGAGCGCCACCACCTTCTCAACAACCTTCCCCATAAAGGGAAGGTTGGAGACTGGATGGTAGTTATTAAGCACGGCTGGGTCCAGGGAAGGCTTCTTGAGGAGGGGGCGCACAAGTCCCTCCTTATAAGGAGCCGGAAAGGACCCCCTCCCCAAGGAGGCGGTGACAATCTCCTGGACCCAGCTCCGTGTCACCTCTCGACTGGTCGAAACCAACCAAGAGGGACACGGATCCAGTAAACAGGTGGCAGAACTCACAGCTCCAATGGCCTTGTCCACTTCATCAGGTGTCACCAAGTCAAACTCCTCCCAGACAGATGGACAAAGACGTTTAGCCCCAGTCACCTCGACTGACTCATTGTCAGCCGATACTGCTATGCAATTGGAGTCGAGTTCTGCTCGGATCCGAGCGACTTTATCAGCGAAAAACGAGTTAAATTCCTCAGCACTGCCCTGCAAAGGTTCCCCAACTCCCCCCTGATTTAGAAGGGAGCGGGTCACCCTAAACAGAGCAGCCGGGCGGGATTCCGCTGATGCAATCAAGGCGGCATGGTACGCGCATCTTGCCGCCTTGAGCGCCACTTTGTAAGTCTTAATAAAAGCTCTTACAAGTGTTCGGTCGGATTCCGACTTACTCCCTTCAATCAATGAGGACTGAATCGGACTTTCATATATTTGCCTCCTGCCTTGATTCCCACTCTTTGACTCAGTCCTTGGGCATAGAAGGATGCGTGTCTTGAAGATTAGCCTACTGTTATAAAGCACTTTTTGATGTCATATTAATTTCACCTGAATGTCTTAAGAAATTAATGTTATTTAAGGCAAACCTCCAGAGATTTTCCAGAACAAGACATTCAAATCCTGGTTTCAGAATGTGCATGAATAACTAATATACATTTAATCATCTTGTGAAATAGGATTATTGACAATTCCTCCATAACTTCTAGAACAATCTAGAAGTTACTAATCAGCAAGAGGGCCATAGAGAATAAACTTGGAGATTACTTAGAAATTGTATTCTTGGAATCCCTTGTACCTTTTTCTATCTTTGGCTGATAAGGTTTATCTAGTGGCAGAAGCAAGTGTCCAAATCCTTATGGAGATTCTCAGTCATCCATGTCATGGTTGTCCCAAAGGTGCTTTTTCAAGTGGCAACTGGACTTTGGTTTTTCTTTGAATATGTTTCACTTCTAATTCAAGGAACTTCTTCACCTCTCAGAAATAGAAGCAAAACATCTTCAAAGAAAAACTAGAAAATCCAGTTGCCTCTTGAAAAAAACACCTTTGGGACAAGTATACAAACCCAACGTTTAAAACTTTCTACAGTGCTGATAACATAGATTTGATCTGGGATGTTTGAAATAATTTAAATGGTAATTCCCAAATGTTATTTTAGTTTCCCACATGGCCACCTTGACCTCTGTGTCTGGAATAATATTTCAGATTAAATCTGAATTCCCCAGGCACAAGTCTCTATTCAAATACACAGCTCAGGCATTAACTTGTGAAGTTGGTGACAACCATTGATAACAAAACACATGGCAACTCCAAATCTCAACTAGCAAATGCTCTGTCCTACACATTGGGAAGAAGAATCTGAACTCCAAATACGAACTGAATAATCAAATTATCACAAATAATCCCCACTCGGTTAAAGACCTTGGTATACTGATAACAAAAGATTTAAGTGCCAAAGCCCACTGCAACAATATAGCCAAGAAGGCTTCAAGAGTTGTAAACCTAATCCTACGTAGCTTTTGCTCTGGCAATCTCACACTACTTACCAGAGCTTATGAAACTTTTGCCAGGCCCATCCTCGAATACAGCTCATCTGTTTGGAACCCATATCGCATCTCAGACATTAACACCCTTGAAAATGTCCAAAGATACTTCACCAGAAGAGCCTTTCACTCTTCCACTCGAAATAGAATACCCTATGAGACTAGACTTTCAATCCTGGGCCTAGAAAGTTTAGAACTAAGACGCCTTAAACAAGATCTAAGTATTGCCCACAAGATCATATGCTGCAACGTCCTGCCTGTCGGCGACTACTTCAGCTTCAACCACAACAACACAAGAGCACACAACAGATTTAAACTTAATATTAACCGCTCCAAACTTGACTGTAAAAAATATGACTTCAGTAACTGAGTTGTCGAAGCGTGGAACTCATTACCGGACTCCATAATGTCATCCCCAAACCCCCAACACTTTACCCTTAGGTTATCTACGGTTGACCTATCCAGATTCCTAAGAGGTCAGTAAGGGGCGAGTACAAGTGCACTAGAGTGCCTTCCGTCCCCTGTCCTATTGCTCTCCTATATCTCCTATACCTTTCTTCCATTCCTATATCTCTTCTTCTATTCTTTCATTGATATATTCTATTACTATATCTTCTTTTCTATTATTTCTTAGATATATTTTACTATGAGTACCTCCTCTATAACCTTCATCGTGTATTTTATTATGTGTATGCCGCCCCGAGTCTTCGGAGAGGGGCGGCATACAAATCTAAGTAATAAATAAATAAATAAATAAATAAATAAATAAATATAGATATATACCCACTAAAACCCTCATTGTGTATTGTTGTGATTCAGTCTGAGGCTCCTCAGGGAATGGCTGGAAATCTGCTGGCTTCATGCTCAGAGAGGGAGGACGAGGAACAGGAGGAGGAGGAGGACCAGGCAGACGGGGAAGAGGAAGGCCAGGACGAAGAGGAGGGAGAACAGCCTGAGACCCCTGGGGGGGAGCTCTCCCCAGTGAGTAGCCTGGAATCCTTAGATGAGAACGCACAAGCCATCATCGATATGAGGCAGAGAAGGGCCTCCCAACGAAGGGGACAATTAGCCAGGTATTTCCATCCCTAATAGGCAGCAGCTGGGTTTTGGTGTGGTTCTCCTCAGAAAGGTTGAAAAGGCAGGCCCGCCCTTCCTGTATTGTGGAGAGTTATCTTTTGGGAGTCCTGTGACCTTGCTTCGATCCTTGGCGTCTCTGATTCTGGTTTGTGGCCTCGAAGGCTGAAAACTTGGGGGAGGCATGGGTTTTATTATCTACAGTGGGGTGTGTGCCAGCAAGAAGCCTGTTGTATTGTCTGGCCGTCGTGACTCTTCTGTGAAGCCTCATAGCATTCCAGTTTGTAAGAACAGTTTTTGTTCTCTGTGTTTGTTTTCAAAGATATAAAGTGACTTTGCTTTTTACCAGCGTGTCTGGCTGCTTTTTTCAGTTGGTGTTAAAGTCTGGGGGCACCCAGACAGAACATGTATTGGACAAAATAAATAAATAAAAAATAAATAAAATTGAGGAAAACCCAGAAGTGCCATCCATCACTGTCCTGAATGTCAAAGAGGAAGGAAAAAATATTCTATCGTGATGCCTACCCATTGCTCTGGGGACTCAGACAGAAAATACAAATTCCATCATTTTTAGTCTAAACTAGAATACTGTGTCTTCACAATTGAAACATAAACACTAGGCCTAACTGGTTTATTCTGGTGTCTCCAGAGATTTGTTCATTTGAAACTAACTACGGAACTGGTGTACTGGGCAGGCTTTCAAACGATGTGCATGGTCAGTTTCCATCGGAAATGGGAATAACCATAATAAAAAAAGACAAGTGCTGTGAAGAATCCTTTGTAGTCTTTATCACATGGCCTAAAATGGGGTTGGCAGCTTTTCAGACCTCATAAGATATTAGCACTTTCATCCAAAAATGTCATGAGATTATGTGCAAGAATGCTTATTTGGTGATTTTCTGAGGTTTCAGCCATTGTGAGGGGGGGGGGGAATTAGAACGTTGTTTTAAATTTAATTTGGGAGATGAACTTATAGATACAGTTTTCAGACTGACTGGCATCTTTGGTCTCTTCTTTTTGATGCCCGGTTTAAAGTATTTGATAAGTTGGAAAACCAAAAGGGTCATTTTTTTTTTTAGCCAGTGGAGGGAAATGTTACAACAATGATGATATTTTGGCTTCCCTTATTCATAACTTGCATAACTTAATCATATCAGGAAAGACTTAATGAACTCAATCTGCATAGTCTGGAGGACAGAAGGAAAAGGGGGGATATGATCGAAACATTTAAATATATTAAAGGGTTAAATATGGTCCAGGAGGGAAGTGTTTTTAATAGGAAAGTGAACACAAGAACAAGGGAACACAATCTGAAGTTAGTTTGGGGAAAGATCAAAAGCAACATGAGAAAATATTATTTTACTGAAAGAGTGGTAGATCCTTGGAACAAACTTCCAGCAGACGTGGTTGGTAAATCCACAGTAACTGAATTTAAACATGCCTGGGATAAACATATATCCATCCTAAGATAAAATACAGAAAATAGTATAATCGCAGACTAGATGGATCATGAGGTCTTTTTCTGCTGTCAGACTTCTATGTTTCTATGTTTCTATTCTGAGGTAGCAGTGGACAGCCAAACCCTTTGTAACAATAAGAGGAAGACCAAAACATTTGCAATGTTCCCCTTTCTCTACAAACTTAAAAACTTACAAACATAACATTTTGCTTTAAAAAAAAAAGTTAACATCTCTTCTGCTTTTCCTGCTGCCAGTAGGCAGAAAACTACCGTATCTGGGATTTATTAACCATACACATCTGATCCTTGGCAGAAGCAGATTTTTCTGAAAGGTGACACGACCAAGCTGTAACACTCAGTCCTTCTCTTCTTCTCCTCCATTTGAAGAAGTTTCTAGTAGTGGTGGAGGAGGAGGAGGAAGAGGAGAAGGAACTTTACTGAAGCTAAATAGGACTACTTTAGCTAGACTGAAGAATGCAGATGAGAATGAGATGGAAGCAAAGATACATTCTATATCTCTCCACTGCAGGCCAGTTTCATTATATAACTTTCAAAAGGGAACAAAAATAGTTCTCAATTTTCAGTTTTCTAAGCCATCAATTAAAACGCTTCAGATCAGGAGTGGGTTTCTCCCTGTTCAGACCAGAGTGCCCGAATGGTTAGCGAGCTGCTGGTGATGTCATTTTGACGTCACGGATCCAGTTCTGTCTGTGCTCGCCGCCATCTTTTCCCCCCCCCCCCTCATATTTTGGGCAGATTTTACTGTGCTTGGATGGCTTCTCCTTGTTCTGTCCACCCTCCCGAGCTCCATTTTTTTCTGGCAGAAAGTTGCAGGAAGCCGTCGCAGCCAGAAACGGAGCTTGCAAAAGTCACACATGGCCCTCCCAAACTCCATTTTCACAGGGAGAGGGTTGTAGATGTTGTCACAGCCAGAAACAGCTCGGGAGCCTATTTTTGCTGGCAGAGCACTTGGGCCACCACATGCACCCCTGACACGAGTGACTTTCGGCTGGCCATGCCCACTAATGGCCTCCCAAGTTCAAAAGGACCCTGATGTGGCCCTCAATGAAATTGAGTTTGACACCTCTGCCCTACATGAAAAAGCCACCTTGGGCAACCCATCCCAGGAAAGGTTAAAGGACAGAAGTGCCCCTGGTGTTTTGTTTCTTGTCCCCAAGCACACTCCTTTCAATATTGCAAGAGGTAAGTGTCATTCTAATCAGTGTCTATCTCTGGAATAGGGCCATTCCTCCCCCCCCCCCCTTTATGTTCCTTCACTCAGCATCAACCAAGCGCTCTGCTTTCTGAACAGGAAGGATGCTTATCCGTTTTCCCATTTCCACTCTTCCAGGCCAGGTGTAACACTTAAGGACCCCAGGATATGTTTGCTTGGATGGAGGAGGAAGTCCCCACTGATGCCTTCAAAGATGAAGAGTGGAGAATGCATTCCGTCTGTTTTGGCTCTCCGAAAACAAAAGACCCAGGAACTAGGGGAATATGAATAACACATGAAAAATCTTTTGCACAATGGAGTGAAATGTACACACTGCTAGGGATGCCCAAGAGCATAACACTATCAAAGAAACCTGCTGGATCGCAGTATCATCTCACCTTCCAGCATCCGCTTCCTATACTTCTTCCTGGGACATAGAGCCGAGGGGCATTTAATTCTGAAATTAAATGGGGGGGTCCAAGGTATCCCTTCCTCCCATGGGGAAACATTTGGCTTTAAGGAACTTCGCCCACTCCTTTCCCCAGGAATCCAGCCAGCCACTGCTGTCGGGTGTCCGTGTTTTTATTCTCTCACAGCTTAGTCATCTCTACTTTCCTCCCTCTTGCTCAGCAGTAATCAGTTCCAGATCTTGGAGACCTTTTGAAGGTGGAAAGCCTCTTTCCACCACCACCCCCTCCCCAAACACACAGCCGAGCTAAAATTGCTTCCAAAAAGGAGGTTGTGTCATATATTTTCTCTCTTTATTTAGAGTGGGTGGTTTTTGAACGTTTTTTGTAAACAAAGCTGGATACGTTACCCTTCGTCTATGGATGACGCCCAGCTTGGATGGGAAGAGAGATTCTTATAAAAGCAGCAGAACACCCACCCACATCCACACCTTTCCTGGTCCAGGCCAAGGACCATCAATCCCAGTATCCCATTTCTAATTCAGTATTAGTGTGCCTACCATATATGAAGCCCAGATTGGATCACTTTTTAAAATCTCCCTCTTTCATTGCCACTGTGCCATGCCATCCTTTGTCTTGGTCAACATGCAGCAGCAGTGATCCCACTGTCAGTGTTCCAAATAACATCAGAGAAATAAACCAGAGTCCAAACCTTGGCTTTCTTCCAAGTTCCAATTTATTAACTCAGCCATGTTGGTTACAAACTGTAGTCAACCCGATACTAGGTTAGGTTAAGGTTCATCCCTCATCCCCACACCCACAAGTTCATCACATGGACCACTCTGGTTCTCTCAAGGTCCATGATCCTCTCCTGTACTTCTGGCTGGTGCTGAACAAAGAACAACCTTGAATCTCTGGATAGAATTTGTTGTAGCTGGTATCTTTCCCCCCTTATGCAACCACCTCTCTCCAATTCCCACAGTAATTTTCTATTTGTGGCAGGCCAAAGTCTTTAACTCAAAACAGTGCAGTCAGGCGGTAGGGAAAGCAAGTAGGATGCTTGGCTGCATAGCTAGAGGTATAACAAGCAGGAAGAGGGAGATTATGATCCCGCTATATAGAGTGCTGCTGAGACCACATTTGGAATACTGTGTTCAGTTCTGGAGACCTCACCTACAAAAAGATATTGACAAAATTGAACGAGTCCAAAGATGGGCTACAAGAATGGTGGAAGGTCTTAAGCATAAAACGTATCAGGAAAGACTTAATGAAATCAATCTGTATAGTCTGGAGGACAGAAGGAAAAGGGGGGACATGATCGAAACATTTAAATATGTTAAAGGGTTAAATAAGGGCCAGGAGAGAAGTGTTTTTAATAGGAAAGTGAACACAAGAACAAGGGGACACAATCTGAAGTTAGTTGGGGGGAAGATCAAAAGCAACATGAGAAAATATTATTTTACTGAAAGAGTAGTAGATCCTTGGAACAAACTTCCAGCAGACATGGTAGATAAATCCACAGTAACTGAATTTAAACATGCCTGGGATAAACATATATCCATCCTAAGATAAAATACAGAAAATAGTATAAGGGCAGACTAGATGGATCATGAGGTCTTTTTCTGCCGTCAGACTTCTATGTTTCTAAATGATGGCTTCGGACTGACACTTGCACTTTTAATGGTCTCCTTGTTTCTCCCCAAGTCACCAGACAATGCATCGCCTTATGGCTTCTATCTGGAGTGGGCTATTCCCACTGCTCTGCCTTCATATGCTCCTGACAATCAATGAAAGGGAATATTTGTAGCTCAGGGTTGAAATGAGGATCCTTGGTGCCCTCTGGGCTTGATTGCTTTCCTGCAGATGTTTCATTACCCAAACTGGGTAACATCATCAATGCTGTCTACAGGAAAACAAGCAAGGACCCCTACTGTCAATGGTCTAGCCTGGAATCTCCACCGTTGGCAATTTAAGAATTGAAGGCATCAGTTCCCAGTCAGGCAAGCTGGGAAATTCTGGGAATTGAAGTTCACAAATCTTAACAGTTTTCAAATTTGGAGACCCCTGGTCTGGTTTGCTGCTGCTTCCAAGCCCGTATTCAAAGAAACTTGTCATAAAACTGGTAGCATCATGCCAGGGGACTAGCGTTAACTGTCTAAATTCACATTGTGTTTACTTATATCAGTGATGGCGAACCTATGACACAAGTGCCACAGGTGGCATGCGGAGCCACATCTGCTGGCATGCGAGCCGTTGCCCTAGATTAGCTCCAATGTGCATGCGTGTGCTGGCTAGCTGATTTTTGGCTCACACAGAGGCTCTGGGAGGGTATTTTTGGCTTCCAAAGAGCTTACAGGGGGATGGGGGAGGGTGTTATTACCCTCCCCTGGCTCCAGGGAAGTCTTTGGAGCCTGGAGAGGGCGAAATATGAGTCTAATGGGCCCACCAGAAGTTGGGAAAGCTGCCTGTTCCCAGTCTCCAGACGGCCTCCAGGGGGCTGGGGAAACTGTTTGCGCCCTCCCCAGGCATTGGATTATGGGTACAGGCACTCGCGCATGCACAGTAGTGCACGCCCACACTCTTGGCACCCAAGGAAAAAAAGGTTCACCATCACTGACCTATATAATTGTACCCTCAGTGACCCCAAATGGTGCATTATACTGCAACAGTTTTGAATCCAGGTCCCAAACCCTGCTAATTTAGGGAATGCATAAAATATCAGGTTCCATTACCTTTATGAGATTGAAATTTGCACAATGTTCAAACCACTTTTATTTGCAAACCTGTAGCCATTGTAGCATCGTCCCACAATCATGTGATTGTTTCCAATACTCCCTGCCAGCTTCCCACAAGTAAAGTCAATGGGGGAGCCAGCAAGAAGTCAGAAGCCACTCCCACTCTCCCCCCCCCACTGCTTTTTTGGCCATCATAGTCATTCTGTTTATTTGTTTAGGTAAATAAATATTGACTTCTTACTGAATGTAATTTGCTGTTACAATAATTTTCATATTTAGGGTATATACTCTTCTTGTATGATTATAGGGCTTTCACCATTGGAGGTAAATTATTTACGGGACAAGAGTAATTATGGGACTGTCTTCTGCATCACTTATCCCAGCGACCAGTTAGGTCACACAAAGTCGGCTTTTTCCGGATCCCGTCGGCCAAACAATGCTGGCTGGTGGGTCCGTGGAGAAGGGCCTTCTCTGTTGCGGCCCCAGTCCTCTGGAACCAACTCCCCCTGGAGATTCATACTCCTCCCCACTCTCCTTGCTTTTCGAAAGGCGTTGAAAACACATCTATGCCTGCAGGCCTGGGGCTATGAGCGATAGTTCCTACTCCGCCCAGTAGTGTGAATGAGAGATGATTGACTGTTTTATATTGGATTTTTTTATTTTTTTAACTTTTTAAACTGTTCATAATTAACTATTCAAAGCTATTAACTATTCATAATTATCTTTATGGTTATATTGTATTTTATTCATGTAAGCCACCCTGACTCTGCGAGGAGAAGGGTGGCGTATAAATCTAATTAATACATAATAAATAAATCTATTCTGTTCATTCCCTTCCCTTCTGTTTTTTTCATTCCATTCCATTTCATTCTTTGTCCAAAGCTGGCTGGGAAGGTTATAAGTGGTCAACACATGGCCCTGATACATTGCAACTCATAAATACATGCTGATTGCCAAGCGCTGTGCTCGGATCACTTTGTAAGATTACATTTTTTCAGTGTTTCTCTAAATTAGAAATGTCACTAAAGGAATGGCTGTAAGCAGTGGTGAAATCCAATTTCTTTTACTACCAGTTCTGTGGGCATGGCTTTGTAGGCATGGTGTAGTTTGGTGGGTGTGGCTTGGCGGGCGTGACAGGGGAAGGATATTGCAAAATCCCCATTCTTTCCCCATTCCTGGCGAAAGGATATTGCAAAATCTCCCTTCCCTTCCCACTCTTCGAACTACTCAAGATTTCCGCTACCGGTTCTCCAGAATGTGTCAGAACCTGCTGGATTCCACTCCCTGGTTGTAAGTAAGTCAAAGGCTATCTGTATATTGCTAACTTTGTAATCAAAGGAACAGGCTGTTTATTGGTTCCTACATCCTCTTCTGTACATCCTCCAGAGCTCTGGAAACTTTGTAACAACAAAGAACTGATCCTTCCCTTGCATAGGAACAAAGTAGCAATGTTCCTACAATGCAACTTAAAATTATTTAAAAACAAAACAATAAAAACCCCAAGGGAAGTGAAACTTTTAGTGCTGTGGGCAGGGAAGGAGG
Organism: Erythrolamprus reginae; assembly: GCF_031021105.1. Taxonomy (NCBI): domain Eukaryota; kingdom Metazoa; phylum Chordata; class Lepidosauria; order Squamata; family Dipsadidae; genus Erythrolamprus; species Erythrolamprus reginae. The sequence goes on along the minus strand of NC_091951.1, from coordinate 193,822,793 downwards.
AAAAAAAGGGATCTTTTTTCCTCCTCCAGTCTGGGTAGGAATGGAAAGGGAGCCCAGCAGGAGATATAAAAGTGAAATGGAATACAGTGATACCTCGTCTTACAAACGCCTCGTCATACAAACTTTTCGAGATACAAACCCGGGGTTTAAGATTTTTTTGCCTCTTCTTACAAACTATTTTCACCTTACAAACCCACCGCCGCCGATGGGATGCCCCGCCTCCGGACTTCCGTTGCCAGCGAAGCTCCCGTTTTTGCGCTGCTGGGATTTCTTTGAGGCTCCCCTCCATGGGAAACCCCACCTCCGGACTTCCGTGTTTTTGTGATGCTGCAGGGGAATCCCAGCAGCGCAAAAATGGGAGCTTCACTCGCAATGGAAGTCCGGAGGTGGGGTTTCCCAGCGAGGGGAGCCTCAGTGAAATCGCAGCATCGTAAAAAAACAGAGGTCCGGAGGTGGGGTTTCGAGGACTTTGGTGTTTTTGCGATGCTGCGATTTCACTGATGCTCCCTTCGCTGGGAAACCCCACCTCCGGACCTCCATTGCCAGTGAAGCACTCGTTTTTGCGATGCTGGGATTCCCCTGCTGGGATTCCCCTGCAGCATCGCAAACACACAGAAGTCCGGTGGTGGGGTTTCCCATGGAGGGGAGCCTCATGGGAATCCCAGCAGCGCAAAAAAAGGCGCTTCAGCTGGCAAAAGAGGTGAATTTTGGGCTTGCACGCATTAATCGCTTTTCCATTGATTCCTATGGGAAACATTGTTTCACCTTACAAACTTTTCACCTTAAGAACCTTGTCCCGGAACCAATTAAGTTTGTAAGACAAGGTATCACTGTACAAGCTTCTAGGGTTGAAGTTAGTTCATTGACAACCACACAGTTATTGAAGCTAGCTGACCAATGGAAAATAGCATGCCCCATTACACCCTTGAGGAATTCCTTATTCACATGCTGCACTGGTTGGCTTCTGAATGAAATTCAAGGTGTTGGTTATGTTCTATATGTTTTTTATTTTATTTCATGTATCAAATTTACTTGCCGTCCATCTACAGTTCCGTCGACTCCATAAATCCCTTTCCAGAAAGAAATCAGGCATTTCTGGGCCAGCTCTGTGTTGATAACATTATTTAGCCTTTAGATTTATCTATTTATATACCGCTTCACAGTGCTTTACAGCCCTCTCTAAAAGAGTCAGCATATTGCCCCCAACAATCTGGGTCCTCATTTTACCGACCTTGGAAGGGTGGAAGGCTGAGTCAACCTTCAGCCTACTGAGACTTGATCTGCCAAACTGCTGGCAGCCGGTGATCAGCAGAAGTAGCTTGCAGTACTGCACTCTAACCACTGCGCCACCGAAGCTCTTTACACATCATGTCCTCTATCCAGAATGTTTTTCAAGCCTGGCATCTTTAAGATGGGTGGACTTCAACTCCCAGAATCCCCCAGCTTAAAGTCTTAAAGCTGCTAAGTTTGAAAAACACCACAGATCTAGCCAGATCCAAGAGGCCCACATTCTCCGTGGCGGCACCTGCCTTCTGGGACAATATCCTTGCATAGATCCAGATGGCTCCTATTTGGATGATGTTCAGGAAACAATTAAAGACCTGGCTATCCTCCCAGGCTTTGGAGTAAAGGGGTGGGGGTGGGGGAGAAATGGTTGAACTCCTGCTGGTTGGAATTTTGGTTTATGTTTGTCTTGAGGATCTTTATTTGGAAAAGCTTCTTTTTATTATTTTCCTTTTGCACTGTTCCTATTTTTAAATTGTAAGCTGTCCAGCCTCTAAATTGTAATTATGTATGTATGGATAAAGACATAACTGTATATAAGCTGACCACATCCCAGTATAGCAATTATCCTAGTACTGTACTAGCAATCTCCGAGTCTTCGGAGAAGGGTGGCATACAAATCTAAAAAATTATTATTATTATTATTATTATTATTATTATTATTATTATTATTATTATTGTTGTTAATATTATTATGGTTATTGTTGTTGTTGTTGTTATTATTATTATTATTACTATTATTATTATTATTATTATTATTATTATTATTATTATTATTATGTCAGGACAACACAGCAAACGAGATCACTATGCTGGATTTCGTATTTCATCACCAGTCGGGCGCTTCCCAAGCACCTAGGACTGTGTGATGTAGCAGCGAATTATGTTTGCCGATCCCAGTAAAGCCGCCTTTTGCAATTGACAGATGGAGATTTTGTCAATTCCGATGGTTTTCAAATGTCCGCTGAGATCCTTTGGTACTGCGCCCAGCATGCAAAGTACCACTGGGACCACTTTCACTGGCTTATGCCAGAGTCGTTGCAGCTCGATTTTTAGATCTTCGTATTTCACTAATTTCTCTAGCTGCTTCTCCTCAATTCTGCTGTCTCCTGGGATTGCAATGTCGATGATCCATACTTTCTTTTTCTCCACGATCACAATGTCTGGTGTGTTATGCTTCAGAATTCGGTCAGTCTGAAGTCAGAAGTCCCACAGTAGTTTTGCTTGCTCATTTTCGACCACTTTTTCAGGCTTATGAATCATGATCCCACCAGTTCTTTGCCACTGGTAAATGGTAGTTCCAGCACAAATTCCATTTTATTCCATATTATTATTATTATTATTATTATTGTTGTTGTTGTTGTTGTTGTTATTATTATTATTATTATTATTATTATTATTATTATTATTATTATTATTGAGATGGGGCCTGCCAGGCACTGTGGCCAATAAGAGCTAGAGAATGGATCATACATGGAGGGGTGTTACTGAAGTTGCCCCATTGCTCCAACACACTCACACACACACACTTCTTCCTCTGCAATCTAGTCATCTCCCCCCCCCCTTCTGGCACTTAGAAGTTAGTCCAAAGCCATATGAGTCACGCTGTCATGTTACACAATTAGAGGAATAATACGTCCTCTTCTCTTAGCAGAACTGGCTCATTAATAGGAGATTACAGACTTAACAATAACATTTTAACAGCCATTCCAAATGCCTAGGACACAACTCACGGAACATGGAACATGCAAAAGGGACATAGAGCAAGAGTATTTTGATTGGCAGAAGTTGTGCAAAGAGTTTCTGGCTCTGAGCTCTTAGGACGCCAGACGACTATTCCTTTATGACTAATGTCCTACTTGAATGGGGTTATTTTCATAACCCAATCCTTTTTTTGCCTATTTTTGGTAATGGCACCCAATTAAACAAACTTCCTACCCGCCTTTGTGTAATTTGGAGTGGCGTAATCTATGGAGGAGATAAACATCTGAAACGGAGGGAGGAATCTAACTAAACCTCTTCTGTTTTCAGTTTCCAGGGCCTTTCTTGCATTATTGTTTATTTTTATTGGCTGCATTTACTTTAAATAAGATTTATAGCCTCTGCCTCTTGCAGCTCAAAGCAACCACCCACCACAGGAGAGGGTTAGGCTAAGAAGTAGTGACAATCCAAAAGTTGCCAATGAATATACTTAGTAGAAGGTGAATTTGAACCTGACTCAATATGACTCCAGTTCTCTAACTACTACCCCACATTGGCTCTTTTTACTATTTAGTTCCAAAGTAGCCTCTACTGCAGTGTTTTTCAACCAGTGTGCCGTGAGACATGGTCAGGTGTGTCGCGAAGCTCAGAGAGAGAAAGAAAGAGAGAGAGAAAGAAAGAGAGAGAAAGAGTGAGAGAGAAAGAGAACAAGAGAGAGAGAGAAAGCAAGAGAGAGAGAAAGAGAATAAGAGAAAGAAAGCAAGAGAGAGAGAAAGAGAACAAGAGAAAGCAAGAGAGAGAGAAAGAGAACAAGAGAAAGAAAGCAAGAGAGAGAGAAAGGGAGAGAAAGAAAGCAATAGAGAGAGAGAAAGAGAGGGAGGGAAGGAGAGAGAGAGAAAGACATAGAGGGAGGTAGGGCAGGAGAGAGAAAGAGAGCAAAAAAGAGAGGAAGGAAGAGAAAGAAAGAGGGATGGAGAGAGAAAGAAGGAAGGGCGGGAAAAAGGGAGGGAGAGAGAAATAGAGCGAAAGAGAGGAAGAGAGAGAGAGAATTTTTTTGTCCACACTTTTTTTAGCCCCCACCCTCCCCCTGCTCAATGTGCCCCAGGGTTTCGTAAATGTAAAAAATGTGCCGCGGCTCAAAAAAGGTTGAAAATCACTGCTCTACTGAACTGTGAGCCAACTGCTTTTATTCACCCTATCTGCTCTTATATATCACCATCTTCTTTCTGGTTTCCAGCTTGGATAAAATACACCCTTTGGGGATGTCTTATCAGGCAAATCATGTCACCTTAGACTGCTATCCTAGAGATCTTTTCCTACCCTGTTTCCCCAAAAATAAGTCACCCCCGAAAGTAAGACATAGGAGAGGTTTCATAGAATTACCTAATACTGTATAAGACATCCCTCGAAAGTGAGACGTAGGAGACATTTCATTTCGCAACATTCCTGAACAGAACATACATAACATGTATTTGAAGAAAGTATAATTGTTGTACATGGAAATAATGGTACAGTAGTAGTAAGAAATTCTTGATAGGATTCACAGTTTGTCTGCTTATGCTGGTTTGTGATGACAACTACTGTACAGTATATAATAAATGTTCCTTTTTTTTGTTCAGCAATAAATGTGAATTCTTCTTCATTGAAAAGAAATAAGACATTCCCTGAAAATGAGATGTAGCACATCTTTGGGAGCAAAAATTAATATAAGATGCTGTCTTATTTTTGGGGAAACAGGGTATTTATCTGTGCAGAGAGAAGTCATGGTTTGGGGAAAAGAGCAACTTTTGTTAGCTAGTTATTGTGTGCAAACATTTGCACTACTTTGCTATTCTATTCTAAGGGGGGGAGGAGGAAGAGGAGGAGGAAGAAGAAGATGAAGAAGAAGAAAAAGAGGAGGAGGAAGAAGAAAAAGAAGAAGAAGAAGACTCTAGATTTGATGTTGTTATATTCCCAATTATAAGCCCAAAGCAGGATGCTTCAAAATATATACTATATTTGGTTTCAGTTTTGCAATATCCTAAAGATTCAAAACCATCTTCTTATACACTTACTTAGGAAAAAATGTTTTTAAAAACTGAATGGAATCAGTGAGATTGTTAAATTGCTGTCCAGACTGTAGAAATCCTACAAGTATGTGGGGTCTCCCTTCCTTCCTTCATCCCTCCCTCTCTGTGTCAATATAATTTAACTTCAAGAAAGGATAGAAGAGATTAGATACCCAATCTGATAGAAAGAACTAAGCCTTGCTACGTTCAATAGTGCCTGGAGACCTATTATTGGTCTCTTCATAAAATATAGATGTGTGGAGGCAGGCTAATGCCAAGTTTGGTAAACTAGTAACAGTTTGCAAGTTTGGGCATTTCTGAAGGTAAACACAGGTAAATATGTCATAACCTGTTGGAGAAAAAAAGTACCTTGCCAAAGAGGATTTTATGAAGGGTGTATTAAGTGAACAACTGATTATGGCAACGTTAAATAACTGTTCCAATATTTCACTGCTGTCATAAATTTACTAGCATGAAATAATACATGTTAAAAGAAATAGATGAATCAAATAAGAGCCACAATATACCAGTTGTAGATTCTCTTTTAAATAAGGAAAAATAATAGCCGGTATGTGTTTTTTTTTAAAGAAAGTGATATCTTTTAAATATAAAAATAGAGGTTTTTGCAAGTAGATGCATCCATCTCTCTCTCTCTCCAACTGAACAATTTATTTGATAGGTATTGAGCACAACTGGGCAACTTGTGCTTCCGATCATAGTCTGTAGAGGGTGACATTTAATGGGCTATAGGAAGCACAAGCATCAATAACTTGGCTTGCAAGTTAAGATATAGCCAAATGGCCATACTAGAGTGCTATCCGCTAGCCCAGGGGTAGGCAAAGTTGGCTCTTCTATGTCTTGTGGACTTCAACTCCCAGAATTCCTGAGCTAGCAGGAGTTGAAGTCCATATGTCATAGAAGAGCCAACTTTGCCTACCCCTGCGTTAGCCAGCAAATTGCTGGTGGTACTGTCCCTAGTGCTTAAATGCAAGACAAGTTAAGAAAAGCAATTGGTGGATCCTCCTTGCCTTATTTGTTTTCTCCCACTAAACATTGTCCCTTTGTAGGAAAATTGATATCCATCTCTCCCCACAGGACTGAGCAAGGGAATTATGGGCAAGTGCTTGGAAAGGTGTGTTTTAGCTATGCATCAAATTTCCCTAGCTTAATTAACAAAAGGCCCTCTTGCTATGTTCTATCCTAACATCTTAGGATAGTCCTGAACAATGATCTATCAGTCTTCTGGAAGATTGCTAATGCTGTGTTTTGAAGAAATGGCATGACCTCAAAAGCCCTTCAGAAAGTATAATTCAGGCAACATGTGACTATTGTTGAGGCTTCTGCAGAAACTGCATGTCCACGTGCTTCTGCAGCCTGAGCCAAACTGACCACAGAAGGTAATTCTCAGTAATGAGAGAAGTGGGTGGATGCCAACAGCAGCCAGAAGTGGCCAAGACTACCTAGGCATCTTCCACTGTTGATCACATCAGCAGCATCCTGGTTGATGGAGAATATTAGATCATACCCACTGCAAAATAGGAATTTGGAGAAGGGCAAAACATGGCTTTCAAATAGGATCTTTATGCTAACCCAGTTATGAGGTAGGATGACATGAAAGCAATGTCATGAGAGCCGTAGTGGTGCAGTGGTTAAAGTGCAGTACTGCAGGCTACTTCTGCTGATTGCCGGCTGCCAGCAGTTCAGCAGGTCAAATCTCACCAGGCTCAAGGTTGACTCAGCCTTCCATCCTTCCGAGGTGGCTAAAATGAGGACCCAGATTGTTGGGGGCAATGGGTTGACTCTGTAAACCGCTTGGAGAGGGCTGTAAAGCACTGTGAAGCAGTATATAAGTGCTATTGCTACTGCTACGATGATGCAATATATTTTTTTAAAAAAATGGTTACTGGGGCAAGTTGATGCTGAAGTTTGGGAGACTTGTGGATGAGTCTTTAATTTCTGTAGCAGTGATCCCACTTTGCATAGATCAGTATTGGCAAAACTGAAATAAAATCGGGCTTTGGTTGCACTTCTAGCATCTTGGCCAAATTACATAAACTTATTGGCAAGCTCGGGTAGAACTCAGAATTCCCTTTCTGCATATGCTTTTACAATATATCTTCCCTGTTTGCATAACTCCTCAGGCTCTTTCTTGCATGCTAAACTACTAAATATTTCCTCCTTTTTTTTTAGAAACAGTGATTCGGACTACGTTCTCAAAATGTGCCAGCACAGTTACTCTCTTTCGTTCTCTCAAGCTTAATCGATATGCTTAACAATGATTAGTGATTTGTTTCACAATTCATCCATTCAAGTGTCTTGCCTGATTGGATTGCACTTTTATTTCCCATTATCGAGACTACTTGTTTCTAATGTTGTCCCCTCAACAACGCCTGCATATATAGTCTGTTTTTATGCTGCTTTGAAGCAGGTGTTGGCAAGAAGCAAAGAATTCCCCTTTCCAAAATGCAAAACACAATTAACTGAGTTCCTACTCCATTCTGTTTACATAATCCACATCTCCCTATGATTCTAAATTCTGGCATGTCTCCAGTTTTTGCATTCCACTGCTGTTATTACCATGTTTCTTAATGATGCATTTAATCCCTACACTGTGTTCCTCCTTGCCCTCTGATAACAGGGGCTTACCTTTCTGCCAGTGGATCGACATAGTAAGTTACTATTTATCTGTGGTGTGAGGTTAATGTTGCTTATGGGGGATTTGAATTATTGATATAATTAGTCCTCAACTTACAATGGTTCATTTTGTGATGGTTCAAAGTTACAACAGCACTGAAAAAATATTTATTTATTTTTATTTATTGTTAGAGTTGAAAGGGACCACGAAGGCCATCGAGTTCAACCCCCTGCCCAAGCAGGAACCCTATAGTACACCAGTCAAGTGGCAGTTCAATCTTCTCTTAAAAATGTCCAGAGTGTTGGAGTTCACAACATCCGCTGGTAGATTGTTCCATTGGTTGATCGCTCTGACCGTCAGGAAGTTCCTCCTTATCTCCATGTTGAATCTCTCCTTGGTCAGCTTCCAGCCGTTGTTCCTCGTCCGGCCCTCTGGTGCCTTGAAGAATAAAGTGATCCCCTCCTCTCTGTGACATCTCCTTGTATACTTGTAGACTGCTATCATGTCCGCTCTGGCCCTCTTTTTCTCTAGGCTATCCATGCCCAGTCCCCTCAGTCTCTCTTCGTAAGTCTTGGTTTCCAATCCCTTAATCATCTTGGTTGCTCTTTTTTGCACTATATGACTTGTGACTGTTTTTCACAGTTACAGCTGTTGCAGCATCCCTACTATCATGTGATCAAAATTCGGATGTTTGGCAACTGGTTTATTTTTATGACCATTGCTGTGTTCTCCAAGGTCATGTGATCACTTTTTGCAGCCTTCTGACAAGCAAGTTCAATGGGGAAGCCAGTCTCACTTAATGACCAAACTACTAACTTATGAACTGCAGTGATTCCCTTAACAAGTGTGACAAGGAAAAGGGGGGCAAACAAATGTCTCACTTAGCAGTGTAATTTTGGGCTCAGTTGTGGTCATGTGTCAAGGACTACCTGAAATGCAAGGGAGATTTGAGAAATGTGCTAATAAATGCTGCAGGTTATTATGCTGATTATTCCCATAATAATGCGAGCTGCATTGGTTGCAGATTAATTTCCGGACACAATTCAAAGTGTTGGTTATGACCTACAAAGCCCTACATGGCATTGGGACAGATTATTTCCGAGACTGCCTCCTGCCAAATGAATCCCAGTGCCCGGTCAGGCTCCACAAAGTCAGCCTTCTCAGGGGCCCATCAACCAGACAATGTCATTTGGCAGGGCCTGGGGGTAGAACCTTCTCTGTGGTGGCCCCGGCCCTCTGGAATCAGCTCCTCTGGAGATTCGCACTGCCCCCATCCTCCTCACCTTCCGTAAAAGTTTAAAGACCCATTTATGCCACCAGGCTTGAGGCCACTAGATCTTAGTCTGCTGATTAATGAATGTTTAGTATGTTTGGTTGAGTGAATGGGGATGAATTTTTAAAAAAAATTATATTAGAGTTTTTAAAAGTCTTTTTAGCTACTGTATATTAATTGGATTTTTAGATGTATTGTTATGTTGTTCTGATATGTTGTGAACTGCCCCGAGTCCTCGGAGAGGGGCGGCATACAAATCCAATTAATAATAATAATAATAATAATAATAATAATAATAATAATAATAACAACAACAACAACAACAACAATAACAACAATAACAACAATAACAACAATAACAACAATAAGAACAATAAGAACAATAACAACAATAACAACAATAACAACAATAACAACAATAACAACAATAACAACAATAACAACAATAACAACAATAACAACAATAACAACAACAACAACAATAACAACAATAACAACAATAACAACAATAATAACAACAGCAATTATTATTATTATTATTATTATTATTATTATTATTATTATTATTATTATTGCATGTAAATTGAACCTGGGCAAATTTTTAGGGAACAAGAGCTGAGCATGTACTGAAAATAATAGCAACAACAACAACAACAATAATAATAATAATAATAATAATAATAATAATATTTTCAGTACATGCTCAGCTCTTATTCCCTAAAAATTTGCCCGGGTTCAATTTCCATGCATTCCTAATGTCTGATTCCCTAAAGCCTGGCTTCCCTTTCCTCCCACCCCATCCTCTCTCTTCTTCCCAGACTTATGAGCTCAGGGCTTGGATTTGTATACACATGCTTCATCATAGCTACCTGCCAAAACCTCCAAAACCTAGCAGTACAACATTGAGCCATATGGTTAGGTTACTACTGAGCGTTGTCCTGGAAATTAATCAGGTTGAATGAATTTTCCATGGACGTTGCAAATCCTCACCCAAGGCAACAGTGCTGGAGGGAAGGGAGAGCTATGATTGAAAAAAAGAGGAGGGTAGACTGGGCCAGGTGCAGTGGGGCATGGCTTTGTTTGACTGCTTCAAAAGGGGACAGGTTTAGTTTGATCAAAGAGACACCAATCAGGTAAATGGCAGAACGTTGATGAGCGCATGTGGGAAAGTAATAGCAATAGCATTTAGACTTACACTGTACACTGCTTCACAGTGCTTTTACAGCCCTCTCTAAGTGATTTTCAGAGTCAGCCAATTGCTCCCAACAATCTGGGTCCTCATTTTACCCCCCTAGGAAGGATGGAAGGCTGAGTCAACCTGGAGCCTGGGGTGAGATTTGAACTGCTCAACTGCAGCTAGCAGTTACCTGAAGTAGCCTTCACTGCTGCACTCTAACCACTGTGCCACCACAACTCTCCAGAGGGTTAGTTTCTAGATTCATCTCAGGCAGTGGCCCCCAACCTTTGGGGCACCATGGACCGGTTCCATGGAGAGAAGTTTTTCTGCAGGCTGGAAGAGGGCGTGGTTTCACATGCTACCTGAATCCCACCAATAGGACTTTGCTTGTTTGCACAGCCTGGTTGTTGGCGTGTCATGGAATGGTGTGTGGGGGGGAGAGTTTGGGAATTCCTGATCTAAGGACTTTTCAATTTCCAGAAGTCAAAATGAACAGATTCACCTAATCAGTACAGTTTCACATAGAGCAGTGATGGCGAACCTTTTTTTCCCCTCAGGTGCCAAAAGCACACACACATATAATTCAATAATAATTATTCATAATTAATAACGATAATTAATAATAATAATAATTAATAATTAATAATGATAATTAATAATAATAATTAATAATAATTAATAATAATTAATAATAATTATTAATAATAATTATTAATAATAATTAATAAATAATAATAATAATAATTTCTCTAGCTGCTTCTCCTCAATTCTGCTATCTCGCAATCCCAGGGGACAGCAGAATTGAGGAGAAGCAGCTAGAGAAATTAGTGAAATATGAAGATCTAAAAATCGAGCTGCAACGACTCTGGCATAAGCCAGTGAAAGTGGTCCCAGTGGTACTTGGCACGCTGGGTGCAGTGCCAAAGGATCTCAGTGGACATTTGAAAACCATCGACATTGACAAAATCTCCATCTGTCAATTGCAAAAGGCCGCTTTACTGGGATCGGAAAACATAATTCGCTGCTACATCACACAGTCTTAGGTGCTTGGGAAGCACCCGACTGGTGGTGTAATACGAAATCCAGCATAGTGATCTCATTTGCTGTGTTGTATTGACATAATAATAATAGTAATAGTAATAGTAATAGTAATAGTAATAGTAATAGTAATAGTAATAGTAATAATAATAATAATAATAATAATAATAATAATAATATGCCCTCCCATGCCCCCCCTCTCCCCTGCTGCACAGTTTCACGACTTCCAGTAGGCCTCCCCCAGGCCTCAGAGGCTTTCTTTGAGTTTGGGGAGGGTGAAGATAGCCTCCCCTGCCCCACTGGAGGCCCTCCAGAGGCTGAAAACGCCTTCCCAGAACTTCCACCCAAGCCAAAAATCAGATAGCTGGCGCACACAGGCGCAATGGAGCTGAGCTAGGGCAACAGCTTGCATGCCGGCAGATATGGCTCTGCGCACCACCTGTGCCACCTGTTCGTCATCACTGACATAGAGTATGAATGTGTAAGCCCGTAAGGCAAATGCTGCTGAGGTTGGGAGCCTTGTATAATCTCTTCAACCGCTGTGTTTTGATAAGTAAAGTAAAATGAAACTGGTGGTAGTGGATTTTTGCTTTCAAACTGAGCAAGATGAGAGACGGTGGAGAAAACAGACATGGAAAAATTTAAAGAAAGGAAAATGTATCATTTACTCTACCCAAGCGAGTTTCTATGGATGGAAATAAAAAATAAAGGGAGTTCAGACTGAACTCCTGAAGAAAGTCAAGTTACAAATATACTTCAGGAACCAACTAACCACCCCTTAGTCGTCAGAAAATCAGGACAGTTCCAGTAGTTTTCTGAGCTCTACTTCAGGTTCTTCCTCTCTGTTTCTCTAACAATGAGGTCTCTTTCTCCATTTGCTCTCGAGACAGTTACGGGCAGGTTCCACTGTGTCACTCACACCAAATGGCTCTCCCCTTTGCTGCATCTCATGGTTTACACAGAGAGATCTTGGACGGAAGCTGAGGAAGAACAGGATCCATCGCAGTGAAGAACTGCAAATTTTTTTACTACCAAACTGTGGGCGCAGTTTATTTTGTGGGTGTGGCTTGCTGGCCATGTGACCAGGTGGGAGTGTTTTGACAATCATGTGACCGGGGGATGGCTTAAAGGTCAGGTGACTGACTTAAAGGTGGCCAACCTGACACCACTCATGTCAAGGATTAGGGTTAGGGTGCCTGGCCTCTCCTCGCCTCAAAGAGATACAATTTCCCTATCTATTTACTATTACTGAATGTTCTGCTGGCATGTGCCAACCGCCCTTAATTACAGGGTAATTAGTCCAAACAGACACACACACATGATTGAATGCAAAATAAATGTTCTTTATCAACAGAAGAGAAGAAAAAACTCCCTTTTAAACTTCAAAGGGATTTCTTGTACAAACAAGGCACAGTTTAAATGCAATCCAATTTCTAACCCAGTAACTGGGAAATTGAGTCCACTAATGTTGTAAGTGATAAACACTTACAATGAAGTATAATCCAGAGTCCAGGAATTCCACACCCAGTCTTAAATACAAACAGGAAACAACAATTCACGGTCATGACGAAACTACGATCAGATAATCTTCCACAACGGCCAAGCCAGCACGTTGCTCTTTTATCAGCAGCTCTAATTACTGGAGCCCCACCCAAACACAGGAGGCCTCTCTTATCTCCTGTAATATTTCTTAAGTTGTTCTCTCCTAAGCATAACTCTACGCATGCGTGGGTCTGTCATACATTCCTGATCTGAATCCAGTGAAGATAAAGATGATTGATCTCCTCCTGGGCTGTCAGCCAAGCCCCCCTCCTCCATCATACCCACACTTCCTTCGTCATCGGATACTTCACTAGTTGACTCTATCGGGAGCAAAACAGGCCTGTGACATGTGGATGTTTCCCCCACCTCCACCTCCACATTCCTTGGGGCAGGAGCTGGGCCAGAGCTAACCATAACCCTGAACACCCAAAATATGCTATTTAATTCTATGTATATATGCCAGATGTGTACATACATATTACACACAGGCACACAAAAATATACATTATCTACTATATAAACTGTATGTGTATGTGCGCACACACACACAGCTCTTCTAAAATTATACACATTCAACCTCATTTACTGCGATAGGAAAAACATACCCAGAACCCAGAAGGGGGAAAAAAGAAAAAAATTGAAAATCTTTCTACCAGTTTTGCATCTCTGACTATACACCCATCACTGGATCCATGGGTAGTCAGTAATTGAAAAGGAAGAGCCAGAGATCCTTTATTATTATTATTATTTGGATGTGGATGAGGACCTGTTTCTGTCTTTGACAATTTTTTAAAATTTAATGTCCAAGACTTACGGTCCCTTAGCTGCAGCCCTTTCAGTTGTTTTAACTTACCGGGCTGGGTTCCTGCAATTATTATTTGATATACTGTATTGTTGTACCACATTCACAGGGCATTAAAGTTGCCCTGTGAGGGTTTGTATTTCAAAGGCAGGATGGACCCTGCCCCAAAGGGAGGAAGACATTCTCTGTCAACATCCATAGCCATTTCTTTAAAAGAGGCTCCATGTGCACATCTCCTTCTATTGCAAAATGCTTCCCCGGTTGTGATGTACAGATGGCGGTACACTTTAAAAGTGTAAAAATCAGACCAGGAATTTTCTATTTTTGCCAATCGTATCCCTCCTTCTCCTCCCCCAAGAAAAAGAATTTAAATGGATTTTTGCGGGATGAATTATATAATCAGAAGACATGGAATCCAGCCAGTGGAAAACAATTCCCTTGTATCAGAGGCCTTTGATATTAAACTTGAAATACATTATTTGGAGTCAGAGTCTTCCTGCCTATTGGGCTTCCTGTATGCTTTTGTCCCACTCTCTCTTGTTTGCCGCATAAAGCGCATTTTGTAGGTTTATGCCTCTCCCTGGCTCCAGCCCCTCCCGCTCCTTTTCTGTCCCCGAGGCCTTTTCCCGAGCGGAGTCACTTGAGCAAGGCAGAACCGGGATTCTGGGAAGCCGGTTTGCCACACAAGGAGATTTCTCTGGAGGCTTCAAGCTGGCTCCCTCACAAGTTGCAGGGAAGGTTGGTGGCTTCTCCACTGCACGAAGACCAGCAGTGCCTGCGGCTGAAATTCACAGGCCATCTTTTATTCCCTTCTTCTTCTGCCTCCTTATCACAGGCCCGGAGAAGAGCCAAAATCAGCAAGTGGAGCTACAGGCTGCCTAATGAACTTCCTGTGAGGAAGGAAGGAAGGGTTAGTCTCTGTTGTGGCTCTTCTGAAGGGCAGCTCTTGGGAAAATATGCCATTCTGCACACAGGGAGAACAGATCTTGGATACACCACTCTCTCTCCCCTCCGACACACGCACATACACACAAACACACACACATTTCCCCTTTTAGCAGATAATTTGAACCGCTTGGATTCTGGGATTTATTTATTTTATTTATTTTATTTATTTTATGTATTTTGTTTATTTTATTTATTATTTTATTTTATTTTATTTATTTTATTTATTTATTTTATTTATTTTATTTATTTTATTTATTTTATTTATTTTATTTATTTTATTTATTTTATTTATTTTATTTATTTTATTTATTTTATTTATTTTATTTATTTTGTTTATTTTGTTTATTTTGTTTATTTTGTTTATTTTGTTTATTTTGTTTATTTTGTTTTGTTTGTTTTGTTTGTTTATTTTGTTTATTTTATTTATTTTATTTATTTTATTTATTTTATTTATTTTATTTATTTTATTTATTTTATTTATTTTATTTATTTTATTTATTTTATTTATTTTATTTATTTTATTTATTTATTTTATTTTATTTATTTTATTTATTTTATTTATTTTATTTATTTTATTTATTTTATTTATTTTATTTATTCATTCATTCATTCATTCATTCATTCATTCATTCATTCATTTATTTATTGGATTTCTATGCTGCCCCTCCCCAAAGACTCGGGGCCGCTTACAACATATAATAAAAATGATAAATTACAGTGGCAAATCCAAATAATTAACTATATAACTGACCTAAAATCTCTAATATTTTAAAAAGCAATCGTACACATTCAGACCTCAGCCATACATAACATTCATTGCCCAGGGGGGCCTAAGGTCTAACTGCCCCAAGCCTGGTGGCATAAATGAGTCTTAAGATACTTTCAGAAGGTGAGGAGGGTGGGGGCATTGTGAATCTCTGGAGGGAGCTGATTCCAGAGGGCTGGGCCCCCCACAGAGAAGGCTCTTCCCCTTGGCCCCGCCAAACGACACTGTCTGGTTGATGGGACCTGGAGAAGGCCAACTCTGTGGGACCTAACCGGCCGCTGAGATTCACACACATTTTTCATGGTTAACGTCCAGTGCAATGCTCCCCTCCCTCCAATAGCCTAGAACAATGATAGTGAACCTATGGTACGTGGAGCCATATTTGAGGGCATGCGAGGTATTGCCCTATGTCAGCTCCAGTGTGCATGTGTCTGCTTGCCAGCAGATTTCCAGCCTTCTGGAATGGGGAGGGAGGCTGTTTTTGCCCTCATCAGACTTGAGGAAAGCCTCCAAAGCCTGTGGATGGTGAAAAACAGCCCAATGGACCTACTGGAAGTTGAACTACGGGTAGGCCCGTTGGGTCATTTTTTGCCATCCACAGGCTCTGGGGGCTTTCCTGAAGCCTGGGGAGGGTGAAAAACAGCCCAATGGGCCTACTGGAAGTTTGGAGACTTCCATGAGGTCTGTGTGCTTGTGTGGGAGGGCAGCACAGGGGGATTGTGCCTGAATGGACAGAGTTAGGGCACTGCATTATGGGTGTGGGCACACATATGCACACTATCACAAACAATTGTGCCCTTTTGGCACCCAAGCGAAAAAAGGTTCGCCATCACTGGCCTTGAGCTTGGAAGTCAGTGGCTCTCTGAATGAGAGACAATCATCACCACAACTTCCAGGATGTCAACTGGCCAGAGAAGTTGGGAGTTATAGTTCATCAATAGTTCAGCTCAGAAACTACTTGTCCCTTCCTTAGTACCATCATTGATGTATCTTTTTACCAGTGCTAACTTTAATTTTCAGTGTCTCGATAGGACAAAGGGGGCCATGCAATCCAGAGTAAGGCTGTAGATTGCAGATGTGACTATGCTTAATCCTTAAAAGCTAAAGGGGTTGTTTTGCCTCCCCCCTCCCATAAAGTGTGGTTGTTATGGCAAGAAGCAAATCAGACTTCAGTTTTCTTTAAATCAATGCAGCATAGCTATTGTTTCCCCACACAAACATACCCCAAAATTAAATAAAATTGCTTAACTGATCACATGTCTGGCTACTATCTGATATTGGGAAATTTAAATCACAAGGACTGGGAAGAAAATAGGGAGAGAAGAAGAGAATTTGGTGAGTCCTGATACCTCTTGTGATTCCTTGGACTTGCTTCCAGTCACACCCTGTGCTAGCATAAGTTCTAATAATAATTTAAAAAGCATTTTTTCTTCATTTTCTCTTAAGACAAGATGCACTGTTCAATGTGGAGTTCTTCAAAGGCATCGAGAGATTTCCCGTCACCCTTCCTAAACTTGTACATGAAACGTAACAGGAGTGGAGAATATTATTTTATATTGAGTGGAATTCTTATTACTGTCAATGTCCTTCACAGTTAATTCATGCCTTCATACTGGCTTATTTGTGGGGTTTATTACTTTAAGGACTACCCTGCACCCCCGTGAGAAAGCTGCCATGAGTTTACTGGAAGCCTTCCCCACTTCTGTGCTCTCCAGAAGCTTTTGACTACAACCTCCATGGTCTGGGCTCACAAGCAGTCAATAGCAACATTTCTGGAGGCTGGAAAGTGAGGGCATCAGCGTCAGGAAGGCAAAATAAACCAATTCTTTAATCACTCCGCAATATAAAATCGCTGAAGTATTTTCCTAAAGTGTATAGAGGTATAACAAGCAGGAAGAGATTGTGATCCCGCTGTATAGAGCACTGGTGAGACCACATTTTGAATACTGTGACCAGTTCTGAAGACCTCACCTACAAAAAGATATTGACAAAATTGAACGGGTCCAAAGACGGGCTACAAGAATGGTGGAAGGTCTTAAGCATAAAACGTATCAGGAAAGACTTATTGAACTCAATATGTATAGTCTGGAGGACAGAAGGGAAAGGGGGGACATGATGGAAACATTTAAATATGTTAAAGGGTTAAATAAGGTTCAGGAGGCAAGTGTTTTTAATAGGAAAGTGAACACAAGAACAAGGGGGCACAATCTGAGGTGAGTTGGGGGAAAGATCAGAAGCAACGGGAGAAAATATTTGACTGAAAGAGGAGTAGATGCTTGGAACAAACTTCCAGCAGACGTGGTTGGTAAATCCACAGTAACTGAATTTAAACATTCCTGGGATAAACATATATCCACCCTGAGATAAAATACAGGAAATGGTATAAGGGCAGACTAGATGGACCATGAGGTCTTTTTCTGCCATCAATGTTCTATGTTTATATGTATAAATGAAATGAAAAGACTGTAAAAGGCAGATAAACACTTCAGATTCACCAAGAAACACTAACCTGGTAAAACCCCAGGAAAATATAAACACTCTTGCATGGAGAGATGCTAAAAAGTCACACAGGCAATAAGCAAGTATAAGAACTGGCTTTTATTGCCAGGGAAGTGATGAAGCTGCATGAATCCCAGCGACCGGTTAGGTCCCACAGAGTTGGCCTTCTCTGGGTCCCGTCGACTAAACAATGTCGTTTGGCAGGACCCAGGGGAAGAGCCTTCTCTGTGGCGGCCCCGACCCTCTGGAACCAGCTCTCCCCGGAGATTAGAATTGCCCCCACCCTCCTTGCCTTTCGTAAACTTCTTAAAACGCATCTCTGCCGTCAGGCATGGGGGAATTGAGACACCTCCCCCAGGCCGATAAAGTTTATGCATGGTATGTTTGTGTGTATGTTTTTTGCCTTTTAATAAGGGTTTTTTAGTGATTTTAAATTATTAGTTTTGTTATACATTGTTTTATTGTTGTTGTGAGCCGCCTCGAGTCTACGGAGAGGGGCGGCATACAAATCTAATTAATAATAATAATAATAATAATAATAATAATAATAATAATAGGGCCATTGCAGCCATGAATCCTCACAAAGCTAAACTCTTCCTCTCCCAGACAATAACAACACATCGTCCCATGGGAACCAAGGTCATCTCAAAAGGTGTTGTCCAGAGACTAACGGGAGTTGCCAGAGAAAGACCAGAACACTTAATTGGACAATGTGACCTGTGACAATCGGGGTGGGAATAATCTATTCTTTAATTACAGTGGTACCTCGAGATACGAGTTTAATTCGTTCCGGACCTGTGCTCTTAAGTCGAGCAGCTCTTATCTCGAACGACTTTTCCCCATAGGAATTAATGTAAATAATTTTAATTGGTTCCAGCCCTCAAAGAACTCACAAAGTTAGTCTAAATTATGCAAAAAGACATTGCAAGAATAAATGTAACTTTACTTATTAATAAGATGATAAGCTGAGAGCTTTCCTTCCCTTCCTCTTTTTACCCAAAACAATCAACATGGCAAACTTTTATTTTTATTCATTAAACTGTAGTTATTTATTCAACTTCACTGCCACCCAATCCTGTAGAGGGAGGAAAGAAGGGAGGAAGGAAAAGGAAAGCAAGAAATGGAGGGAGGAAAGGAAGGAAGGAAGGAAAGAAAGAAAGAAAGGAAGAAAGAAAGGGTGAAGGGACAGGAACAGAGGAAGGAAGCAAGGAAACTTATGAAAGGGGAGAGTAACTTCACTGCCACCCAATCCTGTAGAGCAGGGGTCTCCAACCGCCGGTCCGCGGACCGGGACCGGGCCGTTGGGGGTTTTCAGCCGGTCCGCGGCGCCAGGGCCCCCTCGGC